>NC_059368.1:9930000-10250000 GCF_019703515.2 Myxocyprinus asiaticus | reverse complement strand
CACCTTATTGCATGGGTTAGGTTAGACCTGCATCAAACTAGTAATAACTAGCGTAAAACAAATTGGAACAGCATAGAAATGTATTCTAAGCTGGCTTTTTTTTTTTTTTTAGCAAGGAATGTAAGGTTGTGCAGAATGTTTGTGGTAATGTAACTCATTCCAGATAACGCAAGAGGAGTTGCTAAATATAGCCGGCTCTTTATTAAAGCAGCAGTAATCTCACTGGCATGCAGAGCACATCTCACCAGTTCTATCCTCCAATTCATGAGCACCGCTCATCAAGAGCTGTGCGTGTGTGCATCACAAGCATGTACCATTGAAGACCTGTCATGTAAAAGAAAGGGGGCGAACAAATATGGCCGGGGAAAGGACAGATGGATTCTGTCTGCTTAGTGTGGATTCAGTGGGCCAGCACAGGGAAACGATGGGGGTATTTTTAGTGCATTCTTTCGAAAGAGGGGAAAAACACTTCACTTCCTTACATCCTTTAATCCTCCTCTCCAAAAACACAAATGACAGTTTCTGCATTCCTTAGCATCCATCCAAAAATAAACTCCTTATTTAAAAAGTGTAGCCCTTTAATGTGGGAACAGCATGGCACTGAACAAGCATGAGTGAACAAGGAAAGAGAACCAATCCGAACAGCACAGCTGCAGATTGAATAAAGCCAGTGAATGGATAATGACTCACACAAATTGCTGTGTATTTGGTGTCAGCCATCTGCCGTCATGATTGAAAATATCCCCAAATAAATAGTAAAAAAGTGACAAGCTATGCCGTGCAGTACTTCGATTGTGTCCCCTAGAAAATAGTTGTTAGCTAGTAACATTTGCCAGCCAATGAGTCAAACAGGTGATTAGCCTGAAGAGACAGAATGAAATATTTTAGAGTAGAGCATACTGAAACTATGAAAATGTAAATTTATTACAGAACTTTTCATGACTTTTGCAGACCCCATAAAATTGATGGCTTCTGTGTTGCTATATTTCCCCTTCAGCATATCGCGGTGCAGTTTTGTGGCCCGTTCTGCATAACGTGGTGGCCCATTTCAGCTTATTGTGGCCCATTCTGCCCCGTTTCGCGGCTGGCCCATCAGGAAAAGTCCCGGTTCTCCCGATGGCCAGTCCATCCCTGTTCACAGGTGTTCAAACAAAATGTTCTCATGTTTGTGTAGCTAAAAGAACCCTCTCTGGGCCCTGTACGCCCCACATGCTTGGCTCCAGGTCTCTTATCTTAGCGTCCACAGATGCAGCAGGAATATTTCATTAAGTGTTTTTGGTCTCTCAAGGTGAAACGGCTGGCAGTATGTGCCTTGTAAACAGAGCATGGGAACAACAAAAGCATTTTGCTTTAATGAGCTGGAGTGTGTACGTTGTGCATACGTGTATTGTTGTACTGTACAATTTTAGTGTGAGCCATGTGGATACACAGCCTCTCCAGTACAAAAGTGTGTATGGAAACAGAGTGGCAGTAACACACATTCACATATTTACCAATGGAAAATGCTTCTACAACAACCACAGTCATTATTGCTATCCGACAGCAGTCTAACACAGTCAAGGTTCCTGGGCTGAATGGGGTGTTTGTTTAGCTTGCCACATGGTTCCACTTGAGTGCTGTTGATTTTTCACCAGTTTGTACTGTCTCCTCTGTTCATTAATTGCATTCAAAAGTTTGTGGCATCAAAAAGTCAAAGCACGATTAATTTACGTAGCGATTCACTGAAGCACCGAAACAGATCTTATTTGATAACACATACTCAGCTTAAAACAGCCCAATGTGTTAGCTGGTCTCACTGATTGGCCAAGCTGGTTAGGCTGGTCTAGAAGCTAAGGAGACCAGCAAGACCAGAAATCCTCCCTTTTTTCAACAGGGTTATTTAAATGAATGGTTATTTAAATGAAAACGGGTTTGTATTTAGACTGAAATACACGATTCAGTGTGCTTTACATGCACCCTTTTATGTTGAGTCTACTTAAGTAATAAAAGGCCTTGTTTCCCTTGGTTCACTGCTGCTATTTGTTCATTTAGAATCCACTACCAGGCAATTAAGAGATGATCAATAATGATAATGTACAGTTGTACTGTAAATTCAGGGTTAATTGACACAAAATTGAATGTAGTAGCTTAAGGACTTAAGTAGGGAATTGTTTGTTAAATGATGCCAATCTGACCTCTGAGGTGTGATTTACCCATCCTGCATTATGGTTCAGTTTAATCAAATGAAAACATGCAGGAGAATCTTTATCCTCAGTCAATGTATGTAATTTATGTATTGCATTACTTTTGTTTAATTTTAGAAATGTGATGGAAACTGATGTGAGAAGTAAATTAAGTTATGTGTAGTTAAGGAATGATGTGACAAAGTAGCAAGAGCACAGGGCTGAAAACTGTAATGTTGACTATGAACCATCACCATTTTGCTCTTGAGTAAGGCATTTAAACCCAAAAGGTCCACTAGGATTGTACGTGTAATAATTGTAGGTTATTGTAAGTTGTTTACCAAGAACCTGCCAAACAAATACTAACTTATGAGTTACTCAGAAATGAAAATATGTAAATAATAAGTTCTTATCATTGTCATGTGTTATCATCAGCTCATCTGTTCCATCATGTGCTTGTTCCTGTACAGAAACTAAACAGGCAGAGCATGGTGCTTGCAACATGATGGTTGTGGGTCCAGTTCCCAGGTAGCATATAATTAATGTGTTGCATGTCACCTTGGATAACATTGTGTTTCCTAAAATTTTAAGTAATTTGTCAGTCCACACTGAAAGTTAAAATGCATGTGACTTGACACAATAACAGCCATTCAGAACAACATTTATGTTTAATACACTGCTCTGTGGAGCTGGCATTTGAACCAATGATATTTCACCTCGGGCAGGGTTAGCCAGCGCAAGTATGCCAAGTCCTAATGGATAGGACTTGCTAGAGAATGAAGTGGTTTCTGTAAGCACAAAATTGATTACAATTTTATCTTTTACCAGAATTACAGGTAGAAAACAATACAAATAAATAAGACCTTTCCGTTTAAAACCAGTCTGTGTCCTCTCATTTAAACACTCTTAATTGACTGACCTCAGAACATGCTGCTCATCACTCCAGAGAAGCAGCGCAGTTTCAGTCTTATGAAACTGCCTCTAAATTACTCTCTTACACAACCCAGTGGCCATTGAGAGGATATTGCCACTAAATACAAATCTAGTGCTGTTGTGTGTTAATGTATATGCTCTCAAATGCAGTACTAACACAGCTAGTGTAAAGGGGGTGGATGTGTCATGGTGATGTAAAACAGTGTGATATGCAAGCTTGGCTTCATTTTTTCCATCGAGCATGTTGCTGAATGGATCTTGAGGGTGGGCTAAATCAACGTGGTTAAAAATAGCCAGCTTGCAGACGGGTGATAGAGCAGACATTCGATTAAGAATTCCATTTTAGAATAAATTGGCTGGATTGTAGGCCGTTGGTAAAGCTTAAAAGAATATTCTGGATTCCAAACAAAAGTTCGTCCTAAAAAAGTCATCCCACCTCAAGTTTTTTTTTTCTCTTCTGAATAATTAATAATAATAATAATAATAAGTAAATGTAACATTACTGCTTTTAAAACCTCCAGTGCAATTGCCCCTTAGACTCCCATTGTAAGAGTATTAAAAAAAACCTGGAAAATTCTGAAAGAGAGAGTCACTGTATTGCTCCACATTATATTGGAAGTGACTACGAGAGCAAACCAAATCTTTTAATATCCTGGTTGAAACTCTCGTTTTAGATTGAGGTTGAGTATCTTCCTTGTAGCACATCTTGTAGTGTTTCATATCGCAGCTGCAAAAGCTTTTAACAGTGTGTAAAATATTTGTCTGAACAGTGTTGTACCACTCTGATAAACTATGACTCATACGTTTACATGGGACATAACTCCATTACATAAATAATATAGGTTAAAACATCAGTTATGCTTAAACATCCCCCATAGTTATTTAGACAGAGCCAGACAGAAGGAGATTTAGAATTCAGCAGGATGTTTTCATGGAATTTTGAAATTGATCCCTTGGGGGTTTTGATGGCTGAGAGACCATAATGCCAAGGCCTGTTGCATAATTCAAATGTTCCTACCCCATAATCTCCAAATGCCTTTTACACTGTAAGCTAAAAATAGACCAAACAAACAGAGGTTGACATTCAATATTGACCTGGTTTCATAAGGGATGTAATGGCAACCAGACAATTTAGGACTGTACCTTGATGTACTCACGTGCTAGCTATGCTCTAAACTGCTCAGAAGCAAAATGAGGCAAGATGGCCAGAATGTGCCGAGCAGCTGTTTAAATGGAAAGACAAGATGAAGCGTTTGCCAAGGAAGCAGATGGATCAGGCAGAGTGACATAATCCTGACACATTTTGAGAAAACACAAGGCTTTCTTATGAGTAAAATGTATCTCGAAGGATTTGTTGTTTCTTAGCCTGTAACAACTGTAAAAAGTAAGCAACAATAACTTTGTTAAAATTTTCCCCTTGATTTTGGGGAATACAGTCCCAAAGGAAACAAAAAATTAGCTCATACTGTAGTTTTCTCTTTTTTGATTCATGACTTCATGGAGTTCTCAGTTGTGTTGCATTTAAGTATCTACTTTCTCTCAAATGTGAATCCAAAACTCCATTTTGATTACTGTACAAATAGTCACAAATCAATCAGTTGTTGACTTACAGCAAAAGTATAGAGCTATAAAATGAACATGGATAGCATAGCTCAGATAATTTGATATTTTTTGGGAATTTATTGAGAAATGTTTAAGTGTATATTGAAATTTCAGATGGCAAATCTGAGCACAATTTGAGACAATTTTGAGAATAATCGGATAGATTTTTGATTAGCACAATTTGAGGAACTGTTGAGATCTTCTCTGAAACTCTAGAGGAGACACGTGAGGCTGCTGTGCTCTTTTTCTTAGTAGAAAAATCTGAGAATCTGAGGACTTGAGAAAAAATGGCAGGTTCCATTGCATCTAGTATATTTTCCCAAATAAATACATTTATGAATTTGTATGTATCACATGTATGGATACACACAAAACATACTGTACACACACACATACGATATGTGCAATAAGTATCATGTGCAATGACTGCCATAATATGTGCAATACTGCTATTATCATGTGATGTCCTCCCCTCCCCCTGTCTTGATACACTGTCTGGCTTATTGCCTAAATTTGTTTGCGGTAGCACTCAGTGTTTACTTAATGTTTGCTTAATGTTTGTTATATAGAGATGTGATTCTTCAGGATTAATCCAGAATAAAAAAAAATCTGACCTAAAAATGTGACCTGCGTGTATTGTAAATCCGTTAAAAAATAAAAAGGTTGTGGGTTGTTAGTATTTCATCGGGGGTTAATATCTTATCGACAATGTCCTGTCTGGTGCATTCTCGAAAAGCATTTTTCACCCAAACAAATATAATTTAAACTTCTCTCAGAATAACTTCACACACTCAAATTTCACTGCTTCTTCTGCGTCAAGCACATAGTTGAGAAAGTGTGAAATAGATGCACCTGATTTTCACCGTCAGGACTTCATTCAGGTTGGACAGATTTATTTTAAGTAATCAAGAGAAATAAAAATGGTTGGATATAAAACCGTTGCCACTGTTGTGGACAGGTTAAAATTAGCTATTGTTAAGCTGCAATTCCAGTGTTACTGACATGATATTTGCTGTGAAATCGGGAAATGTATCCTCATTGGGATTGTTCGCTGTCCCCCATTTTCCTCAATACATTTTCCTGCTTTTTTGTGCTTAGTCCATCACATGCCTGGTTATATGTCTGCACTGTAGTTCCCAAAAGGAACAATATTTCATTTTTCTCCATTACCCTGCAGTGTGTTAAAAATTACAATAAACCTGACTTTGACTTTGAGAGCAGAAGATCCTGTTTGCATTGTTTAAATGAGGTCACTGAAATTGACCTGTTGCTATGGCTGAAATGGTGAAAAATTATATTCATGAGGCAAGAGTCATACGATTTTCATGACTGACATTGTAAAAGCAGGTCAGTAGAAAGAAGTTTCTCTGCTCTCTGCTATCTTACTATCCTCTTACTCTTCCTAGCATGGGCAATAATGCACCATTCAATGCCTAAAATGTGCTGTCCTAGTAACCCAAGGTTGCATGTAGTTCTCTATGAACTACAGTGCATCCGGAAAGTATTCACAGCGCTTCACTTTTTCCACATTTTGTTATGTTACAGCCTTATTCCAAAATGGATTAAATTCATTATTTTCCTCAACATTCTACAAACAATACCCCATAATGACAACGTAAAAGAAGTTTGTTTGAAATCTTTGCAAATTTATTACAAATAAAAAATGAAAAAAAATCACATGTACATAAGTATTCACAGCCTTTGCCATGACACTCAAAATTGAGCTCAGGTGCATCCTGTTTCCACTGATCATCCTTGAGATGTTTCTACAACTTGATTGGAGTCCACCTGTGGTAAATTCAGTTGATTGGACATGATTTGTAAAGGCACACACCTGTCTATATAAGGTCCCACAGTTAACAGTGCATGTCAGAGCACAAACCAAGCCATGAAGTCCAAGGAATTGTCTGTAGACCTCCGAGACAGGATTGTATCGAGGCACAGATCTGGGGAAGGGTACAGAAAAATTTCTGCAGCATTGAAGGTCCCAATGAGTACAGTGGCCTCCATCATCCGTAAATGGAAGAAGTTTGGAACCACCAGGACTCTTCCTAGAGCTGGCCGCCCGGCCAAACTGAGCAATCGGGGGAGAAGGGCCTTAGTCAGGGAGGTGACCAAGTACCCGATAGTCACTCTGACAGAGCTCCAGCATTTCTCTGTGGAGAGAGGAGAACCTTCCAGAAGAACAACCATCTCTGCAGCACTCCACCAATCAGGCCTGTATGGTAGAGTGGCCAGACGGAAGCCACTCCTCAGTAAAAGGCACATAACAGCCCACCTGGAGTTTGCCAAAAGGCACCTGAAGGACTCTCAGACCATGAGAAACAAAGATTGAACTCTTTGGCCTAAATGGCAAGTGTCATGCCTGGAGGAAACCAGGCACCACTCATCACCTGGCCAATACCATCCCTACAGTGAAGCATGGTGGTGGCAGCATCATGCTGTGGGGATGTTTTTCAGTGGTAGGAACTGGGAGACTAGTCCGGATCGAGGGAAAGATGAATGCAGCAATGTACATGGACATCCTTGATGAAAACCTGCTCCAGAGCGCTCTGGACCTCAGACTGGGGCGAAGATTCATCTTCCAACAGGACAACAACCCTAAGCACAAAGCCAAGATAACAAAGGAGTGGCTACGGGACAACTCTGTGAATGTCCTTGAGTGGCCCAGCCAGAGCCCAGACTTGAACCCGATTGAACATCTCTGGAGAGATCTGAAAACGACGCTCCCCATCCAACCTGATGGAGCTTGAGAGGTCCTGCAAAGAAGAATGGGAGAAACTGCCCAAAAATAGGTGTGCCAAGCTTGTAGCATCATACTCAAAAAGACTTGAGGCTGTAATTGGTGCCAAAGGTGCTTCAACAAAGTATTGAGCAAAGGCTGTGAATACTTATGTACATGTGTTTTTTTTTTTTTTTTTTTTTTTTCATTTTTTATTTGTAATAAATTTGCAAAGATTTCAAACAAACTATTACATTGTCATTATGGGGTATTGTTTGTAGAATTTTGAGGAAAAGAATGAATTTAATCCATTTTGGAATAAGGCACATATCAAAATGTGGAAAAAGTGAAGCGCTGTGAATACTTTACGGATGCACTGTATTACCATTCTACCACTAAGCAATGAAGTAAATCAGACCTTCACCTTACTGTAAGTACAAAGATGTTAACATGGTAAATGTCAGAAATTTGCCAACCTTTGATTAGTGGACTAGGATTGGTGTAGCATCTTTAAATGATTTGTCTTCATTTTACATCATAACCTTTATTTGTTTTACTTTTAAAAATTTTAAGCAAGGCACATTTGATAATTCTTCATAATCTATTGAGGGGATATTAGTGGTTTGTGGTTGAAAACAGGAAGACAAATCAGATAAAATGATTTGGCAAACCTAACTGCACAGTTACATAATCTTGAGGAAGAATGCCAGCCATATCATCTGTAATTTAATACTTGATGCTGTGAAACACTCTAGCGAAAATTCTTGGTGGCCCATTAATTGGTGACTAGACGTACAAAGGAAACACACTTTAAAATTTGTGCTTTTTTTACTGAGAGATGGCGAGCTGTTCCCCGGAGATTTAGGGCACTCACTGGCCTACTGTATGCTTGTAAGTATGTGTGGTCCATACCAAACACAGATCCCCGTCAGCACTGTCAAACACCCAGATAAGCAGGAGCATCTACAAGCCAGCTCTAATCAAAACACACTGCAGCTCTACAAGCACAGACTACAGTAACCACTTATTAGGGCACGGGGGAGTTGCACACACACACTCACACACACCGTTGAAGGTCAGCTGAAGAAGGGTGAGCATTGATTGTGAGCAGGATAGTGGATGTAATCACCTGCACTGCAGTGAAGAGGACAGTTTAAGACAATAGCTAACCAGGTGGCTAATGGATGTGCTTGATTTGAGAAGACAGGGATGTGTAGTGTGTCACTTGACATTCCAGCACGCAAGACCAATAGATTTTCAGAGTTCAAGTGTGGACAAGAAATGTCCTTTTTATAACGGATAGACCTTTCTTACCAGTGCCATTGAGGTCTATCGACCTTATTCACAGAAGAGACATCTTTGACGGGAATGACAAGTCAAGTCATTTTTATTTGTATAGCGCTTTCCACAACAGACGTAGTTTTTAAAGCAGCTGTACCGGAAATTATGCTATAACAGAAAATAAAGCTGTAATGTCTTAGTCATCATTGTGCAATTTGATAAAAATGTGATTGAAGATTGTGCCTCAATAACTAAATAATATTTGTATTTAGAACCCCTGTGAGCAAGTCAAAGACGACCGTGGCAAGGAACAAAACAATCCATAAGATGTTGGTTAATGTAGAAAAAGCCCCCCACAAGGCTGTGAGGGTAGACACACAGTCTCTTCAATGGATTTTACGGTTGTTTAAAGTGTTTTTAATCATTCCGCAGATGAAACATTGAAAAAACTACACCTTTCCAAAAAATGTATACAGTGCATTCCATGGAAAAGACTGTAAGTCTGTTTCTCACAGCCTCATTTTCATTCCCATCAAAAATCAAATCTGGCACTACTGTGAGTAAGGTCTATAATAATAAAAAATGCTCAAACTAGCTTTAGCTGGTCTCCCTGCCTGGTCAAGCTTGTTTATTTTTCTCTGACTTTTGGTCCTTTTCACACTTTTAAGTGGTACTGGTAAAACATCTACTATGCTATAATGACATAGTTTTTGCGATTTACCGTATGTTGCTTTCAAAGTATTTTATTTCCTCTAAATACATGGCTACTTTTGTATGAGTTTCAATGGAGAAATGTGCTTTTTTGCCCCCATAATTGTGTAGTTATAATATCTACCAGCATGCTCTAACTGGATTATGCTAACCAGCCAAACCTTGACTCCTTGACCAGTGCATAATGGATCAGGCCAATACATAAAATGGACTCGATTGGAGAGCCTAGAATGGTATCACAAGCTTCATGACTGATCATGAAAGTCATGGACTAGTGAGTTGCAACTGACCTGGGCCAAGCTTAGCAACTGCATACAGCAGGTCGTAGTTAATAACAGGTGTGGCTTCATCAATCTGTTGCCAGCCGACTGGAGGTGAGCCGGGTGGGGAGATGAGGAACTGTTTCGAAGGCTGGGGAGGAGCCAGGTGCAAATTGTCTCCTTCGGATGCTGGGTTCTGCACCTGAAAGCCAGAGGATGCAGGTGTTATTCTAATCAGGATTAAGTTGAACAAAAAGACAGCCTTCTCCTCCATTTTAAAACTAGAAAACTTGATAATCAGCTGTCAAGGTCTGACCAGATGTTTCTCAAGTACTGAAAAAGTTGTTACATTTTAGATGGAATTTGTCATTTCTGTGTCACTAGATTCACCAAACGGAATTGCGAAAAGGTTTCCCAAACACTTTCACGTGTCATTGGTCAGAAGAATAGTGAGTCCTGGTCAAAAAGCACACTATTGGTTGAGCTAATGTTGCCATATTGGGCTGTCCGGGATGCTCAAACAAAGTGTTTACACTTTTATGGGAAATCAGCCTATGAAATGGCTTACGTATTGTTGTCTGCATATTATGCTGGGATAGAAGAAAGTCATTTAAAGGTATAGTTGACCCATAAATAAAAATTCTCATGATGTGGAAACAATTACACACACCATATTTAAAGCAAATATATGAAACAATTTCAAACATTGTTGGGGACACGTTTCCGCTAAAAACTGCATTCTGCACTCTGATGAGCAGCTAATAATATCAACTACAATAATGCATTTATTTGAAAGCGATCTTCTCTAGCCAGTGGATTCATCCCTACCAGAGTTGTGTAATCCTGAATATGAGTTCATTTCCTGCTAACACAAGGGGTTAGAGACATGGCATTATTTTGCAGAAGGATTACGACGAGCATGATTTATGAACAAATGCTAGCTGCACTCTGTGACCCTAATGTCTCAATTTGACATACAGGAACCCAATGATAATGCATAGTTTATACTTTAAAGAGCAACTTAAAATAGTCTCTTGGCTGCTTAAAATAGTGCCTTAGAGAGACAAAGCTTCTTTGGGCTGGCCACGAAAATTCGTACCTGGGCGAAGTAAAGTTTGAGTTTTTTCCCTCTAAAAGGTGTCTCGTGTAGCTCTATCCTGGCGCTGGCTGCTGCTTTGGGGTTACTGAAGTTGATTCGTACACGTCGAAAGCTCTTAAACTGCTGGAACGTCACACCTTCGTCGTATGCGAGGAAGAGTGCCTCGAACATTTCCTGAAAGACAAGGAAAATGAACAAGGTATGAATAAGTTCAATTCTGTCCTCTAGCTAATTTGGAAACATTACTAAAGCATGTATCTTCACAGAGGACAAAGAAAGTAATGCAAGCATAGTGCAATAAAATGCTTTTTACTAAGCCAGAAACAAGTGAAGCTGGTTCCAGCAATATCAGTCTTATCAGGGCCATGAGAAAAATGATTGCAAATAATGTCAGCACATCACTTAGTGAATGAACACCATTGTATTGTTTTATGAGACAAGAGCGCTCTTTGGACTAGGCATGCCTGAGAGGACATCCAATCAGACCTGCTAGAACTGGACCCTATTGGAGAGACAGATGAATCTGTTATGACATCATATTAATTTCCTGTGCAGGAGAGGATCTGATGAAAGCAATTCTATCTGCAGCTTGTCTCTCAGTCCAGCTGGGTTTGCCCTGTCTGTCATGGCCATTAAACCAAATGGTTTATTATTCAGTTAGCGAGCTACAAACATGTCAACTTGCACAGGAAGATTCTCTTCAAACAGTTGCTTTGCCATGATAGTAGCTGTCCTGAAAAAAACAACAACTTTACGTTATTGTCCATTATAGCACACTTTTCAAATATCACTGAGGATACAATGTGTACTTTATTTTGTAGTCTGACACAGAAAACATGACGCAAAAAAATCAAGCTTGTGTAGCTAGAAATGTTCATATATTTGCGTTGAGTGTGTTTTGGGCCTAATACTTGTATTTGAGTATTTAAGATTTTCCCCATTTCATTTCCTTACCTGAACCTAACCTTCATTGTGAGGACTCAAATATTAGCTCATAGGCTTATTGTTTTTGTAATTATATAATGGCTTCTCTTTTTAACTCCAATTTCTTTAGCAGTCCTCTAATGATTTTATTTGTTACCTTAAACTACGTATGGTTCGCTTATTAGGTAAATAAAACCACACTCTTATGAAACTCTCCTTTGGAGAAGCATCCGAAATAAAATTTCTGCAACAGAAACACCTTAAACTAATTACTGTTTCCAAAAAAGAAAACATAATCAAATGTGTATAGGCTATCTCATTCCTGATTTGATTCTTCAACTTAGTGAGGTATTTAATGTGCTATTTTGAGAGAACTGTTAAAATGGCTAATGTTTCATTGTTAGGTTTGCATTGCCTTTTAAAGGCATAGCACATAAGCACTTGGATTTGAGGCAAATGAGGGCACCATAAGCAAGAAACCCTCAAATATGCCCTTAAATTCTATTCAACCACTACAATGTGAGAACAAATAATAGTCCACAATGTAAAACCGTTATATCCAACACTAAAAGGAAGGCCTTAAAGGGTTAGTTCACCCCAAAATGAAGACTCTCACATTGAGTAAATGACTTACTGTACTTTCTTCCATGGAGCTCCAAATGAGATGTTAGGCAGAATGTTATGGACTAGCTTCAGTCACCATTCACTTTCATTGTGTGGAGAAAAGGTGCAGTGAAAGTGAATGGTGACTAAATCAGTGTGAGTAAACTATGTAAGAAGTTTCATTTTGGGGTGACCTATCCTTCTAAACTTGATCACAACAAGAATTTTATTGCATGCGAATACGTTTTGTTTAAAAAAAAAAAAAAAACAGCTACTTTTGAATGGCCCTCAATGAAGAAATCGATTTTGCAGGATGGTTTGGTTCCATCAGTTACCAGCAAGGGCTAATGGACCATGCTAACCAGTCATGCAAACCTTGGCCTCTTGATAGTGCCCTTGAATGTTGCTCTAGGAGGATGGTCCTTAATAAGACTATTGTAAGTTGATTTGGATTAAAGTGTCCGCTAAATTACTATTTAATTGTCGCTTCACAATACTCAGAATCTAAAGTCATTACTTTTAGTATCATGAAATGAATGTGTTCCATTACATTGTCAAGAGACGGAGGCAGATGAAAGATTAGAGGCTTTTGCTGAGCCAGCTCTCTTCCACAGCGTCAATTCGCCAAACATCTTGAATCCTGTCACAATCTGTGAGAAACCTTCAGCATATTCCTTCATCTCAGTACCAAGAGTAAGTGTCCCAGGAGATGACAGCTGTGGGCGAGTCATGTCCACCGCGTGTCAGGATGTGAGGTGTGTATCAGCAGTGACAGCTGGGCCATCTCTGAATAACTCAGCAATGGCAGGTGACACCAGAGTCCATCAGAGTGTTGCAGTGCATATGTGTGCATTTTCCATATTCTGCTGTCTTACTCAGCACTTCCCTGAAGTTACACAAGAGGCTCAGAATGTGTCCAAAGCTAATTATATAACCATAAGTTGATGGTGTTTGAAATATAGAATCACAGCACATATGTCTGATGCACTGTGCCTTGAAATGAGACATCTTTGCAAATAAAGGCTGAATTTTCAGTATTGCAATTCGAAGTGCAGGGATGTTCATAATTTAGACCAGGTATCCTTCAGTAAAAGGATCAAAGAAGCCTAATTAATGTTTGTACAGTAACAACATTTTTTTTTTACTAGATTTTGACATTTTCTGTAAGTGAAAACTTCATGCCAAGGTGCTAGGGTGTTGCTATGGGATTCTGAGTGTTTTTTTTTTTTTAAGCATGCTGCTGTATGGTTGCCAGGGTGCTCTGGGTGGTTGCTAGGTGGTCACTTACTAGCCCAAGTCAAAAGAACAAGTCTCTGTGATATTGTGGTCCCTACATATGTTTCGGGTCCTACTTCAATAGCCGCTTTCCCACCATCGGGCCGAATAGTTCTCATCGCAAAACTGTAGCTTCTTTCTTTTTCCACTGTGGTGCCGTGAAATCAGTAGAATGTACGTAACAGATCCACATGAGAGGTAAACATTGGAGCGAGTGTGGCGCGCTATGGAGGATGATAGTATATTCAAGTTTTTAGGACTGCCTTTTTCCCTGGTTTTACTCTGCTAACAAACAGCAAAGACACGGACCAAGTCGCAAAAAGGAATGTAAAGAGAAAAAGGCACGAGGTTTACCATCATTTGCTGAGGGCTTGTGTTTACCACCAGACACAAACATGCAGAAAGGTAAAAGTTCCCAGATTAGCTTAAAAGGATATTTATTGACAGTGTATTATATGAAAATAGTATAAGAGAATATACTGATGTATTTTGAGTTTAAATGAGCTAGTAATCTTCTTCCCTGACGAAAAAGGTGTGTAGAAAAATAAATGTAGGCTACAATACTTGTTAAACCATCATAATAAAATCATGAAGATGCATTAAAGGAGTCGCCACATACTAAACCCATTCTGCCAGCACAGTTGAGTACGGTTAGCTAACCGTGGTGAGAATTCTGGGCCAAAAACGGTTTATAATCGTGCCGTGCCAAACCGTGCTCCAGTGGAAATGCTACTGCAAGTGTTCTGTACTGTGGTCAGAACCGTTCGACCCGATGGTGGAAAAGTGGCTAATGTAAGGATGCATTATGCACATATGTTTCATACTTAAGGAGAGTGGTTTGTTCAAATCCCTTACGCTAAATATGAGCAATAATGGTGATGCTTGCCATAGTAAGCACCACTAATTATAGCAGCACATGCCAAAAATATACATCTGGGTCACAGCCATGTGTAAAAAAATAAACTCTAATGGAATAACTGAGGTTACAAGTATTACTTTCTACCTTGAGCATATCATATTGAAGCCTAATCTAGAAATCAATACAGTAACACATTTTAAATAGAGGGAAGATGGTGGAGGTGACTTTAATTTTCCTCACCTCTCTGAGAGCAAACCTTTCAAAGCAAAGCAGTGGAATCAACTTACTTTCCTTTGCAAATATGGACACAGAGATGACAGGAAGAGGATGCAGGGTTATGAGGTGTGGAATATTTTGTCTCTGGCTTTCTTTTTTTGTGATTTTCATTTTTTATTGATTCATACATTAAACAAAGAAAAGCAGAACATATATACACAGAATCAATATTTAACTCCCACTATTACCCCTCCCAATCCCCAATCCCCACCCTGACCCTCAACAAACATTCCTGTGGTCACATATGAGTAAATACACACAAAAAACAAAAACAAAAAATATATATATAAGAATCACACACATTAACAGCTACACCTCTCTCTCCACTGCCCCTCCCCAAGAGCCCTCCAAAAAAGCCAAATATGTGCCCCATTTCCCCACAAACGAGTCCAAATTACCCAGTCTTCTAGATGACCGTTCTTCGAAAGCCACTACCCTCCCCATCTCTGAGCACAACTCCTGAAATGGGGGCACTCCAGTCAACTTCCATCCCCTTAAAACAATTTGTCTGGCGATCATGACACTGGTTAGGACCCGATGTTTTATGTGTTTATTCCCTTTATTGATGATCTGGGGCAAAATGAAATTTGAATGCCCAATATGTCACACATAAAACTCTGAACCTTCAACCAAAATTCTTGGATCTTAACACACCACCAAAAAACATGGGTTGTGTCTCCATCCTCTGACTGGCCAGCAGGTGGGTGTGTCTTTAAGACCAAGCCTATACAATCTAGAGGGGGTCCAGTAGAACTGATGTAAAATCTTGAATTGCATAAGGCGCACCTTTGCATCTCTAGATGCAGACTTGACGTTTTTTAGAATCCTAGCCCACACTCCTTCCTCCAATACCAAGTTTAAATCTTTCTCCCATAATCTCTTGATAGAAGTTAAAGCTCCATCCCCAAGACTCTGAATTAGCAGGGAATAATACACTGATGCCTCATGACCTTTTCCAATAGCAGTAATCACCACTCCCAGTGTGTCTGCCGCTTTAGGAGGGTGTATGCTACTCCCAAAAACAGTACAGAGCAGGTGGTGCAACTGTAAATACCTAAAAAATTGAGATCTGGAACAGTGTGAAGTTCCCTGCTTCTTCAAACGCTCCACCATCATCCCTGTCCCAAAGATATATATATATATATATATATATATATATATATATATATATAGTATTTATTTATTTTTTGTCTTATTATGTATTTCTATACACTGTATACTTATATGTTCTATTCGGTTTTTATTTTTATTCTATTTTTTTTATTTTATCTGTCTGTATTGTTTGTGCACTGGAAGCTTCTGTCACCAAGACAAATTCCTTGTATGTTTAAGCATACTTGGCAATAAAGCTCATTCTCAGAATGCAGGGCCTGTTTTGTGTCCCACTTTGATTTGCACCAAAAAATGTTCATAACTACCAGCCTCTGTTCAATGTTGTTTTCTTCCACAGTTTAAGTAATTAAAGGAATATTCCGGGTTCAATACAAGTTAAGCTCAATCGACAGCATTTGTGCCACAATACTGATTAGGGTACAACGGGGCTAAAGACTCTGTGGGGTAAAAGGCTCCATTGATTTTATTTTTCTCCCAAAACACTAAATAGCAACAAAAACTACCACAGCACTTTCCTAAACACCTGTTTGTCACTATACACTAGAAAATTTTCCTGTTCCATGAGATCTTTGCGTGTAATGTCTTAAGGTTGATTTTGAGGCAGTTTAATCTAATTTTTTATAATTTATATGTTGCAAATTTATGAAGCTAATGAAAATACCTGAAATGAACACATTTCTTTTGAGACAAAATACTTATTCATCATTTTCAGTTTTAAGTTAATTAAATAAAGCAAATTTCAATAACAGTCCAATAAGTGAAAATATAGCATTTGGGGTAAAAAGTCCCCCTGCTGCACTGATCATCCACAACATTAAAACCACTGACAGGTGAAGTGAATAAAATGTATTATCTCGTTACAATGACAACTGTCAAGGGTGACAACAGTCAGTTCTTGAATTTCATGTGTTGGAAGCAGGAAAAATGGGCAAGCGTAAGGATCTGAGTGACTTTGACAAGGGCCAAATGTGATGGATAGACGACTGGGTCAGAGCATCTCCAAAACGGCAGGTTTTGTGGGGTGTTCCTGGCATGCAGTGGTTAGTACCTACCAAAAGTTGTCCAAGGAAGGACAACCGGTGAACTGGTGACTGGGTCATGGGCGCCCAAGGCTCAGTGATGTGCGTGGGGAGCAAAGGCTAGCCCGTCTGGTCCTATCCCACAGAAGAGCTACTGTAGCACAAATTGCTGAAAAACTTAATGCTGGCCATGATAGAAAGGTGTCAGAACACACAGTGCATTGCAGCTTGCTGCATATGGGGCTGCGTAGCCACAGACCAGTCAGAGTGCCCATACTGACCCCTGTCCACCTCCAGAAGTGCCTACAATGGGCACGTGAGCATCATAACTGGACAATGGAGCAATGGAAGAAGGTGGCGTGGTCTGATGAATCATGCATTGTTTACCTGGGGAAAAGATGGCAGGATGCACTATGGGATGAAGACAGGCCGGCAGAGGCAGTGTGATGCTCTGGGCAATGTTCTGCTGGGAAATCTTGGGTTGTGGCATTCATGTGGATGTTAATTTGACATAAGATTGTTGTAGACCACGTACTCCCCTTCATGGCAACCGTATTCCCTGATGGCAGTGGCTTCTTTCAGCAGGATAATGCGCCCTGCCACACAGCAAAAATGGTTCAGGAATGGTTTGAGGAACATGACAAAGAGTTCAAGGTGTTGACTTGGCCTCCAAATTCCCCAGATTTCAATCCGATTGAGCATCTATAGGATGTGCTGGACCAATAAGTCCGATCCATAGAGGCCCA
This sequence comes from Myxocyprinus asiaticus, assembly GCF_019703515.2. Classification (NCBI taxonomy): domain Eukaryota; kingdom Metazoa; phylum Chordata; class Actinopteri; order Cypriniformes; family Catostomidae; genus Myxocyprinus; species Myxocyprinus asiaticus. Next base: position 10,232,415 of record NC_059368.1, on the reverse strand, counting down.
CCTCGCAACTTACAGGACTTAAAGGATCTGCTGCTAACATCTTGGTGCCAGATACCACAGGACACCTTCAGAGGTCTTGTGGAGTCCATGACTTGACAGGTCAGAGCTGTTCTGGCTGCACGAAGGGGACCTACACGATATTAGGCAGGTGGTTTTAATGTTGTGGCTGATCGGTGTATTGATTTTTTTAAAGTTCGGGGAATAGATTTGTTATGAAAAATGTTCAAAGTGGGCTCACACTGAATCATCCAATCATAATAGAGATTAGTTTATTTATAGAATACTTGAGATGTAACAAAATGCCAAATGTGTTTGAAATTAACAGGAAATGGTTGTCTTTTTTCTGAATTAGTTTTTTTGAGAAAGCATTATCTTAATTTGTTACTCAAAAAAGCATCTTGCTATCTCAATATTATTTGCATTAGTTGACAAATTGTGCCCTATAACTATTGCCTCGGTATCTACACAATATCACTTTAAATCCCCTAGGGGCCTTTTACCCCAAGTGAGGGAGCCTTTTACACCAAGTGTGGGGTAAAAGGCTCCCTCACCACCTTTTAAAAAAAACAACAACTGATTTTTATTCTAAACAACCTTCTGTTGTTATTTCTTTTCACACAAATTATGTTGCTCCATCAAATTTTTTTTTTTTTTTACCTTGATACATTTTGTGACCAGAAAAAGATTTCCTTAAGGGGTGCCTTTAGCCCTATTGTACCATACCACAAAAAAGATTTTTTACTTGCCCCTCCTTTTCTTTAAAAAAAAAAAAAGCAAAGTTCTGGGTTACAGTGAGGCACTTAGTGAATGAGGGCCAATTTTTTAACTTTAAATTACTTTTTCAAAAGTATAGCCTCAAGACATAAACAATATGTGTGTAAACATGATTTTAGTGTGATAAAATTACTTTTTTGTGTAAAGTCATAGCCAATTTTACAACTTCAGTGCATGACAATGTAATGTCAAAAAACCCTAAAATGACTGTAAAATGGACAATTTATACAACTTTACAGCTGAAATAATACATGAGTTTTAAAAGAAGAATTAAATGTAAGTGATTTATTAAAATTAAGTATCTTCAAATTTCTGCCTTTATACCCTCCAAAAATTAGCCCCAATCACTTACATTGTAAGTGCCTCACTGTTACCTCAATTTTTGCTTTTTTTTTGTTAAAGAAAAGGAGGGACAAGTCAAAATATTTTTTTGTGGTAATCAACATTATGCCACAAATACTGTCGATTGAGCTTAACTTGTATTGAACCAGGAATATTCCTTTAAGAGGCAACTAACTGAGTAGATGTAATGGTTTGCATCATGTGTTAACCTCATTTTGAAAGCTGTTGGTACACTGAACACAATCCAATCTCATTCAAAACAAGATCCAGCATTTAGATACTTGTATGGTTGTAGGTAATGTTGACTACACACAAAAGCACAGAGAAAGAGAGCAGACTGGCAGAAATGCCTCCAGTTCTCCACAGAGAATCTCACTGGTACTTTATTTCCACTGAGAACTGTTTATGTGTTCTCCTTTGCAGAGCCAGGAGAAATCTATTGTTGTGCTTTCGGTTTTGTGCTAGGAGCTGACCTGAAATTATTATTATTTTTTTTTCCTATTGGGGCCAGCTTTATTCTTCTACTTTTGATCTTAAACGTGTCTATTAAATCAGATTTTAGCAAATCAACAGGTCTGCTCTTCATTAACCACCATCATGAAACACATCATGTGAAAACAGCAACGGTTTAAAGCGGTTGTCATCAAGTGCCCTGATTTAAAGAAGTGAAAATGCACATTGATTCCACCTGGTGCATGCTGGTATAAATGTCATGAGAATCAGCCATAATGTTGTCTAGACGAGGCCAAGCTGGATATAGTGCTCTGGTGGCTACATATACAATGTGTTTCTATGACTTTATGAATTTAATGTACAACAATTCTACAAACTCAATTTATAAATATAGCTGCAAGCAGCAATTAACGGGGTTTAGGCCTTTAAGGTCATTTAAGCACATAAGTAACAGATATTAAATATGAATTAGACAGCCTGTTTACAACTAAAACTATATTAAAGTGCCATAATTTTGAGAAACATCAGGTGAGGTATCACACATATATTATATTTTTTACATTACTGACTGTTATAGGGTTATAAGTGGCCATGCCCACAGCTTATGTTTTAGTGTAGCTTTGCAAAGTTGAATCGAAAGTTAAATCTTTTTTGATAATTACTAATAATGGGACTCCAGTGAATCTTTCTGCACTGGTTTGGTTCCGATTGGGTGAATGAACTAGGACTAGTTCAAATAGCTGCTAAAAGATGATTTTGTTGATGGCGGCCATGTTTTTCAAGGTATGTGACTGTCCTCAAAGACCTTGATGGCACCTTAGACACAGACACTGCATGCAAAATTTCAAGTCAATCGGCCCAACTGTTCCATAGCTAGATACATTTAAAAAAATGTTTCCTATTATAGCACCACCAAGAGGTGGAGATACACAATTGTTTTTGTGTGTCCTTAGAATGACTCCATAAATATGTGTACCAAATTCGGTGACAATATCTGATTCTGGAGTTATAACCATTTTAGTAAAAGTGGCCACGGCCATTACGAATGTTTAACGTTTGACGATAAATTAATATTTAAAAATTCCTTGGTTAAATTTTCATTTTGGGACTTGTTTTTACACTGGTTTGGTTCCAATCGGGCAAATGGCCTAGGACTAGTTTGAAAAAGTAATCTTTTAAAATAATCTAAAGTATTAGTATTTATAAGTATTATTAAGATTTTGTTTCACACCAATGGTACAATAGGCAAAGTTGTTCAGAATGAGGAGATCTACAATATGGTATGAATAACATGTTTCTTTGTGAAACAGAGTGTATAATATATATAATATAATACTTGTTATCTAAGAATATGTTCTCAACCTCACTTTTGTGTGAAATCTTGTTGAACATAAGACCTAAACTTAGGCAACCAGTTGGACCTTAGACAAGTAGATGCCTATTTAATTAGATCCAAACGAAAACAAGGCTGTTTTAAGGGAATGCGTGATGTCCGATCAATTTTCACAACCCATGTTTTCTACAGTATCTCGTCCACTGGAAATTTGTGTAAAGACATATTTTAAATGTTTTTTGGCTAAACGATTTACACCAAGGTACACAACAGTATGACATATTGAACGGACAATACTTCTATCCATCACAGTCTAGTGTTCATTTGTGTCCAGTTAAAGATGGTATATACTGTACTTTGACTAAGATCTATTGTCTCTAGAACCTGTCCACTTTAGGTGAGAGTGAAGAGACTAAGGACAAAAAAGGAGGTGTGTTATGTAAGAAAGAGTAGGAAAATCATTCGTTTTGGAAGCTGAGGTAAAGACAAGCAGCCATGTTAGTTTATAAACAGTCTGTGGTGAAGTCTGGGCCGTATGATCTCAACCCACTAAAGCATGAAATTACTACGTTATGACACACTCAGTTACCAGCTTTTCGCTCGACAGATAAAAAGACCATCAATGATAAAAGAGATGCTAAAAATAACATACATTAGTCCAGTGACACTTCACTTAACTTCACATAGATTGTTGCTTTTCTGCCAAGACAAACTTAAGCAACTACAAACTGCTTCAAATGACAAGACTAAGATATAAACATTTCATTAGAATGGAATGAGTGGCCTTCACATCTAGAGAAAGAGAGGTGCTATGCTTTTTCCACTCTTCTTTCAGGGTGGTGTGGTATGCATGTGGGTATTTAAGCAATTACAGCTGTTCCTCGGCCAAGTTGTGAGTTTACTGTTGGGTGTGGAGGTGAAAGAGTGGATCACGCATACCGAGCCTAACCTTACCATTAATCCTGACATTCGTGTCAAATTTAACAGTCCCCTGCTTTTAATCAAGACCAGATCCTCTGCTTGCTGGGAGATGAATAGCCCTAGACCAGGAATGGGGGAGGAGAATAGGTGAGTTGTGCATGAAGACACACTATTCATCTTAAACAGATCCAGGCCAGATCCTCTTGAGCTCTTCTTTTTTTGTGTGTTCAACTTTGACCTCAGCTAAATATATTTAAATATGCAACTTTAAAACAGCACAATGCGTCTCTTAGGAATGCAGGTCTTTAACAGCAGAGATGAGTCAGAGTTAGCCATCAAACTTTCGCACCATCCTTGACTCAGGCATGCATAACATCTGAAAATGAATATTACAACAAAGGAAATGGGACTGAGCATAGGTGTAATCTAGTGTAAAACAGTAAACAGTCATAGCCTCAACATTAGACAGCATGCTCACGGACCGCCCACAGTCCTTTCGCTGACCATCTTATGCATATTGCACATATAACTGGTAAGTACATTCTTGATCTGACAATTTGGTGAACTGACATAACAGTAAATGGACTCTGTGCTGCAGTGCCTGAGATGTCCTGTTATTAGAGGAAGCAGGTCACCTCTGTGTCACCCAGAGAAAATAAAAGTGACCTCCTGACTTGCAATGTTTCCAGCGAGGAGCAAATAAATGTGGAAAGCCCGGAAGACCTGCTGCTCTTTCTGCTATTACTCAGCATTATGGTCCAGCTGAACCGCAGCCCAGTCACAGCAAAGGCAATAAAAAAACATGTCTCAGGAAAATTGAGAGGCAGGAAAAAAAAGAGACAGTTAGATTGAGAAACACTGCATGTTCTTGTAATAGTTTATACAGTAGGAGTGATGCCTATGGTTAAGATAAAGATATACTTTGTGGAAAAAAAAAAGCCTGCCTCAATTTATATTATCATATTATCGTGTTTTCAACCATTGACTCATTATATATTATGAATAATATTTATGTATTATTTTAATAATTAAACATTTATATGTAGAATTTGATTATTTAAAATATATAAATAAATAATTTGATTAATATTTTATTATAAATTATATACATAAAAATAAGGGTTAAATTAAGCAACAATAGAATGGCCTAACTATTTCATTTTTCACTATCCAATCAAATCCCAATGTATAAAATTAAGCCACCTCCTATATTATTTATCACTGAATTAATATTCTGTTTCATGTGAAATACGTCACATTACAGAAGTTAATTGTGTTGCAAATGTTCCTTGTAGATGCTTACATTTATGCATTTGGCAGATGCTTTTATTGAAAGTGACTTAAAGTGCATTCCAGTATGTGTACCCAAGGAATCAAACCCATGACCTTGGTGTTGCTAGCACTGTAACATTTGAGCTACAGCAACATTGTGCTTACATTATGTCAGCAAAACAATTCCCATCTATTTCTGGAGAGATGGATCTTTGAAGCAGTGATAGTCATCTTTAAAAGAAAACTCCTTAGCTACTTACATTCCTTCCATTCTCAGCAAGAAGACACTACATTAATATTCTCATCACAGCACTAAGCTGTCAGGACACACAAGATTCATCAAAGATCCCTCTAACCCCCCTCCTACAGATATGATTTGGGTCACTATGCACAGAGCTCTATTATTTACAGCTGTGCTCAAAAGTTTGCATACCCTGGCAGAAATTGTGAAATATTGGCATTGATTTTTAAAATATGACTGATCATGCAAATAAACTGTATTTTATTTAAGGATAGTGATCATATGAAGCCATTTATTATCACATAGTTGTATGGCTCCTTTTTAAATCATAATGATAACAGAAATCACCCAAATGGCCCTGATCAAAAGTTTACATACACAAGGTGACACATACAAGTTTAAATGGCAATTAAAGGTTAATTTCCCACACCTTTGGCTTTTAAAATTGTAATTAGTGTCTGTGTATAAATAGTCAATGAGTTTGTTAGCTCTCACGTGGATGCACTGAGCAGGCTAGATACTGAGCCATAAGGAGCAGAAAAGAACTGTCAAAAGACCTGCGTAACAAGGTAATGGAACTTTATAAAGTTGGAAAAGGATATAAAAAGATATCCAAAGCCTTGAAAATGCCAGTCAGTACTGTTCAATCACTTATTAAGAAGTGGAAAATTCAGGGATCTCTTGATACCAAGCCAAGGTCAGGTAGACCAAGAAAGATTTCAGCCACAACTGCCAGAAGAATTGTTCGGGATACAAAGAAAAACCCATAGGTAACCTCAAGAGAAATACAGGCTGCTCTGGAAAAAGACAGTGTGGTTGTTTCAAGGAGCACAATACGACCATACTTGAACAAAAATGAGCTGCATGGTCGAGTTGACAGAAAGAAGCCTTTACTGCGCCAATGCCACAAAAAAGCCCGGTTACAATATGCCCGACAACACCTTGACACGCCTCACAGCTTCTGGTACAATGTAATTTGGAGTGACGAGACCAAAATAGAGCTTTATGGTCACAACCATAAGCGCTATGTCTGGAGAGGGGTCAACAAGGCCTATAGTGAAAAGAATACCATCCCCACTGTGAAGCATGGTGGTGGCTCACTGATGTTTTGGGGGTGTGTGAGCTCTAAAGGCACGGGGAATCTTGTGAAAATTGATGGCAAGATGAGTGCAGCATGTTATCAGAAAATACTGGCAGACAATTTACATTCTTCTGCATGAAAGCAGAAGATGCTCTTGGACTTTCCAGCATGAGAATGACCCTAAGCACAAGGACAAGTTGACCCTCCAGTGGTTACAGCAGAAAAAGGTGAAGGTTCTGGAGTGGCCATCACAGTCTCCTGACCTTAATATCATCGAGCCACTCTGGGGAGATCTCAAACGTGCGGTTCATGCAAGACGATCAAAGACTTTGCATGACCTGGAGGCATTTTGCCAAGACGAATGGGCAGCTATACCACCTGCAAGAATTTGGGGCCTCATAGGCAACTATTACAAAAGACTGCACACTGTAATTGATGCTAAAGGGGGCAATACACAGTATTAAGAACTCAGGGTATGCAGACTTTTGAACAGGGGTCATTTCATTATTGTTCTTTGTTGCCATGTTTTGTTTTATGATTGTACCATTCTGTTATAACCTACAGTTGAATATGAATCCCATAAGAAATAAAATAAATGTGTTTTGCCTGCTCACTCATGTTTTCTTTAAAAATGGTACATATATTACCAATTCTCCAAGGGTATGCAAACTTTTGAGCACAACTGTACTAAACTAGCAAGTAAGTAGAGTAGTTCTCGAACAGCCATAATGCTTATATGACAGCTATATGTCACTAGTAAAAAAACAAGAATATTTTTTCACTGATGCCAGTGCAGTTGCAAAGGAAGCAATGGACCATTATGACTTACATTAAACACCCATCCAAATAAAAAAATGGGCAATGAATGATTACCTCAGGGGTCTGACAGGGTGTGTGATGTGGAGAGGTGGTCAGTCAGCAGGGGAGTGATGCATTGAAGATAAAGTGATGTTTTTTTTTTTTTAATGAATGGTGTGTGGCGTCAATAAAAAGAGCTGTCACAACAATAATAATATGACTTACTGCAAACCTCGCAGAAAGGCACAATCTACCACTGTGTGCAAAATAACCACCAGGTACCGGCAAAATCATTAGACAGAAAATAGTTGAAGAGGTGAATTTACAAGAGAAAATCACTTGAAAGACATGAGAAAAAATTATATTTTGTAAGAGATATAAATTATATAATATTATAAGAGATAAAATATTAGAACTCAAATTCTAAACAGCAACGGCAAGCCATTCTGTTTGGTCTCAATTTCTCAGATCAAGGGAGAAACGGCAGGTGTACTGTAAAAATTCACATTTGTCTGTCTTTGTGCAAATCCTGTTTGAGAGAAAACATGCCAGACAAAAAGAACCAATAAAGTACAAACTTAAAAGCTGTTTGCTTCTTTATTTTGAGTTATCCATAATGAGGCTCGCTAGGCTTTTATACAAGTGTTTCCTACCCTTTTTTGTCTCATGTACCCCAACAGCCCCTATCAGAAAGACTCAAGTTCCCTTCTTCGACAACAAACCAGAAACGTGTTTGTTTTAACTCATTTTACACATCATAGATTTCAATAAAGTGGTCATAATTACAATTAATTTTTAAACAAAAAAAAACAATCAATATTGTGTGTGAAAAACAGATGGCACTTCTACCACTTATGAGACACCTGATCTTGTTTGTCTTTCACTAGCTTTAACAGTTCTGGGGGCAAATATATACTATCAAAACTTTCTCGAGAAAGACCTAAAAGTAAGTTTTGAATTGAAATCCAATTATGTTTTAAATAAAAGATTACAACGTAAAATCAAAATATTTCCAAGTGTCTTGGGAATCAGGTGTACATCAGAATGATGAATGACACTGTAACACAGTCTCCCTAAATCAGCTATACAAACCCTTAACCATACATTACTCCAAACTAATATGAGAGTTAGGGTGGAAGTTCCTACCCTACCTTGACCTTCTGATTGGTGAACACATCTACATCCACTGCACAGGCGATGAGGGTAGAGATACTACAGTCCACGCTTCTGGAAGGCATGCTGGGTTCACTCAGGGTTAAGAGACAACCGGCTCCTGACTGAGTGTGTTTGTGTGTGTGTGTGTGTGTGTGAGATGAGTGAGTCTGAAAGCACACAAGGAGCCTCTGTGTTTGGATGTGCTGATTTCCTGTTCTGAAGAGCTTGCTGTAACTCTGAGGCAGTGTGTGTGTGTGTGAGTAAGTGTGTTCTCGGCAGTTCTGAAAGAGCAGGCGGGCAGGCAGAGAGCAAAGAATGAGTCTCCCCCCACTCTCTTACTCCCTCCGATGACATCACTACCTCTCTTATGAATGCTCGCTTGCGCTTGCACTTGCACACCAACAATTTAATGTTTAAAGTACCAAACACACTTCTAGTGTACAGTATACATGTATACATTGTGTATTGTGAATATTTTGTATTTATTATGTGTAAGGTGCATAATCTTCATCTGTACTTTTTCCCTAATTTGTTTGCCACTCAGATGAATGGCATTCTGCTCTGATCTCTGCACCTGTGACAATCTCTCTCTCTCTCTCTCTCTCTCTCTCTCTCTCTCACACACACACACACACACACTCACGGCTGTGTTCGTCACTCCTACCGCACAGGTCTGGGTGCAGAGTGACAACAAAAAGGACAAAATTATTAACTTGTAGACATAAATGTATTGACAATACATACCAGTGTCTAAATCTATCTATCTGTCTGTCTGTCTGCCTGCCTGCCTGCCTTTCTATCTATCTATCTATCTATCTATCTATCACTATTTATATGGGACAAACCAAAGTGTGAAATACAGATACTGTTCATAGTTTCTGTATGTCTTTTTTTATTTTATTTTTTGTCAGTCAATTCTTTATTCTCTAAGTTAGGGCTAAAAACAGATTTGTGGTGTGGTTGGGTGGCTTACAAAGCAGGACAGGAGAGTGACTCAGCACTGCAGATTTATAAGCATCATAGACAACTAATGAGGGAATGGAAAAGAGGTCTTAAAAAAGAAGGCAGTCAAGAGAAAGAGAGAGCAATAGAGATGGAGAGATAAGGTCTGTATATGCAGGCATGATGGATAGATTATTAATATATCATGCAATTACAGGACATCATTCAGCATGCAAAAAAAAAATAAATAAATAAAAAATCTAATTTAGGAGGCTGTTTATGTTTCTGAAGCATGTCACACTTCAGTTTGACTTTATTACTTTTGTATGTCAAACTGTATGAGCAAAATATTCTTTAGGGTACAAAACACAAATGTCACAAATTTAGACACAAATGACTATAACTGCTGAAGGGGTTTATTTTGTTCAAATGACCAGCTGACTAGATATATAATCCTGCATAGGCCTATTGCAAGGCTACTTATCAAATAAACAAATGAGTGATACGAGAAACATGGAAATAGCACAGCTACATCAGTTGTCTTGGACAACGCTGACCGATCACTATCCAGGATCGAAACTATCAGTTTTCTAATAAAGGAATATAAAAAAGCATCAGAATGGAAAAACAAAAAGAGACACAGTGAGCACTCAGTACTAGAGGGACAAACAAAAAGGTCAGTGATCGTCCTAAATGGCCTATGCTAAAAGACTCGGCACCAGACAATTGAGTCATCACATTGTCTGCAATGCGTCCTCAGAAGATCGTGTTTACCTTTACAGCACTCCGAGAGCAATGATAGAATAGAACTGTGAGAGTAAGTTATGTTGTCCTGTCTTGATGGATGCACTTGAGTTTTATCAGAACGGGTCAATAAATGAGCAGCATAAATGACGCTGGCACCAAGGCAACCTTGAGAGGGGAAATGGCCTCACTACACAACACCTGGTGCAGAACAGCCCAGATGAAAGCTGCTAATCTAAGCAGGCTTGACTATAATGGATGGATATGAAACTCCTGGTATATATACGCCAATTGGGCTAGCTGATAGTGACCGTGCAAACAGCATGAGGGTCCTTGAGAATGACAAGGCTGGAATAGAGTAATACTGTGTACTTCCTGAGATGCAATGGGAAATTTTCAATTAGGAGGCAAGGACAGCATTGGGAACACACCATTAGTAACACACACACACATTATTAAATGAATTGGCATAAACTACATTTCATGAGTTTCCTATTTAGCACAACAGTAGAGTTCCCCAAGTATTTCACATTTTTATGTTATAGAGCATAATTTTATCCATAGAGAAATTGATTTTATGGATATTTTATAAATTTTTGAGACCAGCCGTGAGCTCTGAGTTTGTACTGTATATGCTTCATAGGAGCCATGAGTCAGAGCAGGGGCATGGCCAGAAAACTAAGCTTTGCCACCCCACTTGCCACCCCAACTCGGACCTAGCTTGCATAGTGGAGACGGTGCACAACGGCTTAACCCACCCATGTCGTGCACGTTCCACACGTTGACAACAAATTTTTTTAAAGCTGAAGTGTATAATTTCAAACAGAATTGCAAAAATAATTACTGTTTCAAACAGGTTTCCCGATCACTTAGTCACTGGGCTGGACAGGCCGCTCAAACAGACCAATGTTTTGAAAGTGCCACAAAGCCACAGTGGTTAATATTTTTCTAAGAATGACTTACAGTACAGTTGTCTCTGCATATTAAGCTGGGATAGGGGGTAAAAATGTAATAGAAAAATTACACACATCACCTTTGCCTAATTCCTGTTGAAGAACTGCACTACCCACATTCCTGAAGCGAGATTCAACAAACAGAAAAGATGCTGTTGCCATGGAAACAGAAATAGCAAAAGAGCTCAGCAATGACCGCCCACTCCCGTAAACCATTGCACTTGATGAATTCAAGTCATTCTGCATTAATTCTAAAACGGCATGCATACTTGTATATTTTTGGATATTTTTCCATAAACCTCCAATATATGGAATTTTACACATATAGTCAATAGTTTTAGATCATACAGTCGATTCTGATTCGATTGCATCATTAAAAATGCTGCATGGGAAAGGTAGTTAGTTCCATCATAAAGACATTAAATACACAGTCCCACACCTTTGTCTTTTTTCCTGTTTTCAGATACTTTTTTGCTTGAAATCAAAGATCGTAAAGTTTTGATTAATCTCTGAGCTCGTTGATTTGCTTTGAACCAAGGCCACTGAAAAAGTGGGTGGTCAGTGTTGTGTTCAGTTGAAATTGATTGAATTTGCCATGTAAAATCCTGAAGTGCCACTATGGCTTCTTTTAAGACAACTATTTATAGTATACCTAGTGGTCAGAGCATTCACCCTGGACATCCTTCAAACAACATTGGTGGAACTATTTTAAAAGCTAATCTTTCTCTACCATTTGCTCCATAAATGTCATGGAAATGGTTCTAAATATGGAGCTATGGCTTGCCTGTGGTCCCACTATGCTATGCTGAGTCTATGTGATATGTTGTTTCAGTCCCTATCTGGTCAGTTTCCACCATGATTTTTTCCTCTTTTGTCCCTGAGCTAGGTCAGGGGTTGCAGGTGATCTGTTCCATCAGCTAAATAGTTTGCTGTCCCTACATAAAAGATTAATAGAAAACATAGAAAATTCTTTATAGAATCTGCAGCATACCATCTTTAGACTTTGATCCTGCACTTGGCAAAAAAAAAGAAAAAAAAAGGAAGAGGCAGTCTGGAATTATCATCTGACTTACAATGACCTTCTGAAGGGATGTTGAGGTGAAAAAAAAGAGGGAAGTAATGAGGATCTATGTTATCGATGTAGTTGCCTTTATTAATTAAATCACTTTATTAATGATTCATCATCAGGGTGAGAAGATATAGACAGAATTGTAAATTTTGGGTAAAATTTTCTTTTAAAATTTTTCTCCCAATTTGGAATGCCCAATTCCCAATGTGCCTTTAATCGCCCCAGTCCGGGTGGCGGAGGACGAATCCCAGTTGCCTCCGCGTCTGAGACTGTCAACCAGCGCATCTTATCATGTGGCTTGTTGAGCGCATTGCCACGTAGACATAGCACTTGTGGAGGCTTCACACCATCCACTGCGGCAACCACGCTCAACTCACCATGCGCCCCACTGAGAACGAACCACATTATTGCGACCATGAGGAGTTTACCCCATGTGACTCTACCCTCCCTAGCAACCGGGCCAATTTGGTTGCTTAGGAGACCTGGCTGGAGTCACTCAGCATGCCCTGGGATTCGAACTAGCGAGCTGGCGAACTCCAGGGGTGGTAGCCAGTGTATTTTACCACTGAGATACCCAGGCCCCCTCTTTTAAAATTTTCTAAATTTCTATGACTTTTCCAGGCTAGGAAATCACAATTTTAAAATTCTATATCTTAGTTTTCCATGACCATGGGAATCCTTTACTACGACTTTAGTTTTCTGTATGAATGTCAGATTACTTACTATAACTTATTACTGTTAGTGTTAAGCAAATGCTTGAGGTGCTGATGTTATTTTAACTGGATAATCTTTGACTCTATGACATCTTGGAATCTATCTAAGAATTTGTGCCATTTCTCAACATGACAAACTGGTAACACTCCAAATAACTTTAATAAGTCATCAACAAACATATAATGCTTTTCAGCTCAATAGATCATGTAGGCTACGTTCAACTACACTGTAAAAAGTGTAACTTTGCAGTACTGTTTTATATTTTCTAAATGTAAAATATTTTTTGTTAATATGCAGAAAAAATAAATATAGGAGATAAAATATTTTTTTCTGATTTTTTTTAAAATTATTATTATTTGAATAAAACAAGAGAATGTAGATGCTATCCACTGTAGACATTTTTAAAGGTTACCTGATTTTTTTTTTTTTTTCAGAGTATGAATATATTAAAATACTGTATATAATATGACAATCAAAGGTCATTTTTACTGTTAGAATATCATTGTACATGAGTACAAGTTTAACTACGTTCATGCTCTCTTTACTGTACAGTGTGTCCTTTTTGGAGCTTGAAAGTTTTGGACTTAAATTGTATGAACAAAAACACCTCATAAATCCTTCGAAAAATCTTAGTTTGTGTTCCACAGGAGAAAGAATGTCATATGAGTTTGACACAGAATGAGGGTGAGTAAATGATGAAAGAATTTTCATTCTTGAGCGAACTAACCTTTTAAGAAAAATATACAGTAATTTCTTACTTATTTGAGTGAACATAATTTCTTCTTTGATTTGATTTTGATGAATTAGCTCACCAAAGAAGAATCTGAGACAGGAAATACTGTATTTTAAGGTGCACACAGACTATGACATAATAAACATGCAGTCATGCCTTAGTCATCCCTTATTCTCTCTCTGTCTCTCACACACACTCTCTGTCTTTCTTTTTGTTTCTCACGGATAGAGTGCTGTCTCAGGGGTTAGTCACACTCTTCAGGTGTATACATTTTTGCAAAACTTGTTAAACGTGTCTCCAGGTACAATTCCCTGCAGTTTTCAGGAGAAATCAACACTAGACGTGCTACAACAACTGTGTGTTTTATTCACTTTCACTCAAATCATGACTTTAATGGCTGATTATGACTTTATAAATACTTTTGTTTTTCTCTCTATTACTCAGACCCTGCTATTTTATATCAACACAATATAACTCTAACGCATCTTTTGAAAAATGTTACATTTCAATGCTTGTATTACAGACCCACTTACATATATACACTTATTCCAACATGATTAGCTTGTGCGGTAGCTCACCTGATAGGGTGTTGTACTAGAGTCAGAGGGCCATGGTTCAAGTCCAGCCATGAACTCAATTTGACATGTAATATTACAGAATCATAGAAGCGGCATGAAATGATGTGGTTAGTTCAGAAAATGTCCTTTTTCATTTTGCTTCTGCATTTTAAAACACTAAAGCCCCATTCACATTGTCAGTGATTTTGTCACTAGTCTCTGTATTTCTTGTTGCGTGGGTGTTCCTACTGCTGTCGCTCTAATGTTATTATTTGGCTGCATCTGATCACAGATGAGCTGCCAGTAAAACAAATATATTGTTTTGCCTCAAATAATGAACATTTTTCAGGGAAGAGAGCTCTTATATAAACCACAGCTGTGCTCAATGCATCCTATCATGAACAAGACAAACAATCTATTAATGTATGAATTAACTCAATCACTATGTCGACAATTTCTGGTACATTATCCAATTTGATAAGAAATCAGTTTACTTGCCGCTAAAAATTATCATTCTGGATGGAAACGTTTTTAGAAACTGCAGCAAAACTCGATGCATTATATCAACAAAACGATCGATCTTTCAATGTATCAATCAAACTCACTCAGAATGCCAACAATTTCTGACATGGTTTTTCATGCATAATTGTTTTATTACATCCATGTAAGTGCTTACAGAAACATGATATAGAACAGTGAAATCAATGACAACAACAACTCCGTCTTTACTGCACTTGTCTCCATTATCTCACAGGAGAGAGATGACGTGAGTTTCACTGTCTTTTCTCATTGGCTGTCGCTGCACGATACTGCTCTGCATTTGCATAAAGTTGAACTTTTCTCAACTTTGTCGTGTCTCTTGACACGCCCACATCCTGTTGACATCCGGTCGCTCGAGTCACCGGAAGTGGCCAGCTCTCATTGAAAATTAATGGTCTCCTGTCGCATCCAGCGACAAAATCACTAACAATGTGAACAGTGCTTAATGGTTAGGTTTAGGCATTGATTTGGTAAGGATGTCTTTTTTAAACATCTCATTTATATTTTAAAACACTACTGGTAAGGTTCAGGCAAATGTTTTACATTAGGGAGGTATGTTTTAAAAAACATCCATCTAAAATTCACCTTAAAACCTCGTCTGAATACAACACCATTTTATTAGCTTTTAGCGCCCCCGGCTGGACCTTTTACTGGAAACCTGCAGCCAAACGTGTTATACAGCATGTAAATTTTTAATTGCAAAAATGTTGTAATGTTCATGTAAATTTCATGAGATCAGGCTGGTTGCATCATACTGTTCATGTGTTACATTTGCCTAAGTTTACTTCCATGTTGTTTCTTCATCAAATAGCACTGTCAAATTTGAATCAAGTCAATTACTGAAACAACAGCGAAACCTTGAGTAACGAGTAGCATATATAGTATGTATGTGTAGATGTATATGGAATACTGATAATGCACCTTTGTTGCACAGAAAATTAATGTGATATATTTATTTCTATAAATATAATACTAATTTCTTTTGTAATAAACAAAGAAATAGATGTCCTATTATAGTAAACATATACACTGTAGATATGAAATAATCATAAAAATAGAATTTATGGAAGTGCAAAAACAAAACAAAAAAACAACAACAACACTATTGCATACCTAGGGTCTCTAATGACCCTATACACTTTTGGTACGTAAGCCATTATAAAAAAATAAAAAAATAAATAAATAAATATTTAAATATATATATATAAATATATGTGTGTGTGTGTGTGTGTGTGTGTGTGTGTGTGTGTGTGTGTGTGTGTGTGTGTGTGTTAGACTATTTATAAGAGAAAGATTGAGGAAACCTACAGAGGTGTGGGCACAACTCCAAAAAATGGATGAGGTACAGGAGGTGGAATGAGGTCCTGGGTCACTAAAGACCCGAGGTATGCGTTTAAGGGTTAAAGAAAAAAAAAAAAAAAATACAAATCTAATAACTTCCTCCACCTCTGAAATTACTTTTCTTTTCTGCTAACGCAACTGAGGCCAGTTAAATGAGAGGCAGGAAAATAAGTGCAGTTACGCTAAATTCTTTTACTCTACTGACAGTGTTAAAGTCTACACATAAACATGCCTGCACACACACATTCACACTTCAGATCTGCCTTAAGCATAATCAGGTGGCCAGACAGCCTTTATTTCATATCTGGACATGTTTAATCTGATGAGGCAGATAGCAATCCTGAATCTACAGAGCACAGACACGGAAAGGATATGATTAGCTCAACTGAAACCACCCGAATATACTTCACAGCAGACTCCTGCATGTTTAAACAAGTAAAGTAGGGTAAATGAACCACCAGCGATCTGCAGTAATAGATGAAGAAAGGAGATTAAGTGTGCATGTAAGCGGCAGTCTGGAATTATCATCCAATTTACAGTGACCTTCCGAGGGGATGTTGAGGTGAAAGAAAGAGGCAATCAATTAGGATTAGGATGTCACTGGTGTAGCCGCCATATTTTATTTAATCACTTTATTTATGATTTGTCATCAGGGTGAGAAAATATAGACAGAATTTTAATTTATGGGTAAAATATTCCTTTAAAATGTTCTTAATTTCTATGGCTTTTCCAGGCTTGGAAATCACAATTTTATATTTCCCTGACATTTAGTTTTCCATGACTGTGGGGATCCTTTACTGTGTGAGGTATTTGAGTTTTCTGTATGCATGGAATTCCCTGGATGATGTACTGAGTTTGCCAAAATGTGCAATGTACAACGAGCAAATTAAATACTGTATCCAGCAATGCGCTTGACCATTTGTGATGAATGAACTGGGAGTTATATCAACCACAATTTATAACATCTCTTTCTTATCATTACTTGATCAGACTGCTCAAAGACATAAAATTGCATTATAAATGTAAAATAACCATATTTCTTTCAGAGATGATACTTGCTGAATTAAACAACGCAACATGGTTAAATGCAACAGTGTAGCTTACTACTGTTTATCTTTGCATAATACATATTGTTTTGCATACCATATTGTACAACTTAAAATAGTAGGCAGTGTACAGCATATAATGTGTGGAGTATGCAGTAATCAGGGTGCTAGAATTCAATTCAAAACATGTAAGGAGAAAGAGGATTAAAAGCGAAAAAGAAATAGACAAGAGTTTGCAGAATGAAAGAGGGCAGTGAAACATGGAGACAAACACACAATGAGAATGAGAGAGGGAGAGAGGAAAGGAAGAGAGTAGCAGACTGCAGCGAGCTGATTAATGGCACTGCTGATGAAAGGCTAGTATTGACGTCAGACACAATAGAAAGTGAGAAAGCGGGAGGGAGAAAGCCTTTCACTCAAGCTCGCACACAATATTCATGGAATACAGTATATAGACACATAATTTTATTCAAGTAGACAATGTCACATTCTCTCACATTCTGCACAGTTTAAAAGCAGAATGAATATATTTTTGATGAGCACTCTACAAGATCTTTAATCTTAAATCACTGTTGAACACTGCTTTGTAAGAGTGAATCAAGAACTAAAGGACCTCTTTATTCAGAGCCATGGCATAGCGGTGGGACACATGCTTTGGCACATTGAGCTGTGGTGCTAATACGGGCAATGTGAGTTTGAATCTGGCTTCCATCACTTTTTAATCCTGTCCATCACTTGTCCTCTCTCTAATGTCTATCAAAAATGTGGGCAAAAATTAAAATGTAAGAGAAAAAAAGTTAAATGTAGCCTATTTCTAAAAAAGAGTTCGTGGACACATTCATGAAACATGAGCAGAACAAATTTCAGTGTAAATTATTCGTACAACCATTATGTAAATTGTTGCGCTGAATGTGCCAATTTGCCTCATAAAGCACCTGTGTGTTAACAATTTCACTCATAGAAATCGGCTATACACTGTATAAGGCTATACGGTGTATCAGAGGCTGCAAATACCTTCTGCAAAAATCTTAGCTAACAGGTTTTTTTTATTTTTTATCTTTAGACTTACCTATGGGATTAAGTTAACCTGGTAAAAACAAACAAACCCAAATCCTCAGAGCTAACAGGGGACATTGAGGTTAGAGTCATGACCTTAGACTTGTAGTCAAGAGCTCTAAACTCTGCCCAATCCCACTGTGACCAATGCATTGTTTAACCTCACTAATCATCTCTGCTAGTTATATTCTCATGCTCATGACCTTAATATTTGCTTAAAACACGTTGAAGTTCAAACTGCCACCTTGTTTGGCCCGTCAAGGGCAGCAGAGCCATCTTGTTACCTTGGTGACATCAGTGTACCGGCAGAGGAGGAGAATGCTACATGCACTGTCATCTCAAAACATGTCATCTCCGACAGACCGCTTTCCATGGGATTGGGGCCAATTTCAAAGAGATTTGGGCCAATTTCAATGGGATTGAGTGCATTTCATATTGGATTTGGGTTGACCCAAAGAACAATTTATGGCTGAGATTACTGTATATAGAGATAAAATCAAGTTGAGGGCAGACACACTATTGCAAGGAGTCAGAAAATCCAACAGATGTGTTCAACTTAAGAAAACCTGTAGAGTTTCTACATTTTTTTTTAAAAAGCTCAGCTTTTCAGAGAGATATGTGCTCTGGAACAGGAGAACTAATCTGAAAGCTTTGTCTAAAATAGATGCCAGCATAAAAAGATTAATTTAAATTGAGAATCGCGTTCAGTTCAGGCAGTCCACGACAGTCAAGCTCGAAATCAGTTGACGCTCAGCTAATTCATGACATCTACCACAATTCAGACACCTATCAGAAAGTTCTTTTTAGATAGTTCACCCAAAAATGAAAATTCTCTCATCATTTACTCACCCTTATGCCATCCCAGATGTGTATGACTTTGGCTTGAACATTGGGGGTTGCAGCATGAAGCATTTACATGTCGTCCCCCCAAGAATCTATACCCCTGACTTTCTTACTTCTGCAGAACACAAAGATTTTTAGAAGAATATTTTGCTCTGTAGGTCCTCTCAATGCAAGTGAATGGTCACCAAAGTTTTGAAGCTCAAAAATCCACATAAATGCAGCATCTGTTCTGTTACCCCAAGGGGGTTTGATTTGCTGCTCTCCCTGCTCTGATGGCTCATGGCTCAGCAGTGTCAGAAATTAACTTTTACAATAAGGGCCAATTTTTGCCCCCTGGATTTGAATTTCAGGGGCATTTTTTTACCTTTATGAGATCATGTATTTTTTCCAAACCATATAAAAAATACACTGTATGCCATCCGTTTATGTAAATATGTCAATTTAATCAATTCATTAACACAAATTCTCAAGCATGAGAATTTATTACCTATTACCCTAAGAATTAAATCAACTCATAAAAATGCCATAATACTTATAACCAGGGGTTAAATTGGGGCGGAACGGCATGTAAATTTATAAAAGAAAAAATATCTCGCCAGTTTGTTTGTCACTTCATTCTATTTCTTGAAGGCAGGCTCCAGTTCAGTTTTTTTATGCATTCCGTCTCCATTTAGTGAGTGTGCCTTGCTCTCTAACAAGTTTGTATACTGTGTGTAGTTGGTTAAGTAATGCAAATGTTAAAATTGATCTTGTATAATTGTTTATGAACCGATAATCTGCCCTTTTCCTCGTGATATGTATGAAAGGGAATAAAAGTCATTGTTGGTGTAGGGCCTCTAGTGTCCATTTCACCAGAAAACTGAAGTGATACGTACAACAAGACACATAAAAGTCACTTTGCAAAAATGTAGCTGTAATGTGATTCTATTAATGAGAACGGGTTGCAGAATTCTGTTACATATCGCTCTGCATGTACATTGGCACACACACACACACACACATACACACTCACATAAACACTCCTGATAATGCCAGGAAAAGGCCTGTTTACACAAACAAACCCTATCTCCAAGCAAAACACAAACAGCTGCACAACAGACACACACAAACACACACACAACACACAATCTGTTTCCGATACACTTTCCCATTCACAAACACACTCCTGCATGCATGCACTCACAGATGCGAGGTCTCTCTCTCTCTCTCTCTCTCTGAAGCTATCTGCCAGGCACTGGAACTGCATTAGCCACTTGGCGGCCGAGCAGTGACACTAAAGGGCTAACGTGGTGCGGTGACGCTTGCTGCTTGCGCACGAGTCACTGTGGCTCGGATCTGCGCTCTGCAGTGTGAACGCTGAACATGGCAGCAGAGCCATACAACACCATTCAAGCATGAGACAGTCACTGTGTCCCTCCCAGTCAAAGAGCGTCATTGCCTTGCAGGCCTCAGTTTGGTTTAAAGCAGCCTTCCGAAATGCACACAAGAATTACCGTCAATTATTCTAGCTGTTCCGGACTTATTTCAGTTAGCAGTAGACATAATGTAGCTGCTAAGCTTTAAAAAAAACATGAAATTAAAAATGAGTTTTGTGACTTTTAGTCCATTTCTGTTAGTTTTGAGGTTACCTATATGTTAGTGTACTCAAATATTGACAAAATCCACTTTTAGCAGAAATACACATTTAATTATTACAGTCTTTCTCATCCGAGAAGACGGTCCAAAAATATTGATGACTCATGTTGCATCAACCACATAAACTATGATATTAAATAAGAAAATAAGGAAATAAGAAATGTGGAAATGTTGGGAAACACTTTATAATAACTTTCATTTATAAATCATTCACAAACATGCATATCAGTATTGCACATTCGAGTATGAATATAATGAACAAATATTACATTACAGTAAATTAAAGTTCGATATTTTTAACTACTTTAAATGTGCAGAAGAGTGCAAATTGTCTGCCAGTATTTTCTGATAACATGCTGCATTCATCTTGCCATCAATTTTCACAAGATTCCCCGTGCCTTTAGAACACCAACACCCCCAAAACATCAGTGAGCCACCAACATGCTTCACAGTGGGGATGGTATTCTTTTCACTATAGGCCTTGTTGACCCCTCTCCAAACATAGCGCTTATGGTTGTGACCATAAAGCTCTATTTTGGTCTCGTCACTCCAAATTACAGTGTGCCAGAAGCTGTGAGGCGTGTCAAAGTGTTGTCGGTCATATTGTAACTGGGCTTTTTTGTGGCACTGGCGCAGTAAGGGCTTCTTTCTGGCAACTCGACCATGCAGCTAATTTTTGTTCAAGTATCATCGTATTGTGCTCCTTGAAACAACCAAACTGACTTTTTCCAGAACGGCCTGTATTTCTCCTGAGGTTACCTGTGGGTTTTTCTTTGCATCCCGAACAATTCTTCTGGCAGTTGTGGCTGAAATCTTTCTTGGTCTACCTGACCTTGGCTTGGTGTCAAGAGATCCCCGAATTTTCCACTTCTTAATAAGTGATTGAACAGTACTGACTGGCATTTTCAAGGCTTTGGATATCTTTTTATATCCTTTTCCAACTTTATAAAGTTCCATTACCTTGTTACGCAGGTTTTTTGACAGTTCTTTTCTGCTCCCCATGGCTCAGTATCTAGCCTGCTCAATGCATCCACGTGAGAGCTAACAAACTCATTGACTATTTATACACAGACACTAATTGCAATTTAAAAAGCCACAGGTGTGGGAAATTAACCTTTAATTGCCATTTAAACCTATGTGTGTCACCTTGTGTATGTAAACTTTTGATCAGGGCCATTTGGGTGATTTCTGTTATCATTATGATTTAAAAAGGAACCAGACAACTATGTGATGATAAATGGCTTCATATGATCACTATCCTTAAATAAAAGACAGTTTTCTTGCATGATCAGTCATATTTTCAAAATCAATGCCAAAATTTCACAATTTCTGCCAGGGTATGCAAACTTTTGAGCACAACTGTAAATGAACTCTAAAGAGAATTTTATAAGTAATTTACATTTTTGAAGTAGTTTTTATATATTTTATTAAATTCTGAAGACTTTCAGATACATTAAAACCGGAATATACACTTTTTGGTGAGTCTTAAAAAAGCCTGGATAATAGAAATTTGGGCAATTTCCATCATTGGTGGAATATGAAATGTCTCAACAACTCTACCCACACAAACACATACCTGTACATATAAGTACAATGGACTAGGATAAACATTTTTTTTACAAAAATAAAAAAATCTTTGTTATAAACATATGAAATTACAACCTTATGTACTTTATATCACCATATGGTACTATATTTATATATTACACATGGTTGAATGTGCAACCATGATTATGTTCATGTTTATTATTATGATAATTTTAATTGAAAAAATAAATACAATTTTTTACAGGTTGCGATAAGGGGCCCAAAAACCCTTACGGCGTCCCTGGTTGCAGTTGTGCTACTGCGCAACTTGATTGCTCTTGAATATATTTGTAAATGTAGTTGGTTAAGTAATACAAATGTTTATATGTATAACCTTACAAGTTTTGTGCTGTAGTAAAAGCATTTTGACGCCATAAGACAGCATTGTGAGGAACAGAGTGAAAAGAAAGTGTTTAAGAACTGATCATTTGCCATTTTACTTGTGATTTGTGTGAAAGTCAATAAATGTTATTGTTGTTGTAGCACCTCTAGTGTTTATTTCACCAGGAAAAAAACATTATTTCAAGAAAAAATCATTCTACAAAATGAAAGTATAGTAATGTGATTATATGCAACAAGCTTTCATCTATACTGGTCCTAAGAGCTCCTCACTGACACCAGTAGAAACCGAAGGCATTTGTTGCATTTGTATCGAAAAGAGAAGATAGATCTGGCAGTCCTGTGCTGCAGAGTGTTTATTTGTCTGGGCCTGTGACAGAGAATTCAGTCTCTTCAGAACTATTTTATTTGCACATAGACAGCTCATCACATCTGCTTATTTGGAGAGAAAATGAGCATTGAGCACTGTCAAATAAACCAGTTCCAGTCTGAGTTGCAGACTGAGGAAAAGCTCCCTGGGACAATACAGCACTCTTCCATGTCTATCTCAGAGTTAAATATGGAACGTTTGGAAGACTGTGATGAATGGAAAAAGGCTGGACGGGTCAGTGTTTTATGTATGGGGAGCAGATACAGTATGACCTCATGTGAGGCAGAGTTTTACCAACTGTTTTCAAAGAGAAGATGTAAACACTGGGGCTATGAGTCCACAGACCATTACAAGATAGATATATTTTACCCAAAGTGACTTACAATACATTTATTATAGAAACAATCTTTCAATTAGCCGTCTGTTTGCTAGTGTGGGTCTTAAAAGTTGACTAAATTAACTTTTAGCTGATTTACGAATTAATAATTTACATTCATTACATTGTAGACTCATGGTCCACTACACATGTTTATGTCTAATCAAATGTTCTCTAGAGTAAGAATGTCTCTCCCCCTGCAACCAACCAGCAAATACTAAATCATATAAAATAAAAATCACTAGCCCTTCAATACTGTTTGTCCTGCACAAATTTCCCATTTCAATAGGATGTGTTAACACAGGAGAGAAAAGCCATTTCAAAAGGCAATTAACCAATAATCACCAAATATGCAGCATCAAAGCCTGTTTCTAGACATAGGAAAAAACTTTAGTGCCACTTTTCCTCTACTGGTCATGACCTTGATTCTACATCATAATAAAAAACACAGCTGAGATCCACTGTACACAGACAGAGATTATCAAAGCCTATACGTCATTATCAGAAGATAATCCTGCACCACTGAGCTTAGGTTTTCTGCTGTGTTATTGTTTGAAAAAGTTATATTTAATTTCAGTAGACTATATTTAGATATTGAGCATTTAAATGACTGCAAAGTAAAATCCTCCCTTTAAATAACAAGTAACTCCAACAGTCCAGTCCAACAAATACATGTAATGAAATATTCTAAATAAAAATCTCAAACAATCCCTCTGACGAATGTATACTTGTTACAGCAATGGGCAAACAAAAGCTTTAAGTATTCCAGTGTCGAAAAAGTGTGGCTTATGTGAAAAACTGAAAAAGAACACAAAGCACCAAAAAGAACACAAAGTGAAACTTATATCAAACTACTAATTAAAATCAAGCTGCTGACATGTTAAATAAACATTTCGAATATTCTGAAATGGAGAAAAAAAATTAGATCATGTAATTGTGCATTTCCTGTTGTTTGTGAAGTTTATTGTGATATTTCATGTGACTTCATAGCCAATGTGTTTGTCTTGTCGACAACAGTTCAGCCAGACGCATCTTTTATTTTGAGCAAAACTCAAAAAGTGCAAAGCTGTACACCACAGTGCTGTCAATATCAAACACTTTGTGGGGATTTTGCCCTGATGGCTAGAGACAGTTCCCTATGTCACTCACTCGACGTTGGTGTCGATGTAGTGACACTAGGGGTCACTCTTGGGAGCCCGAGACACCTCTGGTCTTTGATAAAAGGCCAATGAAAATTGGTGAGTGGTATTTGCATGCCACTCCCCCGAACATACGGGTATAAAAGGAGCTGGTATGCAACCACTCATTCAGGTTTTACGCTGAGGAGCCGATATAAGGTCCGGCCATTTCAGCGGGTAGTTCAGCGTTGTGGCAGGAGGGACCAACGTCTCGTTCCCTCCATCAGGGAACGGAGGTTACACCAGTAACCATGACGTTTTCATTGGGCAATTTAACAAAATAGCTTTGGATGCCTGGAAATATAATGCAGTCACTTTCATCTGTCCATAATCAATAAGATTTTGATTCCATCATTGTCTGTGAATTGCAGGTGGCATGATGTCAAGCCATATATACCCATGTATACCCCACAACAGTATGTAGTTACTTATAAGGGAATATAACCTTAAGAGTAGGGCTGGTATATGAAATATTCAAAATATATTAGTGATGATTTTTGCAGGTGATATTAAATTACACAGCATTGTGAATATATTAATGCGCTTTTTTATATGGCCATAACGTGTCCTAGAGACCATGTCATTAGACTAGTTTCACAACTTACAAGTATGAGAGCGTTAAAATGGTTTAGTAGTGTCTCTCATTTAAATGTCAGTAGCAAAAATGGTGTTAAAATTTTACACGTTGAACAGTCTGATTCATTTCCATGAGTCAGTTGTTTCAATGAATTGATTCAAAACTATTATGCAATTATTTGTTTGCATCATCGCTCAAAAAATGTCAGTAAAAGTATGCTGTTTATTACTGTGAATTAAAGGGATAGTTAACCCCAAAAGGAACATTTTCTAATCATTTACTTACCCTCATGCCATCACAGATGTGTACGACTTTCATTCTTCTGCAGAACACAAAAGAATATTTTCAGAAGAATATCTCAGCTCTGTTGGTCCATACAATGCAAGTGAATGGTGGCCAAAACTTTGAATGTCCTAAAAGCACATAAAGGCAGCATAAAAGTAATCCATACAACTCCAGTGGTGCGATATGTTTTTTACTATAAATCTCCACTTTAACATTCTTCTTCTTTTGTTTTTGGTGACTCACATTCTTCGTGCATATCACCACCTACTGGGCAGGGAGGAGAATTTATAGTAAAAAGGGACTTAAATAGTGATGTTTCTCACCCACACCTATCATATCTCTTCAGAAGACATGGATTAAACCACTATAGACGTATGGATTACTTTTATGCTGCCTATATGTCCTTTTTGGAGCTTTAAAGTTCTGGCCACCATTCACTTGTATGGACCTACACAGCGGATATATTCATCTAAAAATCTACGTTTGTTTTCAACAAAAGAAAGTCATACACATCTGGGATGGCATTAGGGTGAGTAAATGATGAGAGAAATTTAATTTTGGGATGAACTATCCCTTTAACAATCTCAAGAAAAAATGATCTGCACTGTGAATTATAATAATGTTCTTTGAGTTAATTTAGTGAAAAACAATGATTATTTTTAGCTAGACTTTTTCTGTTTCACTTCTTATTTTAAATCTTGTATACTTGTAAACAGAAATGCTGTTTGGTCAAAATTAGGTTTTCCTCCATTACCAGTTTATCAAGAGAAGTTTTCAATTACATTTGACTTCTTTTATTTCTGAAGCTGACAGACTGATGTATTTTGCTTCAGGGCTGCTTGAGAGACTTAATCTCACCTGAAAATGAAGAACTAATAATCATTTTATAAACCATAGGGTAAAAACTTCACCACATGACAATTCAAGCTTTGATCAGAACAAATACAGTACAGATGTTTGACATTCCTGTGTGTATATGAATGTAAAATTGCATGCTAATGTTAAGGGCTTTCAGATAGGGGATAGTGTGTGTGTGAGAAGAGATTATGATGGACCGACAGGCTCCAATACACAAGGGTCACAAAGACTCTGATTTATAATTTGTCACCATGCCCATTCTTAAAACACAATTAACCTCTGCTGTCTAGGGCTGTTTGCCATGAATTTGCCAATTACAGAGAGGAAAAAGCAGCATACTATGAGAGAGGAGGGGTTATGCAATGCTGCCCTCTATGTTGCTTACTCTCTGTCCTGTTTAAAGTGCTCTTTCATGGGTTTTATTGCGGTATATTCAGAATATGTAATTGAAGTGCAGATGTTTTTGGAATAAATGCAGCCGAGACTGAGAGGTCTTTGATACTCTGAAGAGGAAAAACAGGATAAAAATGAACTTTCAGACAGTAGAACTAATCTTTAAGAGGATGAGAAAGTCCATTTTAATTTTAAATCTTAATGCTAAAATCACTATTAGGGCTGGTGAAACAGGGGGCAAATTCTCCACAAGTTCAAGAACTGAGATGTCAAGTTCGGTCGTATGGTCACCAAAAAGCTAAATGGTAAGGATGTGCAAATCTACATGTTTTCAAACTTTTCAACTTACCGGTGTGTTACTTGTGTAATATTTTTTCTTCACATATGAGCCATTCCTGCAGACTGAGTAAAGAATTCAAGTGGGCTAGCTCTTATTTATCCACCAAATAGTACTTATTTCTAGAAGTTGACCGTTATATCGGATTTGCCGATTAATCGCCACCGATAACAGATTTCTGGAACTATCAGTTATCTGCATAAATCGACACCGATAGTTTTTCCTATCTATCATTGCATCTGGTGCCGGAGTGGCTGGAAAGGGTCCGCTGTCATTATACAGTATGAGAGCGGCACTTTACTGATGCCTTGTGGTGTTTGTTTTGACACGTGAGACTACACTCTGCATGGAGTGGAACACTTCAGATGCGGATTTAAAATATCAACAACAAAAAGGTATGTATACCGTACACTACAGTACACATTGTCATATCATTATACAGTTATTAATTTGTTGACTAGATGCTGCATTAGTAGAGAACAGCAGTATGGTTGCCGAAAAGGCTGAAAGGACGATAGCATTAAAGCTAACCTCAAGCAGTTAGAACAATGTGACAAAAATACACACAAGTCCTACCCAAATGTTTAAATGTCATGATTGTTACCATCTATTACCATCTATCTGCATTAGTTTATATCCAACTGGTCACGTTTATGCTTTCGTTAGCCAGCTTAGTTGCATATTTAAAGCTAGTGATGTGAGACAGCAAATTAATATCTTCATGCATCCGAGAGAAATGTATAAACAAATCATGATTTCAATAAAACATTTTTATCCTCACTGTAATACGATGACTTCAGTTCGATCACATTCTTGCACAAAAAAAGGCTAGACACAGCGCAACAAATACAATTTATCAGAAAGCAGGTGTCTCAATATACTTTTAAAGTTAATTTCAATTAGACATATCATCTAATGAAACAGTGCTCCTGCACGAGACGCTGAATAAACAAAAACAAAGAGAAAAAAACACATTCATCTTGCGTGTGGTTACATAGAAAAACAAATGGATGGTTGCAAAAGCGTTCAGTGTGAACAGTCCCTTACAGTTGGTGGAAGTCTTTGGTCATTGCGTCTTGCTCTCTTATAAGTGTTTCTCAGATTAAGCAATGAGTTGTTTAAATGCATTGTCAGGAAAGATGTTCAACTTGGAAATGTGCGTCTCGAGATCCTCGCGTTCGGTTCCAGTCTGTTGTGTTCCGTCTGTTTGAACAGCCCCTGGTCTGGGCTCATAGTCTGAGCCACTTCACCACCGAGTTCAGCCGAATACCACTGCCATCTGTGAATATTTCTACCTTACATACAACTGTAATGAATAAAAAAACAATGTGCTATTTCACTGTTATTATAGCTTGAGTCAGGGGTAGTAGGAATCAATGCAAGTGTAACACCATATGAACTGCCTATTGAAGCGTTTCCCCCCCTCATTTTACTTTTGACATAACATTTGAGAATATGGACCAACTAAAACTTTTTATTTATTTATTTATTTTTATAAACATTAGTTGAAAAACAATTGCTCTTAGGAATGTTCTATGCAATAATATAATGGTGTTGTATGGTTTATGTATTTATTGCGCCCTCTTGTGGACTAAGGAAACAACGTCAGTTTAAAAATCAGCTGACATTAAAATTCGAATATTAGTTCACATATATTAATATTTATATATTTCCTTTAAAAAAGTAGAATACTTTTTCATGGTTCAGTCAGTACTATTTATTTTTGTAATAAAATTCAGCACTATTTTACTTTGAGTGTTATTTTTTGATTCAGTATTAATTTTAAAAACTATCGGTTGATTAATCGGCTATCGGCAGGTACTGCCCAACTTAGATATCGGTATCTGTAAAATCCACTATCGGTCGACCTCTACTTATTTCCTCCCATAATCTTTTCGATTAGTCATGCTACCTGAGGGACATGGCCTCATACTATATCTTATTTGCTTTTATAATATTGTTTAGAAATCCATTCAAGTGAAGAATGTCTAATAATATTGAAAAAATCCTTCCCCGTCTCTCCCTAAGGGATGTTTCAGAGAGTTAGAAACAATGGAGGGAATACCAATTTAAGTGAAAAAGAAAAAAATGTCAAACTCATTCCAAACAGGTCTGCCATCTAGTGCTGCTTCTAAGAAAATGTCTGGTGTTGTTTTAAAACAAAATAGTGAGGCAGTTTCAAATAGTGGCTTAAAATTACTGTATCATACATGTTTTCAGCAGGAAGTAGCATAGTATAATGGACACCATTTCAATTAAAGAAATAATTCACCCAAAAAAAGAAAATTCTGTTTAATTTAACGTTGTTCATGTTGTTCCAAACACAAATACTGTTCTTTTTTTAATGTAACTGATATGGCTTGTTAGCTATATTTCAAGGCTTTTGAAGCCATACAGCAGGTGTGTATGAGAAACAGACCAAAATTTAAGACACAATTAACTGATAATCTTCACCACACCGAAGCTCGCATCTAACATGTGTTTGTGTCAAGAATTAAAAAATGGCAAGTCGTGTCTGAATCTGAACGTGTATGCAGGCTAGATGCAAGCTTCAGCAGAGATGAAGATTATCAGCGAATAACAATTTAAATTTCGGTCTGTTCCTGACAAAAACATATCGTATGCTTCAGAAGCCTTGAAATATACTGCACAATTAATATAAACATAGGAATAGGGGTTTGGAAAAACTTGAGGTTGAGTATATAATGATAGAATTTTTATTTTTGAGTGTCCCTTTAAGGCATTTAGAAATCTAGATGTCACACACATTACATGTCCCCATCAAAAATATCAAAGGTAATGCAATAGATGCAGCCTTACATACAGTTTCGTGCCAAAAATGTGGAAAACACTAATACTGTTTCCTGCAGACACAGAGCACCATGTGTGCAATAATATGATCTCTCCCCTAGATACCCCATGCCTGCCCCCCGCTGTCTGGCACCCCAGTGCTCTGCTCACCTGCTGGCTGCACACAAGCACAGTTCCCCCAGCCCTGATCTCATCAATGCCAGCGCATGGCACAGCGCCTGTAGCCCCCTGAGGGTCTCCTGTGCCCTGAGCCCATCTCCTTCTCTGCATGGCTTCTGAATGTGAATGTAAATGTCAGGGATCAGCTTGCTGGTGGACAGCAGTGATTGTTAGCAGAAAGAGCAATGCCTGGAGCAGCTCTGAGAACAGTTTGTGCTTTAGGCAATCCAAGGAACAGCTGTGTTTCTGGAGAACTCCAGAGTGGAGGTCACAGGAAATGCAGTTTGGAAGGAACTAGTTTTGAAGCACTTAGCTTCTATATGATGTGAATGGTTATTGGCTAAGAATGTTTGGTAGGGTGAATTTCACATAAATGTGTCCAGGCCACATTTTACTGCAAATGTCAAAGGGGAAAAAGAAAAAATAAATAATATTTTGCATATAGAAAATACATTTTACTATTAGGAACCTTAATATATTTTTGCCCCCCAATTTTAATTGTACTTGTAATGCAAGAGTCTCGGTTTTGACAAATGGTTACAACCTAATACAAATATTAAGGAATCACATTTTCATTTAAAAATTATTTTAGTATGCAACTTTAAAACAAAGTCCCATCCTTCCACTAGAAGATACAGTCCCTGACATGTAAACTAAGGTTAATATTTGGCCTCTATGGATACTGCGGAGTGATATAAACAGTAACTAGTTGAACAGGTGTTTTGCATCTTAGCTGTTAATACAGTATATTGTGTATCTTAGCATGGCTGGAATGCTGTATTGACCCATCACCATTTAGAAACAGAACTTTCCATTTAATAATACACCATATAATCAGTTTTATGTTCTTGTAAATAATTGTAACCACAACTATACTATATTAAAATACTTAAATATTCATGTTTACCCCTTTAAATTATATATTTAAGGGTATGAGTTTCACATGATTGCAACTCAATATCTTGTGTTATATAATTTATTATCATGTGCTATAATGCATTATCCTCTTTAAAAGTGTATACAAAAATAAGTATTAAGTCTTATATGCATGCTTATAATAAGTATTAAGTATATAATATTAGTATATAATACTTATATAAAATATATAAGTATTATAATGTATTTTAAATGAATACAATAAATTAGAATATGACAGAGTTACAATGTGTAATTATAAGGCACTTTGACTACCTTTCCACTACATCATATACTGGATTCAAAAGTAATTGGGGAGATTAAACTGAAAATCCATTATGCAGCTCTAAAAGCTTCAAAATATTAACGTTAAAACAAATTGAGTATTTCAAAGCAAAAAGAAATGGCTTTTATCTAAAACACAAAAGGCTAGTAATTTCATACACTAGAGATGACAACTGAAGAATAAAATCTTATCTGTTAACCATTCATTTTTTTTCAACATCTATGAACTTTAAAAAGAGCTGTCATATCAAAATGGTGCCCTATTTAGGATTCAAAACTGCTTTTGATTTAAAAAGAAAAAACAAAGACAGGAAACTGAAGCAACTGTCAGTTACGTTGATAGTACAAATATAATGACATTTTATTCAAAATTTTAAGCTAAGATAACACTACACAGCAATGCTCATTGGGTTTAAAAAAAAAAAAATCAAAACGCTGCATTTCTTATTGTTTAGAATTAAATTGGTGCTTAACTGGCATAGGTTTCATTACAATTTGCTTATAGAATTTGTATAGGCTATCAGCTAAAGGTCATAAACACTGTCAATGGTTTAAAGGTTCACTCAGTAACTTTTTGTTTGTGTCATCTTGGTGGTGTGGATGCAGCATCATTCAAAATCAATAGTTTTCAGTTACAGATGCCATTGTAGAAATTCACTATTCACAATCAGCCATGATTAATTTAATCCAAGAATGAAAGTGTCCAATAAAAAGACGGTTTCAGAGATTAAGCGAGTAGTATTCAGCTGGTCATGTGATTCTAAAATGGCAGCCCCCATGAGGGCGCCCCTGCACCATGTAGAATAAAACAGCTTTTATAAGATTATTGATATGACTGGAGTCTTCCAGTC
Source organism: Myxocyprinus asiaticus (assembly GCF_019703515.2). Classification (NCBI taxonomy): domain Eukaryota; kingdom Metazoa; phylum Chordata; class Actinopteri; order Cypriniformes; family Catostomidae; genus Myxocyprinus; species Myxocyprinus asiaticus. The sequence goes on along the minus strand of NC_059368.1, from coordinate 10,200,551 downwards.
TGGAGACATGGTTTTATACATGTTTAAAAAATTCTGTTAATTTCTTTAGGGGGAAAAAATTACTGAGAGCACCTTTAAGTAAATGTGTGCGTATGTGTGAAAAAGAAAATCTAATCAGACCTCCTTTGGCACATTCCGGGATGTCCTCAATTGGGAAATCGATTCATAAATAAAGTAAATACTGTTTTTTACAATACAAAAATGCAAAAAAGGTTTAAGTTTATAGGTTATACTGTATATTATATTTTGCTTTATATAAAACAATATAAGTCTATGGTATTTCCCCATTTAGATAGCTAGGTGTGTGTGTATGGGCGGGTTTGGGTGGTTTACGACAAAAATTTTAGGTTACAAACTGGTAATTACAAGGGTATTATGCTATAAATGTGGTTAATGAGGACATTTCTAGTGTCCCAATAATTCAAATCACTTAAAAAAAAAAAAAACCACACACTAAATTATTTTTTTTATTTTTTATTTAAAAATGCAGAATGTTTTTTTGTGAGGGTTAGGGGTAGGGGATAGAATCTATAGTTCGTACAGTATAAAAATCATTATGTCTATGGAGAGTCCTCATAAGGATAGCCACACCAACATATGTGTGTGTGTGTGTGTGTGTGTGTGTGTGTGTGTGTGTGTGGCAACCAGGTGTTCAGGACCTTGGAGAGCTCCCAGCGGCAGGCGCCACCACTGCCTCCCTCCAACATACACATACACATAAACAAGCACCCTCTGAGTGGAGGTGATTATGGCTCACACAGCATCCCTGAGCAACAGGGACACACTCTGGATATTTCCATCAACTTTCCACTCCAAAGCAACAAAGCAGGAAAACAACAGCTCACATTTTCCCTTGCCAATACACACATACATACACTTCCAGATAACTTCTCTCCCTGACAGACCTGTCTCCTTATCTCTCACACACATACATGTGGACACGGTTACAGTACCAGTAAACACATTTAATGTCAAATTAACTGAGGTAAACTCCATTTAAAATGCAGATTCAGAAAAATACACAAAAAATGAAAACAAATATTTTTCATATAATCCATGTCAAACTGAACCAGAGCATTTGGGAATTCTGTTTCACATTTCAAGCCTTAAGCTTCCCCTGTTCCCCGGAAGTAGAGATTTTATCCAGGAATCTCCCAGCTGTTACCACATGGCAATTTGTACCACCAACTAGCTACAGAAGTACATTATGAAAAGAAAACACATCCTACTATGAGTACAAGCAAATTAATTTGTGTCTGACCAAGCTTCATCTCTTAGTGTACAAGTGAAAAGGTTTATGCTGTAAGAGCCGTGGTTAACATTGAGCCCTGGTGCTCATGAAGGTAATACAGGTTCAAGTCTAGCCTGTGATGTGTCCTGATCCCATTCTCCTGTTCTCTCCCTAATAATTTCCTATTTCTCTCCCATGTTTATGTGTAATAGAGGCAAATGGCCAAAAATAAATTCAACTAGATTTTCTACATTTTTTGAAGAAAATGTGAGTGGTGCACGCCTGTGCAAATCTCAGTCGCAATGCTAGAATGTTCTGGGTGGTTGCCAGGACTTTGCTATGTGTTTGCCAGGGGGATTGTTTGGGAGTTCTGGGTGGTTGTTTACTGGCCCAAATCGAAAGAGCCCACCCCAAGTTTCTACAATATTCCAGACTGATCACACTGTGAATTCGGCGACTGGAGGTCAAAAGTTCTACTACTGAAATTACTCTGTGCTTACCAAAATTTGAATTACTGCCCACTGTGGTCAAAGCTGGAAGTGTTGTTGAGGTGAAATGTCCACAGGGTGGCATCAAAATCGTGTTGTATTTTTCGCTGTAAATTATGTAATACAGTCAACAGAAATGCATATTTTATCAACCCTACAAACCCCATCGCTAAACCTAACCATCAATGGAGTAAAACTGTAAAATCTGAAAATCTATAAACACATAATTCAACAATCTAAAAACAAAAGTAAGGACACATAGAAAGAATGAAACAAAACACTCATTAGACAACAATAAAAGGCAAAAAGAAAAAGTGAGTTTTTAGTAGTGATTTAAAAATCGGTAGTGTTGGCGCAGATCTGATGTGCAGGGGCAAGCTGTTCCAAAGTTTGGGACCAGCGTTAGCAAATGCACCTTTGCTTTAATCTAGACCTGGGTTGAGTAAGAAGTCTTTGTGTACCTGATCTAAGAGTTCTAGTGGGGTTATAGGAACACAGTAGATCAGAGAGATACGCGGGGGCTAAGTTGTTCAATGATTTATAAACAAATAAGATCATTTTAAAATCAATTTTAGAGCAATAATGCAATCTTCGCCTTTGTTAAACCATTGTTTATGTCAATGCAATTACTTCCTGGTTCCCACTCGACCAGAACCTGTGTCTCGGAGTGAACAGGATTACTTGCTTGTTTCCATGGGACCAGAACCCGTATCTCAGGGCCACAGGGAAAGATGAATGCATTTGAATGGGTGCAAAAATATATGATTTGGGTTGGCTCGTCAGTAATTCGGCAGAATGGAGTCTATTTAAGGGTATATAAACATTCAGAAGCAGTCAATTTTCCGTATGATCACATTGAATTTTCAGGACCCTAGAATTCTTTACCCATTTTAACATATGCCAGGACAAAATTGATTATTATTGAAAACTACTACCTAAAAAGTAACAGCAGACCTTTCCTCAATAAACCACACAATTTGAGGTATCATTAACCTTATAAAAGCTGTTTTATTCTACATGGGGCAGGGGCGCCCTCATGGGGGCAGCCATTTTAGAATCACATGACCAGCTGAATACTACTCGCTTAATCTCAGTAATCGCTCTGTTATTGGACACTTTTACTTTTGGATTAAATTAATCATGGCTGATTGTGAATAGTGAATTTCTACAATAGCATCTGTAAACATCAAAACTATTGATTTTGAATGATACTCCATCCACACCACCAGGAGTCACTGTAAGTCCAAAATGACACAAACAAAAAGTTACTGAGTGCATCTTTAAGTATGAGCAATAGTAATAGTAATGCTTGCCTTGGCAAAAACACCACTAAAAAGAAAAGGTTTAAGGATGTCACACTGCAGCTAAGAGCTGAATAACGATATTCACATATGCCCTTGGCATTAGTAAAATATCTAGATGTGGCTCAAGCTGGCTATCTGCAAATTTATTTTTTTAAGGTGGTATAAAATTGAAGTTTTAGCAGAAATTCACTGTTGATTTGCCTGGAGATGTGATGGAAATGATACGTCATCTTATTCAGCATCAGCTCCTCCCTGGCCATTTTTAACAGGAGACCCAGATATCTGACAAACAAACCAGACAATATTCGCCAACAGCAATGCCACAGTGCAGAAAACCACCGAACATGAGCAGCTGCTAGAGAGAAACCCCTTTGGTCTGGCACCATAAAAAATAAAATTTCAACACTTGTTTTGGGATGATGAAAATCTCTGCAAACAATTAATTGCCGCCATGATCAGCTCTTGATGCACGAGTACTTCAGAGGAATTTAAGTATTATTTTTTAATTTGATTTATTTGTCAATCCGCAAAGAAACAGGCTGGATCTCACATAATCTCTTTCCATAAGCACTACCATGTCTTAACTAAAGACGTGCATCTAATCTATTAGAATGAATAGGCTTTGCTTGACATTTCCGCACTGTTTTAATCATCTGATAGGGAAAAAGGCAAAGTTTGTTGAAAACACAAGGCAAACAGCAACCACAGATATTTAAATTCCACATCTATCTGACAAGCAAATAAAGAAGTTGTCTGCCTCTTCAACAAGGTAAGATTATAATAGAAATTTACAAAAACTACATACTGGCGGATCAAAAGTCTCAGTCCACTGAACATCCGAAATTCAAAATTAATAATAAAATAAAATAAAATAAAAAAAGAGTAAAAAAATAAATGTTATGACGTAAAATTAATACGAATTATGAAAAAGATTCTGCACTATTCCTGGTCACTAATCAAATAGATATCCCTTTTACCACATTAAAGGGACAGTTAACCCAAAAATTAAATTTCTGTCATTATTTATTCACTCTAATGTTGTTCCAAAAGTAGATGTTTTAATGAATATTGCAGGCTGTCTTTTCAATACAACTGCAGTGGAAAATTACCTACTTTAAATCTTAAAAAGGACCGAAAAACATGATTAAAGTAGTCTATGCAACTTGTACGTCATATTCCAAGCCTTCTGAAAGCATATGATAGGATTTAGTGAGAAACAACCCAAAATGTAAGTAATTTTCAGACACAACAGCCAGTTGTCTGTCTGCATGTATAGACCAACATGTAAGAAATAGTGCAGACTGAATCCAAGAATGCACAGTTATCCATAGAATAACTGATGGATAATAAATAACAACACGTTCACACGGGAAGTTGGCATGTTGTTTCTGAGAGTTCCAGGATCAGCCACATTATGCAGACTCACTATTGGCTCCAGCGTATTTTCCTTCCCTTGTGGCATGACCGAAAGCATGTTGCCTCAGCTGCGTGGGAGACCCGGGTTCAGATCCCGGTTTGAAAGCAGGAAGTAATCGCATTCAAATAATCAGTGACGAGCACAATTTGTAGGTTGCATTTTTCCCTCAATACATTATGTAACATTGCATTTTACTTCACTGATTGTTAGGTTTTGGTTTGGGGTTCCTCCTCACTGTATAACATCCTGAACAGCTGAAAACATCTTGCTTCACAACTAGACATTAAACCAGGAAAATGGAGCTCACACATGCCCATACCCCCAACAACACTTACCTCTTTGGCCACTGGGGGCAGTGTTTCGAATTTCAGTTAACACAGAATGAATTTAGCTAAAGAAAAGTCAACCTACTGTTTTCGATTTCACTGTGAGATCAGTCTGTACATGAAGAGGCTAAATATCTATAACATTTTATTGAATAAAACTGTATAGTACAAAAAAACTGAGCATCCTGACCCAAATAGATTATAACTAAATTACACTCCTCACAGTGCCCATTTTCTCATTAAGTGTTGAGAAAAGCAATAAAAGGAAAAGCAAAAGATTACAGCACAAGCAAGTCATTAGAAGATGTGTAATTAAGCGTCAAAATGGAAATGAAGTGGAGATCTTAATGCAAGGCTAAATGAATAAGAAAAGTCAACGCCGTCCCAAACAGTTGATTAAAAACCCCACTCATGATGTTTGTTTATTCTGTTTTCTGAGTAAGAGCTGAGATTACAATATTCTTTAGAGAAATCAAATGAAAAAATGACAAAGGGTCATTAACAATGGAGAGGATGGCAGTCCCGCACAAAAACAAATTTGTTTTGTGTGGGACAAAACTTGCTTACCGAGACCGTTGTATAAACAACAGTAGATAAGCTCTGAGAAATACAGGGTTCCCAAAAGAACAGCATGAGCTCTGAATTTTGCACTTAATTAAATTAATAATAAAGTGTAATAATAATAATAAAGGTGCTCCAAAGTGCCAAAAGGAACTTTAACAGAGTTCTCTGAATCAATAAGATTGCTGATCAGCTATTTCTTTAGTTTGAACAGAGTAAAAAAAAAAAAAAAAAAAACATTCACCCAAAAATCTAATTTCTGTCATTATTTACTCACCCTCATGTTGTTCCAAACCTGTATTATTTTCTTGCTTCCATGTATAAGTTTAGCAGAATATTTACAATGTTCTATCTCATAAAAAAACAAACAAACATATAGTGACCATTGTATCATTCTATTCATGTCATACTCCAAAAAGGTAAAAAAAAAAAAAAAAAAACACACCATAAAAGTAGTCCATACACTTGTGTGCTACATTCCAAGTCTTCTGAATCCAGGTGATAGCTTTATGTGAGGAACAGACAGAAATGTAAGACATGTTTTGTCCTTTTTGGAGCTTGAAATTCAGTGGTCACTATATGTTTTCCTTTTATTGAAAAGAGCAACATGAACATTCTTCAAAAATGCTTTTGTGTTCCACAGAGGCACAAAAGTCAGATGGGTTTGAAATGAAATGTGGGTAAGTAAATGACCTTTTTCACACAACAAATCAATGGCTATGTTTACATGCACTCATTTTCATCAATCTGAATAAATTCAATCCAATTGCAGATTCCAAATGTTTATATGTTCCCTAAACTTTGCAATCCGATACAAATATTCATTTACATGTGCATTATATGTATTCCAAACAAAACTTCTGAGCATGAGAAGAGCGTTAGTCGTTGCATTCTGAAGAAGCGGAGAAAGGCTGAGAAAGTGAGAATGGCACCAAAAACCGTAATTGCTGTTTTTGGTTTGTTAAGATATCTAAAAAAATATGCCAGAAAAGCTTTCTTCTGATGTTACTCACTCTACTCAGCAAATTATGAAATAGAAGCAGCTTCTAATACCCTGTCTGACTTAACCATATATTTTCCTCAAGCCCATTCCTCCTCCAGTCTAACCGCAGGCATCTCTGGATGCGAGTACGGAATAAAAACAGGTGGGTGAGAGTTGTCCTTAAAGGAGTTTACAGATGTGGAATGGAAACAAAATAATAGGGACTTTAAGCAACAGCTGCAGACGGGACGCTACGCAAAAATCACTAAGCAATAATGACGGCGAAATTGACCATTTAATCATTCAAGAAAAAAAAAGGTAGGCTAAATAACTGTCAGAAGAAGAGTTTTTCTCTTGAACGATATAAATAGCCTACGTCTAAAACCTAGATATTATTATTAATAGGCTAATGATATTTTTGAGTTTTTTTATTCAAAGCCTATAACCCAGTGTAATTTAACATACGTTTTGAGGAGGATGTTTAGGCTATTTACTCTGTTCCATTTGCATCATCTATTGTAAAACATATTCTAACATTTACTTTCCTAATCTGTGACTGTCACTATGGCAAAGAAGAAATGCTTTAGAAACTATGGTTTCGACATCAGGAAGTGAGTGAACTCGCGTACACGCAATGAAACACAACGCCGTAACAGCACCTGCTGCTTAAAGTCACTATTAATCAACATTCTTTTTTGGTTTATGTGATGTCATGAAAAAACGTATGTGCCCTGCAGAATATTCAGTGCGAGCCCACATACCCTAATAATGCGTTTTGTCATTGCTTTGTATACATTTGTTTCCTGCAAGGAGTTTCATGTATAAACATACATACACACCACTGCTCTGCGCATAAGCGCAAAGTATTTTAGAATACGATTGAGAAAGTAGTCGGATTAAAATGTTTACATGGCTAATATTTTTCTTTAAAACAGATTACTTTAGGTCTACACCACCCTCTTCAATCGGATGGAAATTTAATTCGGATCCAGCTCAATCGGATCATTTTTTGTGTTTACATGAAGGCTTTTCAATATGATTTAGCCATCAGTCGGATTATAAATGGATTATTTGGTTGCATGTAAACGTGCAAATAATGTTATGTCACTTATTCACTCCACCTACTGAGCCTGTGCCTTTGATATCTCATTGCAGGAAAAAGCACAACAAAATATGACCGTAATATGCTAAAATCTTTACTCTGGCTTTTCCTGGAATCATTTCGACAAACTGGAGTAAACCTCCAGTTTTGTAAGCAGTCATGGACTGCTTACTGCTTGTAGAGGCAGCCCTAATTTAAGATGTGACGTTTGATCAGAACACCCCTTATAGTTCAATGTTCAGTGATCACAAGATGATGGTTGAACTTCAGGGTTTGAACTGCAATATGATAAATATTCAACATCTCATATTGCTGCTGCTTAGATATCAAGGCTAAAACAATAAAAACAGCTTAAAATCACATTAAAATTGCAGCTCTCATGTTTCACAGGATGTGCAAAAACTACAAACTAGCAAGCAATGCTGTTTTGTCTCCAAATTAAGTTACCATTTACTGTCATTGCATGGAAAAGATACAATGAAAATGAATGGTGCATGAAGCTAACATTTTGCCTCCTTTTGTTTTTCCATGCAAGTAAGTTATATAGGTTTAGGACAGTATGGCCAAATAAGAAAAGCAAATCCATTGGTCCAGTGCTATTAATTAGCTATAAATACATCTGTTAACATTAACTGTGCACAAATTTAGCCTATATCTTAAAAGAGAATTCTTGGAACGAATGAGTCCTTTCCCTTGTTTTAGTCATTACTCATAGCATACACTTTGATATGTGTGGAAATTGTCAGGGTTGGAAGTCTCAATGGCTCTAATCTCTGCACAGGATTCTTAAAAAGAGACTCGCTGTGAGTAATGTGGATTGAGTGAGCTATTTCCAGCACTCGGTGAAGTAAAACTGCTCTACTTCTTACCCTGACTCACCCCGCATACTTTGGGAGGACATTCATATTTTAACACAGCATTATAGCTCACAAAAAATGTCCTCAGGTCATCCCTCTATAGCAGTCTCACAGTAACACGCTTTAACACTGCGTAATGTTGAGGAAACATGCAATATCTCACATCTTGAAAAGTATGAATAGGCCTCTGTTCTACACTTTTGTATCATTTGTTTGCCCTGAAGTCCAATCATAATGTTGGTCAAGACTTCTTGCACCAAACAATTAGAATTAGAATTAAACAGGCTGTTTTTTTGCTATATTTAAATCTTTTGTTATTAAAAGAGCAAGGAAAATTCTATATCCCATGATATGGCCCCTTTAAAGTTTGAACCAGGGGTATTGTGCTCCTGGCACATGTAAAGATCAGGTGTTACTCATCTCTACGAATGAGACTGATGGCACCAATATCCCCAAGTCAAATAGATCACTTTTATATTAATTGTTGTGGTAATCCATGTTGCAGCTGCATCCTAATAGACACTCTCCAGCCTTTGATTACAATAAATCAGAGCCCAGAGCTTTTTGTCTGTCTTTCCAAAAGGCTTTGATTTGCAGTCTTGAACAGAGAGCAGCGTCATTGCCCCTGAATACAAAGGTTCAATGGTAGACAGCTGTGGCATGTGTTGCATATTACAGGAATGCAATATGGAAAATATTCACAGATAAATACAATAGGCCACAATTAAATGGCAGCTGGCCACAATTAGCTGTGACATTGACTATGTCCGGATTATTACCATATTAATCATATTATTTCTGCAGTATGTAGTAGTGCTGGGTTCGAGTCCACTTTAGTCAAGTCCGAGTCAAGTCAGAGTCTTTAAACAATCGAGTCCGAGTTGAGTCCAAGTCCAAAAGGGGCTGAGTCAGACTCAAGACCGAGTCCATAACAGGCAGAGTCCGAGTCGAGTCCAAATTAATCTGTTCATGAATCTGAATAAAAATTGTAACCGTAAACTCAACATCAATATTTTAAGCTAATTTTAAACTTCACAACTAAGAAAAACAGTTTGTCAATATAAATGTAACAAAACACCTCTGTTGCATTTCATATATATATTATGATTAATATCCTGCTGAACAGACTTCAAAGTGGTTTCAGAATGAAAGCATATGCTTTAGGTGTATGAAGACAAAACTGTCCTTTAACACACTTCTTATTGCTTTCTGTTGACATTTTAAATTATTTGTTGCTTTTTCCCCTCCACTCAAACATAGACTAAAAGTTAAAGCTGCGTTAGTCATTACAACCAAGGTTATGTTTCAAATTTTAGTTTATTTTTTATTTCTACTTCATTTTCAATTTGTCAATTTAATTTAGTTTTATTTAAAATATCCCTATCTAAAGAAATAATAGTCTATACTGAGATTTCTTTCTGAATCTTTTTTCTTTATCTGCCGACTGATTTGGGAAAATACATTACATACAAATGAGTCAACACAGAAGTAATTAACACTCACTGAGAAGTTATGTCTCACGATTTGACTACAAATGCTACATCTAAAAAATACTGGAAAAGCCCACGGATAATATTAGGGCCATTTCGTCATGGACATGATTTTCTAGTTAATTTGCAGGAAACCGCACAGCGCAGGGCAGTGTACCTAAATCCCTGACGCATCCGTGTGCGTCTCACAGCAGCTGCCGCAGAAGACAAAAAACATAATAATAATTGATATTTGCTTGAGCGGCAGCCACTGTTGGTCTGCAATTAGTCTGAAATCTTTTAATACCAACCAAAGAAAATTTCATTGAGCTCTTCTTTAACTGCAAAAACATGGAGAATCATAAATTTGAGTCATAAATTTAACAGAATTGTCCTTCAAAAGTGTCAGAGATATAGGCTTAAAAAAGAGGTGCATAAGTAAAATAAAAACATCATAACCAACTAAATTCATCTCGTAACATGAAGATTAGCTTCATACACAAACTCTGTCATCGAATAATACATTTATTTTATAGTCTATAATTAAATTATAAACAAAACATTTCACAGCCCAAAATATCCTAATATTTTATTTTGTGCTTGGTTGAATGTTGTGAATGATGGACAAATGCTGTAAAAGAATGTATTTTAAGCAGCTTGTCAATGCTTTAAAAATAGTAAATCAATTATAAATAGGTGCTGTTTATCTGTTTAGGTCTGCTGTAACAAAACCGCTTTTCCCCCAACTATTTAAAAAGTTACAGTTAATTCATCAAGCTATTATGGACCAGTTCAAGCTGACAACACTGCGTGGACCACAAGAGACTAAAAAAGCCTACATACACTAGATACATTACGCCTAAAAAGATTTAATATCCAATATTAATACTATTTTATGTATTTTTATTCGATATGCTGTTTTTAGTAAACTGCGAGAGACATGATGTGGGTGACTTAACTCAATGAAGTTCTTGATTTTAAGTTTTTAACCACGATGAAACCGCAATGCAAGTTGTCAGGTCCCGTGTCATGTGAAACTGCCTTATTTAGATTCTATTACATTGCATACATACCCGTCTTTATGTTTTCGTGGTGCCAGCCATCTCGGTAGTCAATGTTATACAGTAGTCTCTGTAGTAACATTCAAGCATATTGGTTGACCGATGAGTGTGCCTGTGCACGTGCGTATGTGTGTGTGCATGCGTTTACTTAACACACGGTGAAACAACTCTCGCTACATCTACGACTTCAGGGGCTAATACAGCTGCATGCAGACAGAGATGTGTTCAATAATTTCTGTTTTGTTATTTATTGAATTATTTTTTTCACTGCATCACAAATGTCATGGACTTGGAAAAAAATCCCGAGTCCCAAAGGCTCAAGTCCGAGTCAAGTCAGAGTAAAAATGCATCCGACATGTCCAAGTCCATTAAAACTGGACTTGTGACTCGAACTCCGAGTCCAAACTCGAGTACCCCAACTCTAGTATGTAGTATGTATATTGTGCATGGTACGCACATTTCCATTTGCCAAAAAATGCAGTACAAAACACAGCACACTGTAGGGATTACAGTATCCCCCAATGCCAGGCTTTAGACTTGACATCTCCAGTGTGACAAATTAACTGGAAATTATAACAGCTGTTAAAATAATATTTTTAACACATCCTTCCTGACTCATTATTTTGATTGGACTGCCAAGAGACATTTTACACAAAACTAGTTAAAATTTTTTAAATAGCTACATTTATTTATGGGGTGATAACTGGACACCACTCACTTAACTACTCTTGCGATATCAACAAAGTCTTACATGATGGTATAACTAAAGGCATAGTTTACCCAAAAATTAAAATTCTCTCATCATTTACTCACCCTCATGCCATCCCAAATGTGTACGACTTTCTCTCTTCTGCAGAACACAAATTATGATTTTTAGAAGAATATTTCAGCTCTGTAGTTCCATACAATGCAAGTGAATAGGTGCCAAAATGTTGACATTCCAAAAAGCACAAAGACATCATAAATGTCAGTTTATGACATAAACTCAGTGTTTTAATCCATATCTTCAGAAGTGATATGAAAGGTGTGGGCAAGAAACAGATCAATATTTAAGTCCTTTTTTGTTTGACATTCTTCTCCCTGCCCAGTAGGGGTCGGTATGCATTAAGAATGTGAATCACCAAAAACACAAGAAAAAGAATGTAAAAGTGATCTGTTTCTCACTCACACTTATCATATCACTTCTGAAAAATATTGATTTAACCTCTGGAGTCTTATGGATTACTTTTATGCTGACTTAAGTGATTTTTGGAACTTCAAAATTTTGGCACCCATTCATTTGCATTGTATGGACCAAAAGAGGTGAGAAATTCTTCTAAAAATCTTCATCGGAGTTCAGCAGATGAAAGAAAGTCATACACATCTGGGATGGCATAAGAGTGGGTAAATAATGAGAGAATTTTCATTTTTGGGTGAACTATTCCTTTAATTCTATGTAATGGTCGCTATAGATGACAGCTATTTTATTTAACAAAAACATTGCTTATATACTGTATTAAATAACCATGTGGCAATACTATTTTTTGGTTAATCCATTAAATATTTCACATACGCTAGGAACCTCATCTTATTTTTGTTTGGAATTTCTTGGATAAAAAAACGAAAAAGATGATTATTCATAACAGCGGCACACGAGTACGATGAAACATGCCCACTGATAGCTGTGCAGATATATCTACAATAGTATTAATAGTACAGCAAAAACTGATTTAAATTTAGTTTTTATAAATAATTTAGTAAGTATTAATAATTTTTCCGGTTTAGTTCCGGTTTACATTTCAATCAATATCTACAGCCCTAATGCAACTTAACAAGGTCACGTTGTCCAGCGTAAAGAGGTCCCATAAAGATGTGACATCATTTCTGACTGTTTCTCAAACAATTAAATAAAATAGCAGCCAATATACATTGTACAGTATAACTGTGCAATGCGGAGTAGGGGGACGTTCACACTGAATGCATTTTTGCATCTGTAACAAGTTCGAGGAATGAGGAAGAGGGAGACAGCGAATCTAACTCAAAGCTAAATTTATTCACACGCAAAAACACATTCGCTTGTCTGCGTACAGGTAAAGCTTCAGATCAACACTCAAACAATATCACTAGTGGGACTGGCAGCTGCCATCACACTCGTCGCTTCAGCTGGGCTCTCTCTCCCTCACTCTGAGGTCTGGTCCCTTTTATTTCCCCTGTCTCTCACTGCGAACAAATAAACAGATAAACAGCAATTCATCACAGGTGAAAACGCTTACTGCTTCCTCTCTCCCCAGACGAATGCTTAACCACTCCCTCCCCTCCACATACCCCCACCGCCCGACTCAGGCCAGGGGAACTGTCCAGCCTGCCCCCTTTCTGGAGAGGAAGTCTGTGACAGCCATCTCCGCCCCTGGCCTGTGGACCACCTTGAAATTAAATAGCTGGAGTGCCAGATACCAACGGGTGATCCAGTCATTGGGATCCTTCATGCGGTGGAGCCATTGGAGCAGGGCATGGTCTGAACAGAGGGTGAATGCTCGTCCCAACAAATAGAAACGGAGAGTGAGGAACGCCCACCTGATGGCCAAGCACTCCTTGTCGATGGTGCTGTACTTCATCTATCTCTTAGAGAGCTTCCGACTAATATAAAGCACCGGGCTCTCCTCCCTCTCCACCACTTGGGACAGTCCCACACCCAACCCCCTGTCCGATGCATCCGTCTGCAAAACAAAAGTGAGAGACAAGTCAGGGGAATGCAGAAGCGGCCCACCACAAAGTGCAGCTTTTACCTGCGTGAATGCTTGTTGGCATGGCTCCGTCCACTGGACCGGGTCTGGTGCTCCCTTTTTAGTGAGATCAGTCAGTGGGCTGGTGACGTCCGAATAATTAGGCACAAACCTTCGATAATAGCCAGCCAACCCTAGGAACTGTCTCACCTCCTTTTTGGTCTTGTGTCTCTGGCAGGTCGCAATTGCTGCGGTTTTATCATTTGGGGCCGAACCGGACCATGACCCAAGTGGAACCCCAGATACCGTACCTCCACACGCGCAGTTGCATACTTCTTCGGGTTTGCTGTGAGCCCCGCTCCTCGCAGTAACCTCAGAACGGCCCCCAGATGCTGCATGTGCCACTGGCAATCATTAATAAAAATAATGATATCATCCAAATAGGCAGCAGCATATGCAGCATGTGGTCTGAGGACCCTGTCCATAAGATGCTGAAACGTAGCCAGGGCCCCAAACAAACCGAACGAGGGGTCACAAATTGGTGTAAACCAAATGGTGTGGAGAAGGCCATTTCTTTCACGGGACATCAGCGTTAAGGGGATCTGTCAATATCCCATTGTTAAATCCATAAATAAAATGAAAATAAAAATAATGTCAAATAAAAAAGAGCCGTGCCCAAACGATCAAGCAGTTCATCAACACGAGGCATTGAATAAGCATCAAATTTCGACACCGTGTTAACATCCCTATAATCCACACAGAACTGGACCGAGCCATCGCTCTTAGGTACCAGAACCGCTGGGATGGCCAAATCACTGTGGGAATCTTCTATTAGAATCTCTCTGTGTTTACATCAGCATCTCCCACAGAACTCATTTACATACACGCCCTCCCGAGAACGTAGATGGGAAAATACTGCGACTGGGCACCCCCCGGGAGTTCGGGGCCCCCCTGCTGCTGCGGGCCCCAGGGTTTAAGCCCAGTTAAGCCTGTGCATTAATGCGGCCCTGCCTGTGTCACTCTATACAACCGATCTATCATAATTGAAAAATATGGATATGTGAGTGCGATGCCCAGCTGGAGACATTGACCATCAATCACTTTCACTTGTTCAAACGTGTGCTTCAGGGTTCTGTCTAGCGACTGCTCTAGCAGGAAATCCCTTACTGGGAATTCCTTAAGGGCAGGGGAGGATGACACCTCCCCTTCCCCAGCTTCAGCCTGATGCGGAGCAGCTGCAGACGGCCCAGGCCACACCTCCCCAGCCAGCGCTTCGCACATCCCACACCGATTTACTTTATCACAGGTTCCATCCACACACAACCCCTTCAATAATGATCGAAAAGCCAGCCAATTAGTTCATAAAATTAACAGATGGGTGAGGCGGGGACTAACCACCACCTCAATATTATGCTTTTGTCCCCGGAATATTACAGTGACGGTCACTACAGGATAATCATGAATATCCCCGTGCACACACCTCACCTTCACCCAATTATTTGCCTCCAATGCCCCGTTTTGAACCAAGCACTAATGAATGGAGGTTTGATTACAACCTGAATCCACCAAGGCTTGGTATGTACCTCTCTTAATACTCATGGGTATTTAGTACGTCCCTGCTCATTCAGGGGCAGTCTGTGGGGTGTTGGGGATCCGGATCAAGGCCCGAACATGACTCGGCTCCTTGCAACTCCAGCAGACCAGCCCAAGCCCGAACAGGACGGAAGGGGGGGAGGGAGAGAACCAGGGAGGAGACATTATAGGGGGGAAGGGTGTGTGGCGTGCCGGCTCCCAGATACGCTGCCAGATGGCCTTCCACCAGCTGGATCACTTCGTCCAACAATACCATCTCGGCCATCCCCTTCGGCAACCAGGAGACGAACTATTCCAGCACCGCCAGGTTAATGACATCCTCGGCGTCGCTGTCCTCCTTGGCCAGCACCCACCGCCGGCAGGCATCACAGAGCTGCTGGGCAAAGGCAAACGGGTGGCCTGATGGACTTCTTCAGCACCGAGTAGTCCAGAAGGATGGTGACCGGAAGCTGTTGTGATGTGATCTGGGCTTACCCTGTCAGAAGTGGCAGAAGATGGACTGCCCACTGCTCTGGCAGCCATTTCACAGCTTCAGTGGTGTGCTCAAAGACCTCAAGGTAGGCCTCCGGAACATCTTGAGGCCCCATCTTGGTGAGCAACACGTGGGGGTGTGCTGCTGCCGGGTACGGGGAGAACCCCCCTCCTGGGGTACTAAGCTCCGCAGCACCCGCCAGTCCTCCTCCTGGTCCCGAAGGAGCACCTCAAAGTGCTGTTGCTTCTCTCTCCAAAGCTCCATGAGGGCCTGATGTTGTCCCTGGTGGATGCTGGCAAGGGGCTGGAAGACTTCCTCCAGCAGCAACGACTCCATGACAGAGTATCATTCTTCCTCTAATCCCGGGATTCGACACCAGTGTAACAAGCTCGAGGAATGAGGAAGCGGGAAATGGCGAATCCAACTCAAATGTAAATTCATTCACACACAAAAACACATTCGCTTGACTGCATAAAGGCAAAGCTTCAGATCAACACTCAAACAACATCACTAGTGGGACTGGCAGCTACCAACACACTCTAGCTTCAGCTGGGCTCTCTCGCCCTCACTCTGAGGTCTGGTCCTTTTTATTTCCCCCATCTCTCACTGCGAACAAAGAAACAGCAATTACCAGCAATTCATCTCAGTTGAAATCCCTTTCCGCTTCCTCTCTACCCAGACGAACGCTCAACCACGCCCTCGCCTCCACAGCATCCATCCGCTGTTTTTGTCTCTTTTTTTTCTTTACATAAACATGGGCTAAATGGACATCTTTGACCTTTGGGCCGCATCTCATTCCATTTTTAGCGTCTTACACATAAGTGCCGCTTTTTATAAGCACAGTGTGACATTAGGGGCCTTTTACACTGAACACATTTTTGCGTCCATCTGTGCTGTTTTTTAACAGCTATTCTATGTAAACATGCACTAAACTGACTTTGACCTTTGTGCTGTGTAATCTTTTTTTTACTTAAAGGAATAGTTCACCCAAAAATGACAATTTGCTGATAATTTACTTACCCTCAGGCCAGAGTTTCTTTCTTCATCAAAACAGAATTTAAGACTTTTAGGATTTCAGAACTTAAAGAACTATTCCCTTAAACATGCACTAAAAACATATTTTTGTCCGCTGCACAGCACCTCATTTTATCAGGACCGCTGTGTTTCTAATACAAGTTAAAACAATTGTAACTTTTAAAAAAATGTCTCAAATCTCGAGATACCTGCATTCTGTCGTATTCGTTGCGCGGTGTATAAAGTTTTTTTTTGGGGGGGGGGGGGGGTATTTTTCCCCTTTTTCTCCCAATTTGGAATGCCCAATTCCCAATGTGCTTTTAAGTCCTTGTGGTCACATAGTGATTTGCCTCAGTCTGGGTGGTGGAGGACGAATCCCAGTTGCCTCCGCGTCTGAGACCATCAACCCGCGCATCTTATCATGTGGCTTGTTGAGCGTGTTGCCATGGAGACATAGTGTGGAGGCTTCATGCCATCCAATGCAGCAACCAGGCTCAACTCACCACGCGCACCACCGAGAACGAGCCACATTATAGCATACCATGAGGAGTTTTACCCCATGTGACTCTACCCTCCCTAGCAACCGGGCCAATTTGGTTGCTTAGGTGACCTGGCTGGAGTCACTCAGCACGCCCTGGGATTCAAACTAGCAAGCTAGCGAACTCCAGGGGTGGTAGCCAGTGTATTTTACCACTGAGCTACCCAGGCCCCCTAAAGTTTTTTAATGTAGTTATGCGCTCAGTGTGAACGACCCTTAAGAAGTGTTGTATTAATCCATTTCGAATATAGCCACTGTGTATTCTAACAACAAAGAATTGTTATGGAGTGCAATAGACAGTTATAAATGCTAAAAAAAGGAAGATGAGAGGTATGAGTGTTATGTAATGCGGGGTAGAGAGAACACGATGATGACATAAGCATGTGTAGTGTGTGGGAGGTATTAAAACCCCCTGGCAAAAACACTGAGTGCAGCATTGGAAACAGGTACAGCGGAGAGGTCATGCACAGCTCTGCATGGGTGAGCGGCATTAATGCTAATAGATACCCATTTAAGTATTTAACCTTGACAGTGTGCACAACAAGAGTCACAGCATCACGTATCAGTGCTAGCCAGCACAATAAAAGAGTGACACTGGAATGTTAATAGCTCACTTGAGAATAGCATTAGCTCGCTTTTTCTGTGTCCTTGCACCTTATAAATGTCATTCAAGAGAGCAGATGTCTGATATTTCTAGTGTGTCACATTTCTGGGCTACAGTTTCAGTTGTTTCGTGAACTTTAGCCAACCTTGCAAGCAGGAGGTTGGGGTGAGAACTCAAGCATCCATTGTACTCACACACACACACTCACACACACACACACACACACACACACACACACACACACACACAGTAATAGTACTTGAGCCTCAGGAAAGGAATCCATGAAGAACAAAAGGCCATACTTGTAACTCCACTTAAAACTGATATGCCCATATAAAGCAGAACTCATGATGACCGGCAAGCTCGATTACATAACACCAATAAAACCAGAACTCCTCTAAACTCTCCTCTGTCTTTTGTCACGGGTCCTTAATGACATCATAAAGGTAGCTGTACCAGCTTTGAGGTTTGGTTTTTACCTTTCCTTCTTAAAGTGATTCTAAAACGGTGCATTACATTAGCTGTTCATAATACACAAAAGAAGACTTTCTGAAGAATGTTCATGCTGCTCTCTTTCATAATGAAAGTGGATGGTGACCAGAGGCTGTCAAGCTCCAAAAATGACAAAAGGCACCAAAAAATTAGGGGTGTCAATCGCAATTTTCAAAACGATACTTTCTTATATCGATTCTCTTTGCCAGCGATCCGATGTTTGCCGATACCTCAAAGTCTGCCGTGATGTGATTTTGCTTCGATTCAGGTGTCTGCGATCGATATTATGATATCGTACCTATTTTACACATTCAATTACATTTATTATCTCACACATGCAACCAATATTATTTTAATATTTTATTGAGCTCTCTGAAAAGTGCAAATCCAGTATCTACATTGGGACATCCACAACAAAAGAAGGTACTTCAGTTCAAAAAAACTTATACAGATAAATAAATAATATAAAAATAAAGTCTCACACACACACACAAGTGATCATCAATTGTTTGATGACAGCTCATTGCCTTGTGCAATGAGGTAAACAACACTAAAGTGATAGCTTGTCATCTCTACAACATTCAAGCAAGTCTTTCAATCCAAAATACTTACATACCCACACATTTTTAGTAGGATAGTATGTGCTATTCATGTTTTTCTTGGCTACAAATTGTTACAGTTTACTGTGATAAATGTTAGTAAGAGTGTTGATGTGTAGAAGTGAAAAGTCTTGTATTAATGCTGGTGCAGGACAGGTGTTTTCTCTTTCCATTGTGAGCGCTGTTCAGAATATCGGGGTTGTCTAGCTGTTTGACATGGTTGAATTGCTCCATAGCGCTTTAAAATAGAACCTTATCATGTAGTATTTAAATGTGTTGCATTTGCCACCCACAATATAAGAGAAAAGCCTGATTTAATAGCACACGTGAGCTGCTCTGTGCTATCCTGTCACCGGAGCTCGTATTTCGAGGTTGACTCCCACGCATGGATAGAGCAGATTACCCCACGAAAATCCGCGTCCTACATGAGAAACATATTTAGTGCTTATAAAGCGAGATGAATATCATAAGGTTGCTGCAACGCATGAGACTGTCAAAATAAAGGTGCATCTTAAAAACAATATTCTGTACATCGATGTATACGTTTTGAATCGATGACACCGCATCATTGGTTATTTGAATGATGCATTGATCCTGATCGATGAACCTCTACATAAAAGTATCATAAAAGTAGTCCATACGACTTATGCACTATATTCTAAGTCTTCTAATGCCGAATAATAGCTTTGTGTGAAAAACAGACTGAAATTTAAGTTGTTATTCATTAAAAATCTTGTTTTGAAAATCTTGCTTGACAGCCGTGGTAACAGTGAGGGGCTTCTTGAGGGGACTAGATCTATCAGAGTGGGTCACAGAGTGAACCACAGCCTGGTTTTTGGGTGTGTAAGGTTGCTGAAAGGTTAGACAGCATTATATGCAATGCATACAGAACATCTCAAGGATAAATCTCAGTCAGTCTCTCGTAGACTGGGTAATTACTGCCATGCTGCAGAAAACATTTGTCAGTGTTTGCCTTGCCAACAACTCAAGTGCCACTTTATAAGTGAGACACTATGTAAATCATGTCTAGGTTTGCGTGTGTGACATTTCCAAACTGGAGATCAATTGTATTGATGCAGGGTGAACTCAAGGGAGAGATGCAGAAAAAGTCTATGATAGATAGACATGACATACAACTGGATGACGTTGTTTATTTTGTCATAAATGCCACGGCAATAGCAATATGAGGGAAAACCATAAAACAGCACTCAGTAAAATAACGCTAGGAACAGTCATCATTTACTCACCCTCATGTCTTAAGAAGCCCACATGACTTTCTATCTTACGTGGAGCACAAAAAGGAGTTATTTTCTGTATATCAGAATTTATAATTTACAGTACAAGCTGCTCTTTGCCATACAATGAAAGTGAATGATAACCACAGTTGTAACAACTTAAATTTCCACCTGTTCCACACACAAAGCTATCGTATAGCTTCAAAAGACTTGGAATAGAGCACACAAGTCTTTAGGACTACTGTTATGCTTTTTGGAGCTTGACAGCACGTGGTCCCTATACACTTAAATTTTATAGAAGAAAGCAACTTGGACATTCTGCTACACTTCTCTCTGTGGTGTTCCACAGAAGAAAGAAATTAATTGGGGTTTGAAATGACATGAGGGTGAGTAAATGATGACAGAACATCAATTGTTGGGTGAACTACAGAAAAAAGGAGAGTTGATTTTAGTCTTATAATAAGAGTCGAACTGTATAATTTGCATTGCATCAGCTCTCCTGCGTGGGCTCAAGACTGCCTGAAATTTCAGGCACTATTCTTAGGCAGCTAATAATGCCATATACCTTTAAATAGTCCCTACGCATCGCCTGGGATTTTCAGGGGGTTAATATAATCACAGCCTACTAAACTGATTCAGTGAATCAGATGCTCAAGAAATGCCTCCTCCAGAGGTGCCAAACACAATCAAACATTTTGACAGCGCTGAGAATCGCACTCGAAGACAACAACACGGTACTGATGCTCTTTTGGAACAATTTGACCTTACTTGATCAATCAGCAAAGTGTGGGCCCTTGACAGCAGCCCAAGCGAGAGCAGAGCGGGAGATACAAGAATAGCAACAGTCCATTCTGTCTAGCTGTCATCTGTCATTTAGCTTCATGAATCTGGAGTGTTCCATTGCTCTCCAGATGTTTGCCAAATCCAATCACAGATGCTGAATACCCTGCACTGAAGGGATTGCAGGGTCACCAGGGACTACAGCCAAGCAACCACCGGCTGCTGGGGTAGAATCATCTCAAATACACAAGTGAAATATAAGGTTAAAAACCTTATGGCAACAGACTATAATGGCATTTAGGCATTCAGTAGTCTGATTCCCGAACAAATGATTCTTATGAGTCGGTTCTTTTGAATCTACAGTGCAACCAGTGTAGTCTGATTCACGAACTAATGGCTAAAATGCCTTCTTAGTGAATATCTTAATCATTCATTTCATCATGTCTGACTCGAAATGAACCAAGAATTGGTAATGTGTTATGAGTACTTAAGGCTCATGAGACTTAAATTAGAGTAATAACTGGATGGCTGTTGATATGATAATGTGTTATTATAGATACAAATTATGAGTTTTGTTGTAATTAGTGGTATTTAATAAAAAACAAATAAGAATGAATAAAATATTGTAGATAGTCTGTGTAAACACTTTTTGCAAGAATCTGTTCTGTTAAAATATGAAACTATCTCATCATAATGTGACAGGCTGCTAAGGGCAGTAAATCCAATTTAAAAAGCATTTATTATTTCCAAATATTTCTTATAAAAAAATAAATAAAAGAAAATAAAAGAATCGCTGATGAAACCGTTAAGGAACCAAAATCGTTAATGTGATTCCCATCCCTAATGTCCTCTTAACAAAAAAATAGCTACAGTGCAGTTAAGGTTTTGGCAACAGACTGTAACGCAGTATCACTTAGGTTGTTACCACCCAGCCTTAGTGGCTCCATTACACCCATTCATATAAAAATGTCCCATTTCGATATGAAACGGATTCATTAAGTGGCAGTCAGACAGCTTCTGCATCTCACCACCAAGTGTTCTGTAATCATGTGAGGGGGGTGGGGGTGGGGAAAAGATCTTTATCTAGTGTAACCAGATCAGCAAAAAGCCATTACTGCAGGTTGGCCAGTCAAGGAGATGCAATCATGCTCTGTTAATCGGTTAATATTTCATGGCACTTGAAGGGGAAATGGTCAGACATTCAGAGCAGTCTTATCAGCACAATTAGCTACCTAATTAAGCATATGTTGCCTCATTTATAATAGGGGATTTGTTGTGTAATAGACACAGTGATTGTAGCTTTTAGTTGAAGTTCACAAAGAAATCAAATCAAATATTTTTAATTATTCTCTTAATTCTTGTGCATAATTATTTGGCTCACAAGATGAGAATTTTGCTCAAACAGTGAATTTTAGGCTACATCTATTTGTACAACAGTTGTGAACAAGCATTGCAGTATTAGATCATTGCTATTGCCTAAATAGGTAATAAAATAAAATAATTGTGACGAGGAGGAGGGCGTGGCCGGGCCGTGACGATGGACGCCCGGCGCTGAATCAGCCCAATCAGCGGGAGAGGGATAAAAAGGAGTAGGGGATGCCAGTTCGAAAGAGAGAGAGACGTACAAGTGTGCAACTGTGGGGATACACGGTGTGTGTTTATGTTTGTTTAAGTTCATTTACATCATTAAAAGTTTCGTTGACTGCTCAGCCGGTTCCCGCCTCCTTGCCCATCCTTTACCCGTTACAATAATATAATATAATATAATATAATATTAAATTAAAATGGAATCTATGGCGACTGGGTATGAGAATCTATTGGTTAACAGCTGCAGACATGATGCATATCGATGTGAGTATCCTTTCAATAACTTTTGGATCATTTTACATATATACTGCATACTATACATTATATCCTTTATGGTTGAGCCAGACAACGGAAAGAAGTAAGGCAACCATCAGAAATTATTCCAAATTAAATTTCTTCAGTTTAAAGGAATAGCTTGGCCAAAAATGAAAGTCATTATTTACTTACCCTTGCCGAACAACAACAGTTCATAATGACCAGGAGATGTCAAGCTCCAAAAAAAAAAAAGGAAAAAAAAGGTCCAAACAACTCCAAAAGTGTGATTTATATTCCAAGTCTTCTGAAGCCAAACAGACTGAAATTTAAGGTTCAAATTATGAGTAAATAATGACATAATTTTCAGTCTGCTCCTCACATAAAGCTATCGTATGTCTTCAGAAGACTTGGAATATAGTGCACAAGTCGTATGGGCTACTTTTACTGTCATTTTCTTGACAGACGTGGTCACTACGATCTGTCGGTGCATCCATAATTTTTTTTTTTTTTTGGCCGAACTATTCCTTTAAGAGAACACAGAAGCTATTGAGATAAGCATAATCTCTTTCCTATGTTTATGAGTACTTAGTTAACCGAGTAAAAAAATAAAAATTAATACAACCATGCTGCAGTCACTATTCAGGGTACAATGTTAGAACACTGAAGCCACACAACCTTGCCCCAAACCAAACTAACAGTGTGGTACAACAAAGTCCCTCATTACGGATCACTAAATTCACCTTAAAACAATAACTTTCAACACTGTTACTTGTTATGTAAGGAAATTAACCACATGAGTCATGCAAAGTCAGGTTCCAGATAATGCACAGCAAGGGGATACTTTTAAAGAAATACTTTGTGGTCAAATATCCAGTAACCACTGCATTTCATGTTTCAAGTGATGTAACAATCAGAAGATGTAGAGTTTAAAGACTATAAATACTTTACAGATAAATCTTTAAAGGACTGGTTTATCCAAATCAGAAAACTATGTCATTATTTACTCACACTTTTGTCTTTCCAAACCCTTTTGACTTTCATGTCAAGACAGGAGATGTTAGACAGAATGTTTACACAGCTCTTTTCCATGCAATGAAAGTGAATGAGGGAATGGGTGCTCTTAAACTCCAAAATGCTCCAAAAATGACCACATATGCCCATTAAAGTAGTCCCTACGACACATGTGCTTTATTCCAAGACTTCTGAAGCCATATGATGGCTTAGTATAAGAAACAGACTGAAATTGAAAACTTGCCCTCTGTTGTAGCTCTCAAATCTCATTTGTCTTTTTGCATACATTCAGATAGGTTCTTCCATGTGCCCTAAAAAATCACAATGCGCCAAGTTTAAATATGCAGAAGTGTAAATGAGGTTTGAAAGCTATGGTGAAGGGCAACATTTTCAGTGAATAATTAATTAAATTTCAGCTCCTGTATGGCTTAAAAATACACAAGTTGTATTAACTACTTTTATGGTGCATTTTGTCTTGTTTGACCTCTAAAGCCTCGTCCCCATTTACTTTCATTTTATGGAAAAGAGCAACATGAACGTTATACCTAAAATCTCCTTTCACATTCCACAGAAGAAACAAAAAGAGGTAAGTAAATAATGTCATCATTTTCACTTTTAGGTGAACTATTCTTTTAAAAACATACTTCTGTTTAGATAAAACTTTGAAAGCTGTTTTACTCTAATGGATTTTCCTTCTTTCATTGATTTGCTATGTTTTATCATCAGTGCATTGAAGCCAAAAGCAACTCATAATTTCTGCTACAAGTTCTCATTACATCATGTGAGTTTTAATCAATCATGGAGCACTTATGTTATCTTGTGACAAAATAAGACGCCCAATCTGAACAGCATGGATGCCATAGGTCATCATAACCAAATCATGCAAATAGCAAAACTTCACGTAGGCTTTCACAAGAAGGAAATAAACAGTGAGAGATACAGTATACTCCCTTGCCTCTAAGTGTAAGCTCACTCTTGAGGGTTCTTGCAAATGAGAATAAAGACGTTTCAAAGAGAGCCCAAAAGCCGAATTTCACACCTGATGTAGCCCACATGGATAATTGGGTTGAAAAGGCCTAATTCACAATTCTGTAATGCACGTCTGGGGAATTGCTTTTCCACTTGAGCATTCTAGCAGTCCTGTCAATAACACTGCCATTGTTTCAATGTATCCATGATGTATTTACTTAGAATGACGTTCATTCAAATATTCAGTCAAAGTAATGCCTTTTCTTAAAGGAGAAGTGTGCAAACTCTGCGACACTAGCGTCACCAAACTAAATTGCAAAAATCATGACTGTTTTCAAACAGGTTTCCTGAACACTTCCCCATCCACTTTTGGGAAAATCAACCTATGAATGGCTTTAAAAGTGAAGTGTAATGCCAAGTTCGACATGCCAACTTCTGGCTCAACCAATAGCATGAGTTCTGAGTGGGACTACCTGTAATAAGCTTTTTTTGCAGGGAACTGACTAGTTTTCCAAAAATGGAAGATTGTGGAGGCAGCTGAAATGTTTTTAGAAAATTGTTTGGAATAATTTTTGCAATTCTGTTTGGTGACACCAGTGGCCACATGAACATTACGTGACCATGGCAACATTTTTGCAAAATGACGTGCCTTATTGCAAGTTTTGCAGCAGTTTCATAGTGAAATGTCCAGCAGGGGGCGCCAAAAGTGAGTGAAATGGTGTCGTAATTGTACCTCCCAAACCTAAAATTGTAACTTAAACCTAACCAATAGTGATCTAAAATCAAATGAGAGGTAGACAAAAAACAGACATGTCATTTCGTGTTGCTTCTATTAAACTTTCGTCGCACGTGTCAGCTCGCTTGCTTGACTTGTCTCGAACTGCATACTTCAGGATCAAAAGTCCAGTGCTCTATGAGGTGAACTACCGTGGAAGCTAACCACACTGGAATAAGTGTGCAAATGTTGGTGAGTCTGTAATACAAGCGTTACATTTTATTAATTATTTTTTTTTAAATGTTGCGTTATAGTAAGTCCATCGATAACATAACATAGCAGTATGTGAGTAATGATGCAAAAAATAAGTATTTATAAAGTTATAATCAGCTGATGTAGTCGTGACTTGTGTGAAAGTGAATAAAAAGCATAGCCGTTGTAGCGCCTCTAGTGTTCTTCACCAGGAAACTGCCGCGAAACGTAAAATTCGGCAAACAAATGTCAGTTTGCAAAAATGTAGTTATAGTAATGTTCATTCTATGAGACTAGATTGGAAATTACACATTTTACCTTATCAAGTTTTAAATCAAGTACAACAAAATGTCTGTTCTAATTTCAAATCCCTTCATGCAGGTGGGATGGAGCAAGAAATGGATGAGTCATTTAACCTTACCTTGCCCTCCTGGTCCTCAAATACTGATTGGTCCACGTTGCAGGCGAAGAGGGACGTGGGGAGATCATTGAAGTCAGTGATTTGTTGGAAACTGTCTCCCAGTGAGGACTCTCCCACAGTGCACTGCAGGACTACCAGCTCCTCCCCTCCTAGGAGGTAGACCCGCTGGAGGAATGGAGCACTTCTCATGTTGGCAAATAAATGCTCTCCCTTCATGGCTGTAAGGGGTAAATTAAATTAAATCAGGGCATGTTTTTTTTTTTTTTCTAATATAACCAATTTCATTAAGGCTTTTCCTAGGCTTGTTTTTAAACAGGCGTATTCTTCACTTTTGTAGCATTTTAGTCAACTTATAATGTAAAGTTTCTTGCTTGTAATTTGCTCTCTGACCCTAACAATTAAACAGGCTGTTTTTGCCACTGTACCTCTCAGATTCTTACATGTGAATGATCTTTGTTATGATTGGCTCACTTATTCACGTGAACTGAGTAAAAATATTCTCACCTTAAAATGTTTTATGGAGAAAATTATGCGATGTCACTACATCTCACTTGAGTCACGAGTTTTTATGCTTTGCAAACTTAAACATTTAGTTTTCTGTAATGTATTGAATATTGAATGTTGTTGCAAATTCTGTTGATTTAACTTTTCATCAGAGTAACGTTATCTAGCTGGCTAATATAGAGGTTTGTGAATACCTCATTTTGGAGCGTTTATGACTTCAACCATTGGTCACCCTGTTAATGCTTAGGGGCAAATTCATTAAACAGTTGCGCCACATTTGCACGTGGTATTTCAGCACAAAAACCAGTGCCTTATTCACTGACCTCCCACAATCAAGTTTAAGCAGACGTAATCAGCACTGAAATTGCACTGCATCTCGAGTATTTTAAGTCATTGTCATTCCTTTCCTCAAATCTGCAAAAATATGCCTCCTTTCTTTGTAAATTAGGCTTATTATAGATCGCGCTTCATTCACAAAAATTGTGCTGTTACCGCCAGATGACAGCAGCCGATAAAATTAATTTTATTTAAAAAAACAATAATTTTGTTGATCATATCAGCAGTAATTAATCAAATAATGATAAAATGATGGTAAATGGTCTGCACTTATATAGTGCCTTTTTTAAACATAGCGGTTCCAAAGCACTTTACACTGTGACTCATTCACCCATTCACACACACACTCACACACCAATAATGGCAGAGCTGCCATGCAAGGTGCTAGCCTGCTACTGGGGCAACTTGGGGTTCAGTGTCTTGCCCAAGGACACTTCGGCATGTGGAGTCATGTGGGCTGGGAATTTATCCGCTAACTCTGCGATTAGTGGCCAACCTTCTCTACCACCTGAGCCACAGCTGCCCCAAAAAACTAAAGAAGAAGAATGTGGAAGTGAAAGTGAAAGAGCAGATTTATAGTAAAAAAGGACTTAAATATTGATCTGTTTCTCATCCACACCTATCATATCGCTTCTGAAGATATGGATTTAACCACTAGAGTTGTGCGGATTACTTTTATGCTACCTTTATGTGCTTTTTGGACCTTCAGAGTTCCGGCCACCATTCACTTGCATTGAATGGACCAACAGAGCTGATATATTCTTCTAAAAATATTTGTTTGTGTTCTGCAGAATAAAGAAAGTCATACACATCTGGGATGGCATGAGGATGAGTACATGATGAGAGAATTTTCATTTTTGAGTGAACTAACACTTTAATACTTTTTTTAATAATTTTTTTCAGCCCGAACATCAACCATTGATCTCCCTGTTGATTCTTAGACATTTCTTTTTTTGGCCCAAACATTAACCATTGGTCACTCTGTTAATTTCTCGGCCTAAATTTCACCCATTGGTCACCTTTAAAATTGCAACTTGTGATAGTCTTGGAAGCAGCTGTTAGAATATGATGAAAATAATAAATTGTTTTTGTTTACAAAACTCATTTTGTAAATAACAACTTCTAACATTTTGTTGAAAAAAATGTCAATTATATATATATATATATATATATATATATATATATATATATATATATATATATAATTTACACATATAAAAAGATGCTACTTGTACCATTGTTTGCTTTTTGACCAGTGAAAATATTGGTTAAATATAAGTCTAAACTTCTAACCTAACAGGCCAGCAGGAAAAGAAAAATCCTTATTTTTTTGTCATCATTTAGATGAGAAACATATAGTTACACACATTTCCTATACTGTAGGTATAGCTTCCTTGTGAAACACAATCTATTTCAGCTGCTTTACTTTTAGGCCCTGCATGTCTCCTTTTATTGCTCTAAAAACATTTCACAAATTCACTCAAAATGTACTAGATGTGAGCAAGAGCTGTATTAGTATAAGTAGAGCATTTTTCACTGTACTCCCAGAAAGCATGGCATACAAACAGCTAGGAGGGGAAATTGGGAATTTAGCTTCAAGCTAATACTGTTACAATATATTTATTGTGAATTGTCCCTAAACCAATAAATAAATAAATAAATAAAATCACAGCTCGTCCTTATGACCGGTGACTAACGGAACTGGAACTGTTACCTCCCAGAACCCCACCAAGCAGATGTTAACCCCTGGCCCCGGTAACTAATGCTCCGCCACAAGATTAGGTAATGGGCTTAAAGCAGAGCCAGTCTCTTGTCAGCCCACACAAACAACAACGGCAAGTGGGCAACAGCTTGCAACCATTTCCACAGAGCTGCTCCACATGTTCTTTCTCCCCATGATCCACCCTGACAAGCCTGGTCTGATCGCCAGTGTCACATGCACTGTAAAATCTCCCACAACTGTTTTCGGATCAATAGCCCATCACCACCCACACATACTCGCTCTCTAACACACACACATGCACGTTCTCACTTTCACTCAAGGCTATAGATAGAGGCTGGAGCTGTCTGGTTCAGTCTTGCCCTGTGTAAACGTGGCTAAAAATAGGAAGAAGACTAATGAAATGCAGAGATCGCAAGGCACTTGATTAAAATGAAGGGTTCCAGACAGGGCTCCATTTAATTTACATTATCAAAATGACCGTGTTCTGAGATCCGTGTGCATAAACTATACATGAGAATGGACATGCCATAGGCACCCAACTTTATTTACACAGCTTACTTTGTCTCTAGACATCTGTGTTTTTAATTTTGGAAATGGTCTGTAAAGCCTAGACAAAAGCATCTTGTTTAACCTGAGATTTAGATGCGGTTCTCTCAATGGCATAGGCAAGGTCACTAAGCATGTGAAATATACAGTACTAACTAACTTATACAAACAAATATACTAACTTACTACATACTGTATAGAAGAATGCTCAATACAATAAACAGATTTTTCTCTATACTGTATAGAGTTTGCAAACTAAAGAGTAAATGAAAAAACAACAGTGTGAAGAAAGAATAAGGATTTTCTCTAATTGATAGTGTAATATATTGCACTCTAAAATAGGGAAAGCTCAACAGACGAATTTACAAATACTCAATAATGAGTCAGTTATTTCTTGTACAGGATGTATATCCACAACAATGGTTGGTTTTTATCTAAATCTAAGTGCCAAATATCAAACATGTGATTTTATTTTTTACAAACAGGAGACTGTTAATGCCATGAGTACAAATAATGATTAATTTAAGACAGATTATACTGTATTATGTTATGTCACATGAGTAAGTTGTTTGAGTCAAGTTGAGAAGGTTTTGAATAAAAGGTTAAAGAAAGGTTAAACTGTGTTCTCAGAACAAGAGTTTCCACGAATGTCCGGTTGGGGCAAGTGTGTCTTAAATGCTAGAAATGTATACAATTTATTAAAGGAATAGCTCACCTAAAAATGAAAAGTAATCCATAAGATTCCAGTGATTAAATCCATGACTCCAGAAGCGATGTGATAGGTGTGGGTGAGAAACAGATCAGTATTTATGGCCTTTTTTTTTTAACTATAAATCTCCACTTTCAAACAGCCCTAAGAGTTCTTCTTTTTTTGTTTTTTGTTTTTTTGTGGCTTGCAATTTTCATGCATATTGCCACCTACTGGGTAAGGACTCAAGGAGGAGAATTTATAGTAAAAAAGGACTTAAATTTTGATCTGTTTCTCACCCACACCTACCATATTTCTTCTGGAGATATGGATTTAACCACTGGAGTCATATGGATTACTTTTATACTGCCTTTATGTGCTTTTTTTAAGCTTCAAAGTTTTGGTCACCATTCACTTGCATTGTATGGAACTACAGAGCTGAAATATTTTTCTAAAAATCTTCATTTTTGTTCTGCAGAAGAAAGAAAGTCATACACATCTGGGATGGCATGAGGGTGAATAAATAATGAGAGAATTTTCATTTTTGGGTGAACTATTCCTTTAATTACAATATTTGTTGACCAAAACAATGGTTTGATATTTTTGTACATTACCTTTTATAAATTTGTTTCACTGTTTTATTTAATTGTGACAACTTACCACATATAGGTCAACATGTGTTCAATGAACGGTATCTTTTGTTCCTGGGCAAACACAGTGGAAATGTTTAATAGCTTCAAGGTATGTATAGAAAAAATTACTTTCAAAAATAAACCTACCCTGAGAAATATTCACTGGAGTTAAAAGTGTGACAACTATCCACTTTTATATTATGAAGCAAACTGAATTTGTGACAGATGCTTTAAATCTAACAATTTATCCTTTTATCTATAATGTAAGTGCTAAATGTCAAACATGTGATCATATCTGTTACAAAAAGGAGACTTTAAATACCTAGGTGGTACAAAAAAGTAGGCGACTTTGTAAAGATATATTATAGACTGCACATTTACTGGTTCAGGGGCAAAACGTAAGGTAAAGGGTAAATGTCAATCACAGTCTACTGCAACCTGTTTGCTGCATCCCTCCTTGAGTCATCACTGGAGGAGCGGTCACTCTGTCGTCATCACCTCACATTCACCTTTCTTAACCGCGCTATAAAGGTTTATATTCGTCATTACCTCTCTTCTCGATGACGAACATAACAAAAGCGTATAACGATCCATCAACCTGTTCATGCATTTGTCAATTAAGTGCGCTTTTTGCAGCGTCTGCCAAGGTCAAGGAGTGCATTTCAGAAAGTAGGCTTTACTATTATGAATTCAACAAAGCCACCATTTTTTTTTTTTTTTTTTTTTTTTTACAGCTGCTTGTTATAGAGTTCGCAAGTTTTAAGTCGCCAAAAACTCTTATGCAAAAGTGATCTATTTTAAAGTAACATGCATACAGTATCAAAGCAATGCAGAATATACTGTATGCAATACTACATTGTAAAATATATAGGCTAGTACATAAACACTATATAATATGTCAATTCTGTATTAATGTGACTCTGTCTCTCTATATGCTATTATAAACTCAGCTGCACCTGTCAATGCACTGCTGTTCAAGATGCATGACGATGTAATGTTGAAAGTCAACATGGCTTTTCGGTACCTGTGCGCGATGTGGCAGTCCGTTGTGCGTATCTTCAGCGCGCTGGCTTTGTCTCCCTCTCTCGCCTTTGTGAATCAACCTCACATTCCAGCTGCGATTCACTAATCTCTTGACGTTACTGCAGACAGCTCGAATCACCAATGACCGCCTCCTGGCATTCAAATGATGTTGGCTCAAACCACTAGTGAAATGCAGCGCGGCGGGCGCGTGAGGGATTCGGTGACCAATAGCGTTCTCCTAAAATAAATATGCAAATGACTAAAGTACGTCAGAGGTTTCGCCAGCAGTTGGATGTTGCGGCGCTGTGACACATGCAGCAGGTTGTTTTTAGTGAATGGAGTGCAGGGTAAAGCAAAGATTTCAAAAATGATTTTTATATAATTCACAAACACTTGAATGGAATAAGGAGCATGGATTGATCTGAGAGATTTATAAATTAATTGAAAGACCTTGGATAATGTAATGTTAATGGGCATCTAATAATATAGCCTAATAATAATAATAAAATGTAAAATAATAATAATAATAATAATAATAATAATAAGGCTTAAGATACTGTTAAGAAATATAAATGCATACATTCAGATTTAACAGCTGGATATTTATTACCCCCCCCCCAGCAAATATAATCATCTGTCACTCTTGCTCCATTTGAAATAATATGGGAAAAGAGGAACAGGTTGATTTGAGACATTTCCTAAATCAATAAAAGTCTTTGGATAAAGTAGTGCTTATGCGCATCTACTAATATAATGAAAGAAAAATTATTAATGTAATGCTTAAGGAAAATAAATACGAATCAGTAAATTCATGTTTAATATGGAGCTGAATGTACACTATATGGCCAAAAGTTTGTGGACACCCCCTTCTAATTAACAGATTTGGTTACTCCATTAAATCCAGTAAAGAAAAATCTTAATGTTTCTTTATGTAATGGCTTAGGCTTTGTGTGCTTCCAAATTTGTGGCAACTGTTTGGGGATAGCCCTTTTCTGTTCCAGCATGACAATGCCCCTGTGAACAAAGTGAGGTCCATAAAGAAACGGTTTACTGTGTCTGGCGTGGAAGAAATTGACTGGCCTGCACAAAGCCCAGACCTGAACCCCACTGATCACTTTTGGGGTGAACTGGAACAGCAACTATAAGTCAGTCCCCATCGACCAACAATAGTTCCTGACCTCACTGATAGCCTTGTGTCTGAATGAGAGCAAATCCCTGCAGCCATGTCACTACATACAGTATAGTGGAAAGCCTTCCCAAAAGAGTGGAAGCTGTTATTACAGCAAAGGGGGAAATTGATGCCTAAGGTTTTGAAATCAAATGTTCATCAAGCACATATGGTGTCCACAAACTTTTGGCCATATAGTGTATTTATGTACACATATATAATAATATGTAGGTTACAGATTAAAAAATAATTTATTATTGTAGAAAAGGTTAAAAACAGGGTTGATTTGACACTTTTCTAAATGCAAAATAGATGATTTCTAAATAGACCTTGGATAAAATATAGTGTTTATGAACATCTAGTAATGTAATAAATAAAAGTAATTACTTAATGCTACAGAAAAAGAATGAAGTCAGATTTAATAAGCAACAAAATGTTTTTAGTTCCCCTAAAAAGTATAAGCCTACTGTAGATATCTCTCACACTCTGTTCATTAAAAATATCGGTTACATATAAAATACCTAATATTAATTGATCATTGGGGTGGGGGTGTGGGGGTTATAAAGAGAAACAGGAATATAGAAAGAAAAGTGTCTCTCACTTATGTTTCATTTTGTTTCATCAAATCACTTTTGGGTCTAGTATCCATGTTTTACATTGGCCCTCTGAGCATCCCTGGAATGCTGTGTCTGAGGCACATGGTTGGCAAGGAAATACAAAGATAAAGAAGTTAACTTTTGAGACTTTAAAATGATGCAACAAAACTTTTTATTTGACTGAAACACAGTTAAACTCACCACTAAGGCAGTACAAAGTTGTTTGTTCTTCCAAAATGAATATGACACTAGTGATGTCATTTAATTTAATCATCATTCAGTTATGAAAAACCATTCCATTCCAACTTATGCTATATAAAGTTTTACCACAAATGCTTTCACACAGATGCAATAAAGAACTTACAGACTAAAATGCAGATGTGTTTATAGAAACAATCCTGTTCACCAATAGAGAAAAGAAGTACAGCTAAAGCAGTGTTTATAGGTGAAATAATGTGTTTACATATTTCTGCTTCACAAAAGAGAACCACCACTTAGTTATATTGTCTATAAACTTTGTCTTTACTTTGTCCTTTTCAAGTACGAGATGTTTAGCTGTAATATATGACTGTAGTCACACACTGCAACACATGAACCTTATTTTAGTTTATTTCTTACTTCCTGGATATGATAAAGTCTCTCAGTCTGGGGAGAGGAATTTCTACAACAGCGTGCTTTCTGAAATATATCGTGTCTATTATGCCATTAGTTATATATGAGGTTCAACAATACTGCAATATATGTAAGAGCAAGTATCTTAAAGGTGCACTCAGTATTTTTTACTCATTAAAACGTTTTACACAATAAGAAATTAATGGTAGGATACTTCTGAAAAAAATCTGTTTAAAATCATGTAACCATTATATCAGTAGCCTAATAAAATGGTCACCCCATGTGGCCCGCCATGTCCTGCCAAATGCTACTCATTAATTTACTCCCCTATTATCTAATACTTTCACTAATGGAATCAATTAATCAAGTGTATACTTTTAAAGGAATATACTGGGTTCAATACAAACTGCTCAATCGACAGCATTTGTGGAATACAGTTGAATACTACTAAATTTCAAATTGTCCCTTGTTCACTTCCATTGTAAGTGCCTCAACTGTAACCTAGATTTTCGCTTTTTTAAAGAAAAGGAGAGATGAGTTGAAATACATTTTTGTGGTAATAAACATTATGCCACAAATGTTGCCAATTGATTTAACCAAAGTCTATTTAGCAAGTCGGTTCACTCGGCGGACATCTTTGGAATGCTCCCAGGTGGCTATTTTTCTATGTAAACAAGAATGGGGAAAGACAGAAATATTCAAAATGTTTGGTCAAGATTACGATCAAAGAACATATTTAAAATCAGCAGTAAAATCTAACGACACTGGTATCATAAATTGTGCTTCTTTACCTCAGATTAAAAACAAAATCTTCCCGGCTTGTAAAGCTAATTCGCATGCACGTTCTCAAGTTGATTGACAGGCGATGTCTGTATCTAAA
Source organism: Myxocyprinus asiaticus (assembly GCF_019703515.2). Classification (NCBI taxonomy): domain Eukaryota; kingdom Metazoa; phylum Chordata; class Actinopteri; order Cypriniformes; family Catostomidae; genus Myxocyprinus; species Myxocyprinus asiaticus. Next base: position 10,165,806 of record NC_059368.1, on the reverse strand, counting down.
AGGTGATTGGCTCTTTTACCTGTAAGGTGGGACTTCCTTTCTACATCCGTTGACCGTTGGGCATTCCAATTTCTCCCATTCATTTTAATAGAAGTGGCCTGTCTCTACTAAATAGCCTCTGGCTTAACTTGTATTGAACCTGCAATATTCCTGTGAAAAATCTTTAGCATTTTAAGACTTTCTAGTTGTCCATGTTACTAAAAGTTTGAAATTCGCACTGATGCTTGAAACTTCTGAAGCTCACCTCGGGATTTGAACTGTGCAGCTCTTGAGTCAAGACTGACTGTCAACTCTAAAGGAGCAGCACAGTTGTCTAAATGTGAGCTTTTTATCTATGCTTGTATCTCACTGTACAGAGTCCTTCTGGCTGCTGGGTTCCCACAAGGTGCAGAGGACTCTACAAGAATCAGATACATATGACATGTTTATCAAATGAATTGACCACATAAACATGATATACAGTGGCCCCTAAAAGTATTTGGACACTTTAGCCACACTTACAATTTTTGAATTCTACACAAAATGATGCTAGACCTTTTCTCAGGACTAACTTCACTTTTTTCTAGCATTTTAGCAATTACTTTTCGCCAGCTTATTTCCACAAAAAATGAAATTTTATTTATCCCTCATTTATTTAAAAAAATGCATAAATCACAGTTGCAGTAAGCCACTTACGATGAAAGTAAATGGGGCCCGTCCATAAATAATGAAATACACGATGTTTCAGAAGTATAGCCACATGACGTAAACATTACATGTTAACAATGATTTTAGTGTGATAAAATCACTTACTAACCTTATGTGTTTGAAGTTATATCCAGTACCGGGATTTACATGGTTGTTATATTGGATAATACTTTACGCAGATAAGGTTAATAAGTGATTTTATCACACTAATATACATGTATATGTTTACATGTATTATGTTTATGTCTTGTGGCTATGCTATTGAAACAATGTGTATTTTCATGTTTCACTTCCATTGTAAACTTCCATTACTGTAACTGTGAGATTTCCTTTTTTTTTTTTTTTAATAAATGAGAGACAAGTTTTGCCACAATTGCTGTTAATTGAGCTTGTTTTGAACCCAGAACATTATTTAATAAATTGTAACAGCATTAACAAATAATTTTTTTTTCTTTGTTTTGATTGAAAATTATGCTTGTGCCATCTTTCTTCATAATAAATGCCATATGATTTGATATTTTTTGTCATATAATGCAAAACAAAATATTCACACCACTGTATTTACCAAGTTATTGTGAAAGAGGAATTTTGTTCTTTTCCCAAAGTTTACAAATATGACCATACAGTGGATCAGTGCATGGTTCTGATCTAGATTCAATGTTCGTTGGTGGGCAAAACCAACCAAGCTATTTTTGGTCTGCCTGAGAATTACAAGGGTAAATAGCAGGAAGGTGCTTAAGCATTAAAATGGGCTGTTGTTGGGTAAATACTGCCATAGGAACACATCTGGAAATTATTAACCTAATGCCTACTTTAAAGCAATCTCTTTCAAGGCTTATTTACTATTCTGCATTGAACATTACTCTTTCTCAGGCCACTTACCGGTTTAGGTACTGGATCCAACAAGGTGAATTCAAACTTGTAGAGAATCAGGGCCACAAACATATGCAATTCCATTATGGCGTACCACCTGTTGATGCAAAAAAACAAACAAGTGGTTCTTATTAGCACTTTTTTTTTCGTTTGTTCTTTTTCATTAAGAGAATTTCTAGACGGAAACTCAACGCTCTGAAGTGCTTATCATTTGACAAGTCTACTTCAATAGCACTGTGTGTATTAGTATTCTGACAGAATGCTGCACGCAGTCTAGCTGCCATTGCACCACTCCCTTGAGTGCTACTGAACACTGGGAAAACATTGGGAGAAATTGCAGGCAGAAAGGCAAAAAGCAAATGAATGTGGTTCTGGCAAACTCCAGCTATATTCAAAGCCATGTCATTCTGAACTAGTGGCTCAAGGTGGTTTGGGTGGTCAGAGAAATACCAGATGCATACAGTGCAATTTGAAATAAAGGAATAGTTCACCAAAATATGAAAATTCTGTTTTCCAAGACATGAAAATTAAATCTATGGAACAGAACAGACCAGAACAGTCAAAATGCACTAAAAACCTTCTCCAATCTTCACCATTTGCTCACTGTTGCATCTCAAAAAAGTAATCCACTACAAATGTACTAATTCAATAAAATACTACTTAATTCAAAAAGTAATCAGATTACCAATTACTTGACTTGTATGTTTTAACTGGAAAAGTAATTAAATTACAGCAACTAATTATTTTATAATCGGATTACACCAAAAACTGTATTTGATGTCATAGACATCCATCCTGCACCACAGGCACTATATTTGATTTCCGTGCTAAGCGAAGGGGAAGATTTTCAGTGACTACCAACTTTAATTTCTGTCTGCTCATCACACAAAGCTATCTTATAGACTTCAGAAGAAGACAGCGCACAAGTTACATGGACTAGTTTTATGGTGCTTTTGTAGTGGTTTTTGTCCTTTTGGAGCTTGACAGCCCCCGGACCCCATCCACTTTCATTGTATTGAAGAGTGCGGTATGAACATTCTTCAAAACATCTCTTTTTTTTTTTTTTTTTTCACACAAGATATTTCTTATCCTAAGTCATATAGGTTTGGAATGATATAAGGGTGAGTAAATTAGGACAGAATTTTCATTTTTGGGTGAACTATTCCTTCAAGTGATAAAAAACAAAAAACAAGGTTCCTAAATGAGATAGAGAAATAAGGGGAGGTAATAAAACAATATTGGGCACAGAAGCAGGGCGAGAGGGGCTTGTCATGTTTCTTGAAATAATCAGCCCAAATAACCTTGAAGGCTGTGACTCATTGAGGGGCACTGTCTCAGTGACGCAAGTAGCCAATTTCCTAAAATTATCCAAAATCAAATAAGATTGGAGGAGGAAATTGAAAGACATGGGTGTGCCATACGCAGAGTAGTAATTTATGGACACGTCCAGCTAAGGGATCTATACAAGCCTGAGTGATCATTACAGCGGCTTCCACTAAGAATCAGCTTTCATTTCTTATGCCAATGCGATATTTGGATGCAGGAGGTTGGTAGGCATGCAATATGCAATGGATTTCTCACAATGACATGTGAAATTATCCTAGAGAGTATAAAGCTCACTTATGTTCTTATATAAATGCTGCTATTATGGATAATGCAAAAATAAGTGTATAAAGTAGATGATGAAGAAGAGCTTCCATGATCGAGTAAGGCCTGCAACATTCATCCCTCTCTCTCCCTCCCTCCCTCTCTCCCTCTCTCTCTCTCTCTCTCTCTCTCTCTCTCCCTTTTTCTCTCTTTCTACATATCTCTTGCTCTCTTGTTTCCTTTACCCTTCCAGATATTTCCCAGACTGATGTATGTAGAGCATAGCAGCATTTGTGGAGGGGCTGTGTACAGGCTCTAGAAAAGGTCACTGGACTGTGCCTATGCTTTTGATCTTCCTGTGCAGCTGGGAATGTTCTGCCAATCTTTATATGGCTCTATTAACGTCATACTGACCACGGCTGCACTCTCCCCAGGGCCAGCATGATGTCATCAGCAAGGCCTCAAAGGGCTGAGAAATTTTAGGGCCAAGCATGCTCGGCTCAGCATACAACAGCACCTTGGATCCACTGTATTTCAACATGGCACTAAACCAGGAATGGAGCCATACTATCAGTTTATTGCAACTCAGACTTATTGCAAATGCTGTTGAAAGTATCGTAATTCAAATCATGCATCTTCAGAGGTAAAGTCTCTACAAATTGTATATGTTTTGTACCAATTTGGAACTTTTTGTCCCAGATTTTTTGTAAATAACCTAAAGGAATTGACATTCTAAGCAAAAGAGCCGAAGGGTAAAACATGGAACGCTGCAGCTTGTGTCATTTGCTATAGGCCACGTACAAGCCACAGCTTTCCTGTTAGAGGCCAAAGACACTCATCCCAATTATTCTGCTAGAGGGCAAAGGTACCCTCTAACCCTTCCACTGGAGGGCAAAAATGACCCCAAATCTCCTTTTGGAAGGGAAAGATACCACCAAACATCCTGCTAGAGGGCAAAAACAGCCTCCAAAGCACGCTCAAACTTACCAAGTTCCGGGTTTAATATAAGTTTAGCTCAGTTAACAGCATTTTTGGTATAATGTTAATTTCCACAAAAAATTATTTTGACTCGTCCCTCATTTATTAAAAAAACATGCAAAAATCACAGTTACAGTTAGGCACTTATAATGGAAGTGAAAGGGGCCAGTCCTTTAACAATTAAAATACACACTCAAAAGCCCGCGAAATGTAAACATTAAAAATGTTAAGACGATTTTAGTGTGATAAAATCGCTTACTAACCTCACCTGTGTAAATGTATTTCCAATATTACAACTTTGTTGCCATGGCAACAAAACTCTGTAATCCTAGTTTTGGATATAACTTCACACAGATAAGGTTAGTAAGTGATTTTGTCACATGTTAACAAGTATTATGTTTACATCTTGTAGTTATACTTTTGAAACGGTGTGTATTTTAGCGTTTATGGATTGGTCCCATTTACTTCCATTTGTAAGTGCCTTACTGTAACTTTTTCTTTAATACATTAAAGATGAGTCGAAATTATTTTTTGTGGTAATAATTCCACAAATGCTGTTGATTGAACTTAGCTTATATTGAACCCAGAACATTCCTTTAATAAACATCCATGCAACCAGCAAACCTTAAAGCTGAAGCGCTAGCGCTGCTAATGTCACCCATTACGTAATTGCAAAAAAAATTGCTTTCAAACAGGTTTCAAGAACACTTCCCTGTCTTCCATTGTTTGGCCAAAGAGATAGCCCTGCTCCAAACTCAAGCCAGTGGTTTAGCCAATGCTGCTACTATATGTCTGGCTGGTCGGGATACTTAAACAGCAATACTTTGAATAGCGCCACAGAGCCACAGTGTTTTTAAGTAAAATTGACCTAAACTTAGAGTTATCTGTCTTTATTACGCTTGGATAGGAGAAAGTATTTTTACATTGAAAAAAATTAAACACTTCAGTTTAATAATGGGTTAGATGTGCAAGGCCCTAATATCCTGAACTGCATGCATAAATTATGCTATAAGTTCAATTGAACAACAAATGGAAAGTTCAGTAAAGTTCAAGTCAAAAGACAGCTGTCCAGGAAAAAAAGAACCAATGATGACTACATGAAGATTATTTTGTACAAACACAAGAGTTTTTCTAACCTTCCTGGGCACTGATTTTTCCCCCCTCCAAATGCCACAAACCCTTCCAAGAAGACATTCTTTTCTAAATCTGCCTTTTCCCATCGTTCCTGTGGGAAGAAAATTTTCATTAAAAATAATCTACTCAGGCGAGGGCCTGTCCAAAATAGACCCTTTGAGCTTGTCCTCCACTCCAAGGTTTAATTTAATAAAAATACATATTTACAGTAATCTCTGGATGACTCCTTATGTAATGTCCATCTGTTCACAAATGCAGCATTATTATGTGCATATACTATATTAATAATTGGTCTGTGGTTAACATCAACAATTCAAAGTCAAGTTCAAACATTTGTATAAATTTCCAATGCATGAGACCATGGAATGTCCATTTAGATAGCAACCGAAGACATTCAGTGTGTAAAATGTTTAGATTCCATTTAGGAAAAAAAAAGTGAAAAGTGAGCGCACTCTTTGATTTAAATTAAAGTGCATTTCCACAGTGAAGGAGAAGTTTTTTTTTTAAGCAGACAATTTAATCATGTAGATGTAGGGCTGATCCAATGTCTGTGAGCTGAGCTATTTCCTTCAAGACATTAGTATATTGCATTATTAGACAGAAGTGTAATGGAATCTCTATAGGCATTTGCCGGAAGGTTAATTGTGAAGATAACTGTCAGGCTTTCCTAACACACATACAGACCTATTATTCTTGTTTTAATGGAGCACAGCTGGACTTTTCAAGCGCACTTTACAGCTTTCCAGACAAAATGGAAGAAGGAACTTTTATTAAAGGAAAATACCAATAAAACAGATACCAATTGAATACCAATCTTTGATACCTCATAGAGCAAAACAAAATAAAGAGGCTCCTCAAACAATGTACAGGAACATTTAATAGTAAAGCACTTTACCTGTCGAAAAAAAGCTATTCTGAGCATGTGTCTTGTGTTTGTTGTAATGTGGTTTATTGTGGAATTTGTGTTAACCTCTTCCTGTGGCTGAGGTCATACAGAACATGTTAGAATGACAAGTTGGAGTTACTCACAGGTTTGAAATCCTCCGGGTCTGGGAAAAGCTTGGGGTTTCGGTGAGCCCAATAAGGAGACAACATTAACATGTCTCCTGGTGGAATAATGTAATTCTGTAAGAAGAAAACACACACACACACACACATATTTGTTTTCATCACAGTGGGGACTTCTATTCCAATGACTTCTAATGATGTTTTCATATGCAAGTCCCACACACCTCACAATTTATATGCATTTACATTAATTTAGTATGTTTATTAGGTCATTTTTTTTATCACAATGTAGATGATTTTAGATTTGTCCTCATTATATATAAACTGTATATGTATATACAGTATATAATATACTTTATATGGTAACACTTTACAATAAGGTTTCATTTGTTAATATTAGTTAACAACAGATAACAAACTAACTGTGAACAATGCTTTTACAGCATTTATTAATCTACATTTATTAATAATTAACATTAGTTAATGCACTATGAACTAACAATGTAACTAACTAATATATATATATATATATATATATATATATATACACACACACACTGATCATAAACAACATTAAAACCACCTGCCTAATATTGTGTAGGTCCCCCTCGTGCCGCCAAAACAGCGCCAACCCACATCTCAGAATAGAATTCTGAGATACTATTCTTCTCACCACAATTGTACAGAGCAGTTATCTGAGTTACCGTAGACTTTGTCAGTTTGAACCAGTCTGGCCATTCTCTGTTGACCTCTCTCATCAACAAGGCATTTCCATCCGCAGAACTGCCTCTCACTGGATGTTTTTTGTTTTTGGCACCATTCTGAGTAAATTCTAGAGACTGTAGTGTGTGAAAATCCCAGGAGATCAGCAGTTACAGAAATACTCAAATCAGCCCGTCTGGCACCAACAATCATCCATGTGATTATCTAATCAGCCAATCATGTGGCAGCAGTGCAGTGCATAAAATCATTCAGATATGGGTCAGGAGCTTCAGTTAATGTTCACATCAACCATCAGAACGGGGAAAAAAATGTATCTCAGCGAATTAGACTGTGGCATGTCAGTTGGTGCCAGATGGGCTGGTTTGAGTATTTCTGTAACTGCTGATCTCCTGGGATTTCATGCACAACAGTCTCTAGAGTCTATAGAGAATGGTATGAAAAACAAAAAAGAACCAGTGAGCAGCGGGTCTGTGGACGAAAACGCCTTGTTGATGGAGAGGTCAACGGAGAATGGCCAGACTGGTTCGAGCTGAAAGCAAAGTGACAGTAAACCAAATAAACACGCATTACAACAGTGCTATGCAGAAAAGCATTTCTGAATGTACAACAGCAGCTGAAGACCCTTCCGGGTACTATTTAATATTATAATATTTAATACTGTCAGTATCGTCTCAACTGGAAATTCAAATCATCCTTATATTTTTTATTATTGGGGGAATAGTTAAGGTTTGTCAGTAGTATTTATAATTAGTTTTAAATAAAAACTTTAGAAGTTTATGGTATGCCTTCATTTAGATTTCAAGGTAAACGTATGCATACTCACACACATACTGTACATAAACAGTTTTTTTCATCCATAAGAAATCCTAGTAATGTTTGCTTTGTTCATTGTAGCCTGTGTGAATCCAAAGGTAGATCTAAATGAATTAAAAACATTCAGTCCTATCTGACATATAGATTGGTGAAGACTTTATGTAGTATTTATACTGTACATTCCAGTTGATGGTCAGCATATACAGTAGTCTAAAAGCTCTTTTTTGTGCTGTTATAAACACACTACCATTAACTACACTTATGGAATACCACTTTAAGATTGAAATCTTAGATTTTGTCTTTCAGTTGTACATGATTTATAACATATGAGGGTGTTGTTGTTATGTACTACATGCTATAATATTTTTTCTGCATAAATCTGAGATGAATAAAGTTATACACTGAATAATGTTTCACAGCTGACCTGTAATTTGAGAGGTCGCACTACTTTACGAGTAATAGCTCCGGGGGCCCTCAGCCGAATGGCTTCCATGATACACCACTTCACATATGGCATCTGCTGTAAATCATCTATGGTTACCTTTGTCTTCTTCTTGTCTTAAATGCAAAACAGACACACACACACACTATGGTTACTAAAGCCTCAAGTACAATTCATGTGTTTTAAAGAGAAGTGAGGACCCTCACGTCGTTCCAAACCCGTGTGACTTTATTTCTTCAGCAGAACAAAAAAATGAGATGTAAGGCAGAATGTTAGGGACCGACAGCCTCGGAAAAATTTCAAGCATTACAAGTATTTGACGTGACTACTGAATCATACTGAGCGAACAGCAGTGCAGAATTCATATCAAGCAGGGGGAGAAGAAAGTTAAAAAACACAGTTTTGATTAAACAGCCAATGAAAACACAAGATTGTTTACCTTGGTTACTGAGGGCAGCACTGATCTGATCCATAGCAATTTTATACGTTACAGGATTGGACAAAATAAAAGAAATGGCCCAAAATGTTATCTAGAATAAAGAAGTTTAGTGAGAGTAAGCAACATTGCATAAAGCTGGAATAACTGCATTCTGGATTAACATACTGAATCCAATTGACATGAACTTTTCACTTACTGGTATAGCATTTGCCAGGGAAGCCCAAAGCATAAGTACACCATAATTGGGCAGATATTTGTCTGTTATTGATGTAGCAAGGTGCTGTAGTAAAGTCTAAGGAGATAAAAAAAAAAAAAGAAAAATGATATTTTTAGTTTTGTATTACAATATTAAATAATGGCCTTAATATTATGCTGATTCAGGCATAATACATGTACATAATACATCAAAACTAAGTTTCACATTATAGTCATAAGACTCAGAAGCCTTTGGGGAACATCATATTGAACTGTATTTGGCTCCCTCTGTTGGTTAAGACATTTTAAAAAACAGTGGCCTACCATAAAAATTATTTGCCATTTAATCTCCATACTATTTGTTTCAAATTAAACACTGTTTGGAGAGTGATGTAGTTAACAGTTACAGTACAAACACTCCAGATAGCGCTTGATGTTTGTTTTATGTTCATTTGTTGAAATGTAAAACAACTATTTAACATTTTACTCAATAGCTTTATTATTTATTTACTTACTTAATTTGCCACTAGGCATTTAGTATGGTTTACCTACAGTATATTACCTTTTCACCATTCTCACTGTAAAGGGTCTCTTCTGATTTGATAATCATATTTCTCAGCAAAGAAATGAGCCATTGCTTTGAATTTGCCCATTCCCTGTTTAAGACACAGGAAATAGATGTTTTGAATGTACATCAACAGTAAAGCTACAGTCCATTATCTTTAACTTGTGATTGCACTATCTTGGCCAGAGGTTTTCAAACTTTTTACTTTTTAGAGTTTTCAGACTTTCCCATGTTGTAGGTAATGTAGGCCTACTGTCCATCATACTTTTGCCGTTTTTGTCCAATCTTTGTTTCATCTGAGTAGCGATTCATTAGCGAGTCAAATTTGTTTAATTCTAGTGAATCAATTAATCAATGGGCTCTATTTTCGTGAGTGCTCAAAGCGCAGCGCTACTCGCTATGACCACGTGCAACGTCTTATCAAATTTTCTAGAGAGCTCTAATTCTAAAAGAGCAGTTTGCGTGCCAGTGCAAAGCGCAAATGGGCATGGGTGGGAGTGTTTGCGCTATTGTGGGTGTAGGCGCACAAACTGTGGGTGTACGTAGGCCTAAATGAAGTGGGTAAAGCGCAATTTGCTATTGTCCTGTGAAATAGGTCGTTGCGCTAAGACGTTTCAGTACCACCTATTAACTCTTAAAATTCAGTTCCTGCATTTGATTCCACCAGCAGGTGGTAATAAAGTTCATGTCCAAATTCTGAACGTAAAGAACATCAAATAATGTCCCCGACAATCGCAATTTTTCAGGGGTAATCGCTTGAGTTTTGTAGAGGCCTTTCTAGGGGTCATGGTTTATTTTTTCAATTATTTTTATTGTTATGTTTATATGTATTATTATTGTATATTTACAATTGTATTTGTGATTTAATTTGTAGCCTACTTGTTATTTTCCACCTGTTGCTGAGACTGATTTTTAAGTCACTGCAAAAGGGGCCGGTGAAGGAAGGAGAGACTAAAATGTTTGAATTGGGTATGTTTTTGTACCACTACATTATTTTGTCAGTAGATGAAAATTATTAATAATATTTACATTCCCAATAATTTAACTGAGTGTACATCCAAATTCAGAAGAGAATCACGTGTCTATAAATGGATGCCGTTAATGCACATTTTCTATTCTTCTAATTCATTGCATACAGTCCATTTACACTACCAACTTCTTATGAATGTGCTGTCTTTGTTTATATTGCTGGTAATTCACACGGTATGGACTAGCCTATAATAGGATGCAGACAGTGGAAATCCCAGAGAAGAACCTCAGAATTAAATTGCGCTTTATCCAGCCCATTTGCACATTGCGTGGGCAATTTAAGACTTAGCGCATGCTTGCACGAAAATACCAAAATTTCATGGCCATGCCACTGACTTAACACTGCGCTTAACTCTAGCGCTTTTAAAATAGGGCCCCAATGACTTTCTCATAACCATTAAAAATGTTAATTTTTCACCACCTACTGGCTGAAAGTGTAATTTGTAGAAATGGTGACTGAACAAATCTAAATTAATCATTTAACAAAGAAAGGGCAGTCATTGGAGCAATAACACTCACGCACTTCAAGAACATTTCTGGGAGCTGGGATCCATACTCAAATCCATCATCATATTTTGTGAATTTTTCCAGGAACTCCTGTTTGGTAAAGGCACAGCTGGGGGAGTTACACTTGCCTAGTAAGTTGCTCATCACTGCTGGATACATAACACTCCTGGAAACAAGGGGTATGTTTTTTCATCTAGTCCAGTTTTGAAGAAATAACAATAACAAATAAAAAGTTACTCTTTTTATGATTTTGGAATTTATGATACTACAACAAGATTTTAAAGACATTTGTCCATTAATGAAAATTAATAGTATAATATATTATAAACTCAGCAAAAAAAAAAAAAAAAAAAAAAAAAAAAAATGTCGCTTTTTCAGGACACTGTATTTTAAAGATAATTTTGTAAAAATCCAAATAACTTCACAGATCTTTATTGTAAAGTGTTTAAACAATGTTTTCCATGCTTGTTCTATGAACCATAAACAATTAATGAACATGCACCTGTGGAACAGTCATTAAGACACTAACAGCTTACAGACGGTAGGCAATTAAGGTAACAGTAATAAAAACTTAGGACACTAAAGAGACCTTTCTACTGACTCTGAAAAACACCAAAAGAACTACGTGTAACAACATCAGCACAGGATCGGTACATCCGAATATCACACCTGCAGGACAGGTACAGGATGGCAACAACAACTGCCCGTGTTACACCAGGAATGCACAATCCCTCCATCAGTGCTCAGACTGTCTGCAATAGGCTGAGAGAGGCTGGACTGAGGGCTTGTAGGCCTGTTGTAAGGCAGGTCCTTACTAGACATCACTGGAAACAACGTCGCCTATGGGTACAAACACACCGTCACTGGACCAGACAGGACTGGCAAAAAGTGCTCTTCACTGAGGAGTTGCGGTTTTGTCTCAACAGGGGTGATGGTCGGACTCGCGTTTATCGTCGAAGGAATGAGCGTTACACCGAGGCCTGTACTCTGGAGCAGGATCGATTTGGAGGTGGAGGGTCCGTCATGGTCTGGGGTGGTGTGTCACAACATCATCAAACCGAGCTTGTTGTCATTGCAGGCAATCTCAATGCTGTGCGTTACAGGGAAGACTTCCTCCTCCCTAATATGGTACCCTTCCTGCAGGCTCATCCTGACATGACCCTCCAGCATGACAATGCACCAGCCATACTGCTCATTCTGTGTGTGATTTTCTGCAAGACAGGAATGTTAGTGTTCCGCCATGGCCAGCGAAGAGCCCGGATCTTAATCCCATTGAGCACGTCTGGGACCTGTTGGATCGGAGGGTGAGGGCTAGGGCCATTCCCCCCAGAATGTCCGGGAACTTGCAAGTGCCTTGGTGGAAGAGTGGGGTAACATCTCACAGCATGAACTGGCAAATCCCCCCCAGGGACATATTATTCCAGTTCTGTTAGTCACATGTCTGTGAAACTTGTTCAGTTTATGTCTTAGATGTTGAATCTTTTTATGTTCATACAAATATTTACATGTTAAATTTGCTGAAAATAAAAGCAGTTGAAAGTGAGAGGACGTTTCTTTTTTTGCTGAGTTTATTTTATATTTGAGCATACACAATCAATGCAATATTTGCATGAAATTATAATAGTGCCATGATAATAATCATTTACAATTATGTGGTCTCAGGATGCAAACACAAAATGCGTAATAATTAAAGCAATCAATATTCCACACATAGGTCAATCTGGTCAATCCAGGTCTAGGTCACAGATTTAGATAAGGTAAATAACAAAGTCTAAGTACTATAAATAGTCAGTTTGCAAGACTAACTTAACTTAAAGGCTAACTTAAAGGCACACAATTTCCAATTTATATGTTAAAAGTGAAGTTTGCAACCAATGGCACCCAGAAGGAGTGATCTGGAAACATTAATTATGAATGGTAAAAACAGTTAGTAGGGTCCAAGCACTGAATGTGCTGAGACCCTATTGTTCTTCGAAGTATTATTATGACTATTTTCAAGGTTTTGGGGGCTTTTGGAGCACTTAACATGCTCAAAAAAAAACTTTTTGTACACACGTCAGAGTCGTCGGCCTTTAGGGCTTGGCAAAAGTTCATACATGGACGTGTAGAGGCGGCTCTGTAGCACCTTTTGAGCTACAGTCATCAAGCCAGACAACTTTCGCGATGACAGTCATAAGCTCTGCTCAACAGGAAGTTGGCCATTTTGGATTGTTTGCTCTGGAATTTGAAATACTCCTCCTAGGGGATTCATGTTACAGGTATCAAATGTGGGTGACATCATGCCAAGACATTGACAATGCTAAAGTACACACAGATTTTTGATATATATCGAATTATGTTGCCATGGTGACACGATAAATTAACATTAAAAAAATGGGAAACAGGAAGTGTCACATATCTTCTGAGTGCATCATGTGATTTACATCAAAATTGAGCTGTATGTTTGGCCTTGAGGGCTGATCACATTGATGTGGCTATTGTGGGTCACGGTTGTAGTGCCACCAACTGGCGGAAGGAAGTGTGGCACTTTTAACAGACTTTGAAATATTTATCTTATGTTTACCTGAATTGATGAATGAAATGAATCATGTCAAGACAGTGCAGATTTCAAATTCTGAAGGGATTCTTGATATCTTAAGTAGTGTTGCCATGGCAACGCATTAAATGTCATTATTCCTTATTATGTATATTCACAAGTTTTTGAGGTACTTATGCTTGAATTTTCATGAATTTTGCACACACATCAGAGCTGTCGGCCATTAGGCCTGGGATAAACACATGGGTGTGGCTGGGGAGCTCTGTAGTGCCACCTTTTGACAAAAGTGGTGGGGTCAGTTTCTTCTATGGTCACCAAACTTGCTACATATATTTTTCTCATCAAGCCAGACAACTTTCAAAATTATAGTCATTAGCTCCACCCAACAGGAAGTTGGCCATTTTGGATTTAATGTGCATTTTTTTTAAATTGCAGGCCCTGAACTTTTGAATTCTCCTCCTAGAGGATTCATGTGACTGTCACCAAATTTAGGCAGCCTTATGCCAATAAAATGCTAAATTGCGAATGGATTTTTGATATATCGAACGGTGTTGCCATGGCGAGGCAATAAATAAAGGGCAAAAATGTGAAACAGGAAGTTCCTTATATATTCTGTGTGCATTGTATGATTTTGATAAATCCAGCTGTATGTTTGTTTATGGGGGGGCTGATCACATTTATGTGGCTATTATTGGTCACAGTCACAGTGCCACCAACTGGCAACAGGAAGTATGGCACTATTAACAGATTTTGAAATAGCCCTCTTATGTTAGATGAATTGCTTCAAAATTCTTTAGAATAAAATCAAGATATTTGATATCTTAAATACTGTTTCCATGGCAACACATTAATTGTTATTATTCCTTTCTTCCTATATTTGGGTGTTTTTGAGGCACTTGGCATACTTAAAATTTCATGAAATTTTGCACACACATCAGAGTCATCGACCATTAGAACTGGGCAAAAGTTCACAAATGGGCGTGTAGGGGGGCTCTATAAAACCCCCTTTAAAATAGGCATGTAACGGGGTCTCTGTAGCACCCCCATATTCACCTACAGTCACCAAAATTGGTACATATATAGTTCTCATCAAGCTGGACAACTTTTTTAATAAAAGTTATTAGCTCCACCCAACAGGAAATCAGTCATTTTGGATTTTTTGAATATCGCAGTCTCTGAACTTTTAAATACTCCTCCTAGGGTATTCATGAGACTGTCACCACATTTAGAAAACATTATGCCAAGACATTGAAGGTGCTAAATTGTGAACAAACTTTTGATATATCGAATGGTGTTGCCATGGCAATGCATTAAATTAATGGCGAAAAATGCCTCCTATATTCTGTGTGCAATGTGTGATTTAGATTGGGTCACGGTCATAACACCACCATTGGCAGCAGGATGTGTGGCTCTTACAACAGACTTTAAAATAGTCCTCTTATATTTACCCAGATTGCTTCAAAATTGTTTAGAATATTGTCAAATGCCAAATGCATGTGTCCACCTTGCATTGTATTCCGAAAGCCATCTGGTGGAAATGGACCCATGGTGATTGGGCCCATCATTGCTGCTTGCAGCTATATTTATTTTTGCAATTCTGGTGGTGCTGGGTGGAACAGAAATTGCACACTTCACTTTTGCTGCACAATGCATGGAAGGCATGTCTACTGTTTTCCAAGGTGAACGTTAGCACAATCTAAATAATTGATGAGAGAAAAGACTATACTTGATTAGCTCATTTAGTTGGCCAGACCCATTGTTTCCAAGGATCTCCAACTGGTCATTAAATTCTTCACACAGATGGCTGGAGAGCACTGCTGTGTTGCCTGGAGTCAGTCTGTTCTTTATTATGGCTAAACAGGCCGGATGGCACTTATAGAAACTCTCTTTGCTGATAGAAGCTGGACAAGAACCCAAACAAGCATAAAATGAGTAACTTGATCACATTTTCACATACTGCAGTATTGATGATGTTCAATTATCAGAACTGATGGAAGAAAGCCATTCAAGAACAGGTATAAATCATTTATTTAAGCCTGTTCGTTTAATAACTTGCTAGAGGACTGCAAATACTGTATAGTAACACACACATGCTGTATATCACTAATTGTTGATCAGATTTATTATACTGTACCTGTGTTGTGAACAGGCTCTTGTACTCCTTGTTCAAAATTAACATCTTTGGATGTGAAAAAAGCTCGGAAGTCCTCATTTAAAGTTACAAATGTCAGTCTCTTTCCAGCTGCTATTACTGTGAAAACTGGTCCATGCTACAGGAAAATGGAAAAAACAGACATTTAGATTTAGAACAATAATATTTTATTATTGTGATTTGAAATAAACATTTAAATTAAATCTAAAATGAAGGTGCAAATTCAATGAATAACAAAAAAAAAATAAAAATTATAAATAAAAATAAAAAACTTGTTTTTTTATGTACAGTTACATGGCATTCTTTGAAGTACCTTGGAGTACTATGTAAATACCATAATACATAAGTATGGTAATCATTTAATACCATAGTATATATATCAAAGTGCCATAGGCCTACCACCACAGTACTTTTTTTAATAAGGATAGTCACAGTGACCAATAAAAACCTGTAGGCTTGAACGCATGGCGTGTGAACCTTTGTTTTGGCAAAAAAAAAAAAAAAAAAGGAAAATCACTAAATTTCTGCTCAACTGCTCATTCATCAAAATCCCTCATTAGTTCCCATGCTTTCACAAAACCAGCACAGCAGTCCCCAAAACAAAAGCGGTGTCAAAAAAGGCCACTGTGTGCAGTGCCCTAGTTGCATAAATTAATAGTGTTGAACTCTTTAAGTATGGCACAAATTAAAAAACAGAACAACAATTTGGCCATAGTGCTCCAGCACAGTGACTGGGTAATATTTTCTGTGTCCGTATGTAAACTGTTTCACCACACACTCAGATATGAAAACTGAACTTTTTGGAGGAAGCACATGTAGTAAATAAATTTGCATGTATGTTGTAAATGAACTTGCATGGCAAAGCACAGAGGATATTTCTTTAATGTTTAGTTTAAAACCTGAGGGTGAATTATTCTAATATAGATTATATTGATTATATTAATATTGAGCTGCCAACTTTAAGAGAAACCATTTGATCAACCATAACATTATATTGAAAAAATATATATATTTTGTAATCACAATTCTGACAAATAAATGATCACTTAAATACTGTAGGTGAGTGCAACAGGTTCAGAAGAATTGGCAGGGGAGGAGCTGGACTTCTGAACTTCAAACCATTGGCAGATCAACACAACGTGATTCAGTAATACATGTAGATGTATAGTAAATTGACATCACCTTTCCACAGACTGTATTATTTGTATTAATGAGATGCATAATTTGGAGCAAACAGTGACTTTGCAACCTGTTAAGTATAATTTCTGTTAATCATACTGTTAATGTTATGGGGGAAATGTTGAAAACTCTAAACATTTCACTATATATTCTATACTTCATGTACTATAGGCTATATTTTTGCAAATGCAAATGTCATGCAACAAATCATATAAATGTACTGTTATGATTCTTCATGGAGACAGTTTCTGAATGGGCAAACTTACTTTGGCTCTGGCTTGCTGAATGAAATGCAAAGGCGCTTTGCCAAATTCAAAGGCAGCACCAAACCAAGGTATCCATCCTCTTATGCATGGAGGAGCACTAGGATGATTTTTACCAAAGAGAAGATGAAAAGAAATAATCACAAAAGTTACAGAAAGAATTAGGGTAATCCATTCCATCGTAGCTCAGAACAAAGCCTTTAGATGCACGAGCCACACGCATTCACGAGTCTGAGTGAGAGAGGGGTTCCTGATGACAAATGTGATAACACTGGGTCGCGTGGCATCCATGACTCCCTCATTCCAAACTGGTGGTATGACACTTACCCCTCCCACAATAGCGCTTACCCCTCCCACTAACAACACAAGCCTCTCTTACCACAACACAAACCCCTCCTATCACAACTCTAACTACTCCCACTACTAACATGAACCCTCCCATCAGAACGCTAACCCCTCCCACATGACGACAGGTGCTAGTCTAGTGCTACTTGTGCAGAGAACCTTCAAATCAGCAAACTAAAACGTGGTGCAAATTCATTTTATTTTAATAGATAGTTCTAATGTGTGTTTTGTTTGACAACTATAGGGAACTTTAATATTATTTTATTTCTCATATGACACTCAAAGAGTTGTATAAATAAAATGCTTAATTAATTAAGAGTTTAATCTAAAGATATACACTGGCGGCCAAAAGTTTAGAATAATGAACAGATTTTGCTCTTATGGAAAGAAATTGGTACTTTTATTCACCAAAGTTGCATTCACTGATCACAATGTATAGTCTGGACATTAATAACGTGAAAAATTACTTTTACAATTTGAAAAAAAATTTCAGAACTACTTTAACTACTTTTAAGAGTTCAAAATCCTCCCTGTGCAGCAATGACAGCTTTGCAGATCCTTGACATTCTAGCTGTCAGTTTGTTCAGATAAGTGTGGGGTGACATTTCACCTCACACTTCCTGTAGCACTTGACATAGATGTGGCTGTCTTGTCGGGCACTTCTCAAGCACCTTAAAGTCTAGCTGATCCTACACAAGCTCAGTGGGGTTAAGATCCATAACACTCTTTGCCAATTATCTGTTGTCCAATGTCTGTGTTTCTTTGCCCACTCTTTTTGTTTTTCTGTTTCAAAAGTAACTTTTTCTTTGCAATTCTTCCCATAAGGCCTGCCCCCCTGAGTCTTCTCTTTACTGTTGTACATGAAACTGGTGTTGAGTGGGTAGATTTCAATGAAGCTGTCAACTGAGGACATTTGAGGCATCTATTTCTAAAACTAGAGACTCTGATGTACTTATCCTCTTGTTTAGTTGTATATCTGGCCTTCCACATCTCTTTCTGTAGTTGTTTGAGCCAGTTGTCCTTTGTCTTTGAAGACTGTAGTTTACACCTTTGTATGAAATTATCCATTTACTGGCAATTTCAAGTATTGTATAGCCTTCATTCCTCAAACAATGATTGACTGACAAGTTTCTAGAGAAAGCTGTTTTTTTTTTTTTTTTTTTTACCATTTTTGACCTAATATTGACCTTAAGATACGCCAGTCTATTGCATACTGTGGAAACTCACACACAAACACAAAGACAATATTAAGCTTCATGTAACAAACCAAATAGCTTTCAGCAGTGTTTGATATAATGGCAAGTGATTTTCTAGTACCAAATTAGCAATTTAGCATGATTACTCAAGGATAATGTGTTGGAGTGATGGCTGCTGGAAATGGGGCCTGTCTAGATTTTATAAAAAATGACTTTTTTCAAATAGTGATGATGCTGTTTTTTACATCAGTAATGTCCTGACTATACTTTGTGATCAGTTGAATGCCACTTTGGTGAATTAAAGTACCAGTTTCCTTCCGAAACAGCAAAGGTTGTACATTATTCCAAACTTTTGGCCGCCAGTGTATATTTGCTTTTTTTACTTCTAGCTATACATTATGTCAGTTATGTTTGCCAAAAAAGGCATTGTATTAAACATAAAGTACAGATCAGATAATAATATGTACAGTTTAGGCTATACATACTTTTTATTGCATCCCTTTAATCTGTTTGTACTCATTTTTAAAGGTTTTGGAATGTTGCACTTGATATAATATAATCAAGAAATATATTACTTTAATCAAACTGTTTTATAAATATGCAATTGGCTATATGAAGCTTGTCACTTTAACATAAAAAGACAATATATAGAATACTCCCTCAAGAAATGATTAATTGAATTGCTAATGAGAAAATAAAGCAATGCAAGACTTTCACATTTTTAGCTTCCAGACAGCTTTCAAGACCCAATGCCACAAGAACATATGAAAGAATTTGCAGTCACATTCATAATTTTACTAATATTTCCATAGAAAATAAATTTACATAAATTGCTATTCCTTTATGATATGCCATGTTTTCAGTGCCTTTAGTTGTTTGTTTGTTTTTTCTCTCTAAAAGGTTAACATACGCTTTAATGTCATTTACAAAATGTGAAACATTTATTTTACAGAAAGCCCATTTTTTTCTATGGTGTATATGTTTTTTTGCACAGTGTAATTAACAACTGTACAACAGTAGGCTATATAATTCATTACATTTCAAAATGTAATCTTCAAATAAAATAACACAACAATACACCGGTGGTTCTCAACCAGGGGGCCGGGACACACTAGGAGGCCTCAGCACGCTTCCAAGGGGGCCTCAAGATTAATTGAAAATAAGAAATATTAAAATAATTAAAATAATCCTCCTTAATTAAAATGCTAAAAAAATATTTATGATGTATGCCTACAAATTATAAACAGACACTTTCTGAGACTTCTAGAATCAAAAATTATCCATGATTAATTATTTTAATCAGACACGTATAGATTCGGGCGAGGGGGCTTTAAAATATTGTCTTGGAGTCAAAAAGGTTGAGAACCACTGAAATAAACCTTCTCAAAATATAAAATCTCAATTTTCTCTCCATATAAGTTTTCAAATCTAAATACAATGACAAAACAATTTAAAAATTGTTTCTTTCAGCTTTTTTATTTTGCTTTTAATAATGCAAAAAATGCCAGGGTATGCACAGTAAAACATTAAATTACATATTATATTACACATTTTATATGATAAACAGCTCTGACGTGCTGACGACACATCTATGACGCCACACTCCATCCGGGTCCTCCGTGCCTGGGCCATGACGTCACGGGGTCCAGGAATGGCGGCGCTGTCTGCAGAGGGAAGCAGCCCGAAGAACCCGAAACTTTATTCGTAATATCACTCAGCGGCTACGCGAACTCCACCACTCCATCGGCGGCCAAAACCGCCGCTTTTAAAGCCAGAGCAACGGCGGAACTCAGTCTCGACGCTGTTACTACTGAATTACGACGTCCCGGTCTATATTAGTTTGCTTGACTTTGCGAGGGCCGAAAGACAAGAGCAAAGACAGCCAGTAACGGTACATAAAACAGCCACAACCGCCCCAAACTGCCCTCTTTTGAGTCTGTCCCTTTCATTGAAGGTGTTTTTGAAGTTTCTTGTCTTGCACATACGCTGAAAGGCACGACACTGGCCCAATAAGGTGAAGTCACCAGCTGCGGGTTTGATGCCACGATGGAGAGTTTAACGCTGAGCGATGTCGAGCAGAAATATTACTCGGAACTCTTCCTCTCCTGTGATGTGGACAACGCCAAGAAAGTGGCTTCCAATGGCAAAGTTCTGGACCTGTTCCGGTCGGCCCAGCTCTCGAATGAGCTGGTCCATCAGGTATGCAGCTGATTCATATATGTCTATTAGTCAGCAGATCTGTGTTGTTGTGTTTTAGAATTGGGAATGATGGCTGTAGTCGGACGTTTCAGATAAGTCAGGAGCTAAAACAGTTGCCAAAACAGCTTTTAAGGACAGACTAATGAATGAATCTCATTGTTGCTGAGTTGCACAGATAGAGGGTAATGCATCTTTAGGGTTAAACGTTGTTTCCTGTTTTGCAAGCCTGTGCATTTTTCAGTTTTGCCTGCTTCATCTTAAATATCAGCATGTGTAGTTATTTTCTTCTTTTGCAAGGAGATTCATGCATGGTTGATGGCTCTTGAAATGTCATAAAAATGGTGATAATATCAACACTTAAAAGTATTTACTGATGCTCTTCTAGCCTCGTAAGAATGCTTTCAAGCATCATCATGCAAAGCATAAAATGAATTCATCCCTGGAGCTACTAGCTAATATTTATCCAGATGTGGTGATGTGACCCTTTTAGTGAGAAGACAAAACAATCTGTTGATCACCTGCATATTAATAATATCACAGCTACAATGCCTTGCTTTATATAATATTTAGACAAGTATGTTTCTTTAATACTTATACAGTGCTGTGAAAAAGGGTTTGCCCCCTTCCTGATTTCTTATATTTTTGTGTATTTTTTATACTAAATTGTTTTAGACCTTCAGACAAGATATAACATAAAACAAAGATAACCTGAGTAAACACACAAAACACAGTTTTCAAATATATATATATATATATTTTTTTTTTATTGAAGCAAAAAAGTTATCCAACACCTATATCACCCATGTGAAAAACGAACTGCCTGCTTAAACTTAATAGCTGGTTGTGCCACCTTTAGCAGCAACAACTGCAAACAGATGCTTCCATTATCTGGAGATCAGTCTTTCACAATGCTGTGGTGGAATTTTGGCCCACTCTTCTTTTCAGAACTGCTTTAGTTCAGCCACATTGGAGGGTTTTCGAGCATGAACTGCCTGTTTAATATCCTGCCACAGCATCTCAATCAGGTCCAAGTCAAGACTTTGACTAGGCCACTCCAAAACTTGAATTTACCTTCTTTTGAGCATTCAGAGGTGGACTTACTCCTATGCTTTGGATCATTGTCTTGCTGCATAATCTAGTTGCGTTTGAGCTTCAACTCACGGACTTATGACCGAACGTTCTCCTTTAGGATTTTCTGGTAGAGAGCAGAATTCATGTTCCCTCAATTATTGCAAGTCGCCCTGGCTCTGTAGCATCCCCACACCATCACACTACCACCACCATGCTTGACCGTAGGTATGATGTTCTTTTTATGGAATTCTGTGTTTGATATACAGCAGATGTAATGGGACCCCTGTCTTCCAAACAGTTACACTTTCACAACAGTTTGACTCATCAGTTGACAGAACATTCTCCCAAAAGGTTTAAGGATCATCAAGGTGTGTTTTTGGCAAAATTCAGGCAAGCCTTAAATGTTCTTCTGGGTTAGCAGTGGTTTTCGCCTCGCCCCTCTTCCATGGATGGCTTTTTTTTTTTTCAGTGTCTTTCTGGTAGTGGAGTCATAAACAGTGACCTTTATTGATGCAAGAGAGGCCTGCAGTTCCTTCGATGTTGTCCTTGGCTTTTTTTGGGACTTTCTGGATGAGTCGTCGCTGTGCTCTTGGAGGAATTTTGGAAGGTTGACCACTTCTGGGAAGGTACACTGTGCCAAGTTTTCTCCTTTTGGAGATAATGGCTTTCACTGTGGTTCTTTGGAGTCCCAGAGCCTTTGAAATAGCTTTGTAACCCTTCCCAGACTGACGTATTTCAATCACCTTTTTCCTCATCATTCTGGAATTTCTTTCGACCTTGGCATAGTGTGCTACTGTGTGAGACCTTTTAGCCAACTTCATAAAAAAGTGAAGAAAAGAAAAAAAAAAGTATTATTTAGGTGTTGATTTGATTGAACAGGGCTGGCAGTAATCCAGCCTGGGTGTGTCTAGTCCAGCTGAACCCCATTATGATTGCAGTTTCATAGATTTGGGGATTTAGTAACTAAATACTTTTTCACACAGGCCCATTTGGTATTGGATTCTTTTTTGCTTCAATAACATTATCATTTAAAAACTGTATTTTGTGTTTACTCAGATTGATGTTCAATTTAGTTTGAATTTTTGAAACTATTTAGTGTGAGATATACACAAAAACAGAAGAAATCTGGATTTTTTTGCTTTTTCACAGCAATGTAAGAGCACATTCTGCTCTGACAGTTTGCAACCATCTTTTGCCTAGAGACCCATTCTTGGTTGCTGTTTTTTCAAGTGCCTTAGAGTGGTTTTCTTCACAGTGTGCTGATACTGCTTGTAAAAACACTCATCAAAGTGCGGTTTGCAGGGGATCTTTCTCACACCAGTGCTGAGAAATATTGTTAGAAAATAACTATTACTAGAGTATTGTTAGGGCTTTAAAGTTTCTAAATTATGGGTGGTTTCACAAATAGTAAGTTTTAAGTGAACCAAACCCAGTTCGGTTAAAGTAAACCAGAAAGGGAACCAACCGCAAATGACCTCAGTGTTTTTGGTGTTCACAATGTAGGTGGGCTTAAAAGAGTCCTCTTCACATGAATGTGGTCTCAGACCCCTTGTTGTTCACACCACAGCTCCTTAAGAACTCAGACCCCAATGCAGCTAGGGCTGTCACGATAATGAAATTTGGCTGACAATAATTTTTCATAAATAATTGTGATTATTATGATAAGCAATTGTCATACAAATTGTCATACTACTTAAAGTTCACGTATGTTTATTACAGATAGGTCTACACTTTAAGAAGTAATTTATTGATGTTTAACTTGGAAATCATTAAATAAAATGGGGCTATATGATTACTTTTAAGGCTTTCAAAAATATTGAATTTTTCTTTAAAATTATTGCACAGGGATAGAATTACAAAAAAAGTTATATTTTATACAACACCGCCAATTATATTACATTACGCAACAGTAATATTGTATACTGTATTTCTGTCCTAAATTCTTCACTCTCTCACGTAAGTCTTTCCGATAAAATCTACAAGCCCTTATTTTACATGAAGGAAAACATTTGAAATTCTATGTGCATTTGAAAATATGTTTCTTTATCTATCATCTTGAGAGTAATGGAGCAAGCAAGCGTCTCCTCCTGCCTGTCATTTACATTGTGTATGAGCCAAGATCGTTTGCCATTGCGCAAATAAAATTCAAATGAAACTATAAAAAATCCTCGCTTGTTTTTTTGTGGGAGTTTGCCGCGAACCTCCGTAGACAGTATGCCCATCAGAGCACTTTAAAGCGGTTCATCTTAACGTGCTGCTCTGCTCTTAATGCGGCCGGTCCGTTAATTTTAGGTGCTCAAATAATACAACAAGAACGGAATATGAGACACAAAAACACGTCATGGTAATAATGAGATATCTTTATTCGCTTAAAATTCCCATATGTGGACAGTAAATTGTGACTGGAATATGAAGTATGTAATGCTTGACATCATGGGGAAAATCAAAAGCAATCAGCCAAGACCTCAGAAAAAAATTGTGGACCTCCACAAGTCTGGTTCATCCTTGGGAGCAATTCCAAATGCCTGAAGGTACCACGTTCATCTGTACAAACAATATTACGCAAGTATAAACACCATGGGACCACGCAGCCATCATACTGCTCAGGAAGGCGATGCATTCTGTCACCTAGAGATGAATGTAGTTTGGTGCGAAAAGTGTAAATCAATCCCAGAACAACAGCAAAGGACCTTGTGAAGATGCTGGAGGAAACGGGTATGCAAGTATCTAAATCCACAGTAAAACGAGTCCTATATCGACATAACCTGAAAGGCTGCTCAGCAAGGAAGAAGCCACTGCTCAAAAACCACCATAAAAAAGCCAGACTACAGTTTGCAAGTGCACATGGGGACAAAGATCTTACTTTTTGGAGAAATGTCCTCTGGTCTAATGAAACAAAAATTGAACTGTTTGGCCATAATGACCATTGTTGTGTTTTGAGGAAAAAGGGTGAGGCTTGCAAGCCGGAGAACACCATCCCAGCCGTGAAGCATGGGGGTGGCAACATCATGTTGTGGGGGTGCTTTGCTGCAGGAAGGACTGGTGCACTTCGCAAAATAGATGGCATCATGAGGAAGGAAAATTATGTGGATATATTGAAGCAACATCTCAAGACATCAGCCAGGATGCTAAAGCTCGGTCACAAATGGGTCTTCCAGATGGACAATGACCCCAAGCATACCTCCAAAGTTGTGGCAAAATAGCTTAAGGACAACAAAGTCAAGGTATTGGAGTGGCCATCACAAAGCCCTGACCTCAGTCCGATAGAAAATTTGTGGCCAGAACTGAAAAAGTGTGTGCGAGCAAGGAGGCCTACAAACCTGACTCAGTTACACCAGTTCTGTCTGGAGGAATGGGCCAAAATTCCAGCAACTTATTGTGAGAAGCTTGTGGAAGGCTACCCAAAATGTTTGACCCAAGTTAAACAATATAAAGGCAATGCTACCAAATATTAACAAAGTGTATGTAAAATTCTGACCCACTGGGAATGTGATGAAAGTAATAAAAGCTGAAATAAATAATTCTGACATTTCACATTCTTAGAATAAAGTAGTGATCCTAACTGACATAAGACAGGGAATGTTTTCTACAATTAAATGTCAGGAATTGTGAAAAAATGAGTTTAAATATATTTGGCTAAGGTGTTTGTAAACTTCTGACTTCAACTGTATGTCATAAAATGCAAAGCGAACTGGTACCTCTTCGCTTTCACATCGGACCACAAAAGGACCCACAAACAAACCGCACTCAGACCACCTCCTGAGGTATGGTTTGCTTTTGGGTCTTTTAGGGGGTCTGAGACCACTTGGGTTGTTCACATATACACGTATCACACATACCGCTCTGAGAGTGCTTGGAGTGTTCAAACGAACTAGGTGTGAAAACGCCCTTAAAGTCTAAATGAGTCACTTGTCCTAGATCTGTTGCAAAAGTTTCTTGAGAAGGTGTAGGTTATCACTGATTTGTCAGTAAAGAGTGTAGGCCTGTCTTCTTTTGGGTAAATATGACTGAGCAATATATTTGAGTCAAAATAAAAAAAAAAGAAAATTCTCTCATCATTTACTCGCCCTCATGCCATCCCAGATGTTTATGACTTTCTTTCTTCTGCTGAACACAAACAAAGAATATTTAATCTCCGTATGCCCTCACAATGCAAGTGAATGGTGACCAAAAGATCCAAAAGCACGTAAAGGCAGCATACAAGTAATCCGTAAGACTCCATTGCTTAAATTTATATCTTCAAAAGCAATATGATAGATGTGAGTGAGAAACAGATCATTATTTAAGTCTTTTTTACTTTAAATTCTCCTCCCTGCCCAGTAGGTGGTGATATGCTTGAAGAATGTGAATCGCCAAAAACAAAGAAGAAGAATGTGAATGTGAAAGTGGAGATTGATAGTAAAAAAGGACTTAAATAGTGATCTGTTTCTCACCCACACTTATAATATTGCTCCTGAAGATATAGATTTAACCACTGGAGACACACAGATTACTTTTATGTGCCATTTATGTGATTTTGGAGCCTCAAAATTCCACTCGCAATTCACTTGTATTATATGGACCTACAGAACTGAAATATTTCTCTAAATATCTTTATCTTAAATTTCAGTTTATGTTCAGCAGAAGAAAGTCGTACACATCTGGGATGACATGAGGGTGAGTAAATGATGAGAGCATTTTCATTTTTGGGTGAACTATCCCTTTAAGGTAATTTACCTTAGCCATTTGATCTCTATTTGTGTAAGAAAAATAATATCAACATGTTCTTTCTGACATGTTGACATGAATTTGAAAAGTTACTGCTCTACTAATGAATTAGTGATGTTACATTCATTTTATATCTGTACAGTTTAGAGTGCTATTTGGCAATATGTGTGATTATCAGAATTAGTTGAAAAATGTGCCTCTTTGGCCAGTTAATAGAAGTGGAAGCTTCCCCTTCTGTCACGCCCAAAATCTACCATTTGTCAATGGATTATAAACATTTTCATAATGTTTAATTTTTCCCAGAACAATCATAATGTTCATAAACCACTAGAAAACGTAACAAATCCTTTATTTAAAATAATGAATTTTGAGTAAATATATACGTATATTGTGTAAACAAGAGGTAATTTAATGTCAGCATTATTACATTTCATTTGCATTAAATTATATTAATATGTATACTGTACATCTGCATTATTTCGGCCATCGCACACCCTGTTCTCTAGATATCAGCATCAGCCAATGAAAACCCCCTTTTTGGTTGGGTGTTTTTTTCCTTTACTTAATTAAATTGTTTTCCAAAATATGCAGTACTATAGAGGGTTTTTAAAAGTTTCTGGTGGAGGAAAACTCCGTTCCATAGTGGATGGGAGGCGTAAACGTTGAAAAATCAATGCGTTTCAACCTGGAAACGTATTGGTGTGGACTAATGGCCTTACATTGAACCCCAGTATCTGTGATGAAGAGCAATTATGCAGCTTTTCCCCGGCTGTGCATTTATTATTCATAGTTGTCAGTTATTTAGCCTATATTGGTTTGACATGCAAAACTTCACAAAGACTGATTTATATTAATCTCTGATCATGTTATTGTATGTTTACTGTGGTCTTGTGTATAGTAATTGAGGGGTCTTTGTCCGTTGTTTTAGATCACTGAACTCTGCGGTGCCACACGTCTCGGTCATTTCGGTCGGAGTCAGTTCTACATTGCACTAAAGCTCATTGCACTGGCCCAGTCTGGACTGCCTCTGCGCTTGGAGAGCCTGAACAGTGGTGAGTAGCAACAAACCTTTTTAACCCCTGTTAGAGATCCAAGCTGTTTCTGCATGTACACTAAATGCAAAATATCATAATGCTCTGTTCCTCACTCACTTGTGAAGCTGTCACATCCATGCAATTTTGCAGACTCTCATTTTGTAAATAAATCCATTGAGACACTTGCTGCTATTACATAAGAAGAATTAGAGTATAATCTTAGTGCCTCTTCACTGAAAAGAGCTGGATGTGTATATTCCAAACACAAGGGCCTTTTTTAATGCTGGTATTTGTGTTGGGGTGTAACGCAAGTCCTACATTGCTAGGATGTGCGTTGAAATATTCTTCTTAATCTTTTGAGATAAAAGAGATTGTTGTATAATGCAAACATACTGTAACTTTCAGAATTCAAAACTTCTTCCACAGTCCAAAAAAACATTTGTTGAAACTAAGATGCACGTTCACGTCAGCAACACATAATCTGGTTTAAGAGACTTGGTCTGCCCAGTCACGGTGAGGTAGTAATGAGAGAACCTGATAGGTGCTATTATTTTGAAACACCAGGAGAAATAACTGTATAAGAGTAAAATCAGAGAAAGTTCAGTAAACCTTGAGCTGTTTCTGGTTGTGTGTAGCATCTGCTGCTTTGCATATCCTTCCAAAGGATCCCAGGATTAAAAACGAGCAACTTTTTCAGCCAGGTCTCCTAAGCAACCAAATTGGCCCGGTTGGTAGGGAGGGAAGAGTCACGTGGGGTAACCTCCTCATGGTCGCATAATGTGTGGTTCTCGCTCTCGGTGGGGCGCATGGTGAGTTGTGCGTGGATGCTGCGGAGAATAGCATGAAGCCTCCACACACACTACGTCTCCATGGTAACGCGCTCAACAAGCCATGTGATAAGATGTGCGGATTGACGATCTCAGACATGGAGGCAACTGAGATTCGTCCTCCGCCACCCGGATTGAGGCGAGTCACTACGCCACCATGAGGACTTAGAGCGCATTTTAGAGGTTTATTTTTATCAAGATTCCTGATTATTTCAGTCTGCTCTTAACAATCTGAGTGACACATTCAGCATAGATTGTTTTGTGAATCTGTCAATGTAATACAGGCTTTGCAAAGAGGCTTTTCTTGAATGACAGGGCCGTTAAAGCTATATTAGAGTTGACTGCAAACCCGTAGCTCACGAGTAAAAGTGCAGCACAGCGCTGAATTTCGTTTCATATTGGAAGAGGGCATTAACAAAGGAAGCTTTAGGCACAGCATAAAATTATCGATTATGAAATTTGGCTGAAGATTAATTGTTAAATTAGGAAGGACATTTCTAAATTCTTAAAAATACTTAAAATATGTCTCTCTTTTTTTGTCAACTTTACAGTTTTGGTCAATTTTACATTTACACTGAACTCATGTACTTTATATTATATTTTTTAATATATATTATATAAAAAGTCAATATAATTTTATATACATTTTATTTATATTAGATTTAATTATACTATGCAATAGTAAAATATTTCTTTACTAATTTCTTCACTTTCACATGTTATTTTAATGCTCTTTGATTAAACCCATAAGCCCTTATTTCTCATGAAGCGAAACCTGTGAGATTTCTTTTCATTATTTTATCACTCCACAGAAATAGAGTAAGCGTGCATCTCCTCTGTTTCACTGCATATCATTAACACTGCATGTATGAACCAGGAACATTTGCCATTACACAGTCTTTTAAAAGTGAAGCCGGAGTGCTTTGCGTTCACTATCAAAGTTTATACTTTCGGGAGTTTGGTGCGAGCCTCTGCTGACAGCGTGAAGAGCTTCAAGCGCTCTTCCGGACAGGAGCTGGTTGGCGTCTGTGGTGTGGCTCAGTGATGCTCGGACTCAGTGTTCGAATGAAACACAGCATTTGCACAGTATATTTTCTTAAAATTCCCTTATTAGGGCATTAAAATGTGATTGGAATTTGAATGCCCAATAAACGCTTTAATCTCAAATAACTGCGGTTAGATCAAATAACCATGATTAGATGGTTATTTAATAATCGCGACAGGCCTAGGTCAGAGAGAAGGTAGAAAATGGTAATAAAAAATTTAATATGTCTGTTTTTGGCACAAGAAAACCCTTTACTAACATTAAGAGGATCTCAGGGAAACATAAATAATAAAATGTATGAAATGACTCCTTTAAAGTTATTATTATTGATCACTCCCTCTTATGCCTGTGAAACATTTGCACCTGTTAGGCATATGCTAATGTCTTAATGTATTTTTGTTTATTGCATGTCATGCTTACTCTATCTCTTTCTCTCACTATATCTGTCTGTCTGTCTGTCTGTCCTATATGGTATATACAGTTGTAGTCAGAAGTTTACATACAATTTAGCCAAATACATTTCAACTCAGTTTTTCACAATTCCTGACATTTAATCGTAGAAAACATTCCCTATCTTAGGTCAGTTAGGATCACTACTTTGTTTTAAGATTGGGAAATGTCAGAATAATAGTAGAGAGAATTATTTATTTCAGCTTTTATTTCTTTCATCACATTCCCAGTGGGTCAGAAGTTTACATACACTTTGTTAGTATTTGGTAGCATTGCCTTTAAATTGTTTAATTTGGGTCAAACATTTTGGGTAGACTTCCACAAGCTTCTCAAAATAAGTTGCTGGAATTTTGGCCCATTCATCCAGACAGAACTGGTGTAACTGAGTCAGGTTTGTAGGCCTCCTTGCTCGCACACACTTTTTCAGTTCTGGCCACAAATTTTCTGTCGGATTGAGGTCAGGGCTTTGTGATGGCCACTCCAATACCTTGACTTTGTTGTCCTTAAGCCATTTTGCCACAACTTTGGAAGTATGCTTGGGGTCATTATCTATTTGGAAGACCCATTTGCAACCGAGCTTTAACTTCCTGGCTGATGTCTTGAGATGTTGCTTCTATATATCCACATCATTTTCCTTCCTCATGATGCCATCTATATTGGGAAGTGCACCAGTCCCTCCTGCAGCAAAGCACCCCCACAACATAGTGCTGCCACCCTCATGCTTCACGGTTGAGATGGTGTTCTTCGGCTTGCAAACCTCACCCTTTTTCCTCCATACATAACGATGGTCATTATGGCCAAATATTTGTTTCATCAGACCAGACGACATTTCTCAAAATGTAAGATATTTGTCCCCATGTGCACTTGCAAACTGTAGTCTGGCTTTTTTATGGTGGTTTTGGAGCAGTGGCTTCTTCCTTGCTGAGCAGCCTTTCAGGTTATGTCGATATAGGACTCGTTTTACTGTGGATATAGATACTTGTCTACCTGTTTCCTCCAGCATCTTTACAAGGTCCTTTGCTGTTGTTCTGGGATTGATTTGCACTTTTCGCACCAAACTAAATTCCTCTCTAGGAGACAGAATGCTTCTCCTTCATGAGCAGTATGATGGCTGCGTGGTCCCATGGTGTTTATACTTGCATACTATTGTTTGTGCAGATGAGCGTGGTACCTTCAGGCATTTGGAAATTGCTCCCAATGATGAACCAGACTTGTGGAGGTCCATAATTTTTTTTTAAATCAGTCTTGGCTGATTTCTTTTGATTTTCCCATGATGTCAAGCAAAGAGGCACTGAGTTTGGAGGTAGGCCTTAAAATACATCCACAGGTAAACCTCCAGTTGACTCCAATTAGACAATTAACCTAATAGGCTAATTGCCTAAGGGCTTGACATGATTTTCTGGAATTTTCCAAGCTGCTTAAAGGCACAGTTAACTTAGTGTATGTAAACTTCTGACCCACTGGAATTGTGATATAGTCAATTAAAAGTGAAACAATCTGTCTGTAAACAATTGTTGGAAAAATTATTTGTGTCATGCACAAAGTAGATGTCCTAAACAACTTGCCAAAACTGTAGTTTGCTAATATGAAATCTGTGGAGTGGTTAAAAATGAGTTTTAATGACTTCAACCTAAGTGTATGTAAACTTCTGACTTCAAATGTCTGTTTGTCTGTCTGTCTATCAGTCTAGACCAGAGGTGCCCAAACTGGGGCCCGCGGGCCAAAGTTGGCCCGTGATGACCTATGATTTGGCCCGACTTGCCATAGATGACAAGAGGAAAAAAATAAAATAAAAAAATATGGCATTGATGCAGCTCTTTTTTTTTTTAATTAATATTTTTGTTTTAGAATTTTTGTTTTATTTTTGCATTACAAAAACTATAGCTTATTTGAAAAGTAGAGAACGTAATTGATTTAATTTTTTAAAAATGTGGATGTGTACTTCAATGACATTTAAATAAGTGCTGTTGGAAAGTTTGCTCCATTGGCCATCCCAGGTGCCACAAATCTTCACTATGATTGGCCAGCCCCAAAGTCGGAGGTGGGCAATCAATACCGCCAGACAGAACCTAGTTGGTTTAAAACAGAGCGGGATCTGAAGCAGTGTCAAGAAATGACAGGTAATTAGGTGAACATGCGGAACAGTGCATACAGTCATCCGAAATGAAATGTGGCTTGAACGTGCACTATACGTTGTGCAGCATTTCATATCTTCGTGAAAGCGACCACTAAAGCACACCCGTGAAGCGGACTTGATAAAGTCAGGTGAGGGAGCATTCCAGTATAAACAACAGTTCCATTCACTCCAAACACCGCATAACATTACGACAAGCACTATAATTGAACAGACCAGTACTCTCAAAAATCCCTTTTCTGCCCCGCCAGCTAGACAAAATGGTAATGCAGTAAACTAATTCTTCATATTTCATTTCATCTTCTTCGGACTAAAACCCGCTTTGGGGTGTGTGTAACATCTGTGTGCATCATACTGTAATTCGTTTGTCAAACATGAGGATATCTCATTTACTTGCAACTATCTGCCTAAAAACAGATAGCTGCAAGTTTTTTAATAACCATAAGATACAATGCCATATTTCGGCAGGTTCTTAATCATAATCATATTTTGGAGTCAACGAAATTAATAGGCCTCTCAATTTTTTAATTTGCAAAAATGTGCTTCGTAGCTTTTGTTTCCTTTCATAATGTAATGCATTCGGCCTTAATCCATCGCCTCTTAAGAAAAGAAGCAAAAGTAAAAAAAAATTTTTTTTTTTTTTGTATATCAGCAGGAAAACAATTTTAATGTAAAATAAATATAGGTAGGCTAAATGCATTAACTACATGAAAACATTTTACAGCATTGTTTATTTAAATAATCCTATTATATTTGGCAGTCCCAATAAATGGTAATACTGATTGAAATCCAGGCCAATGTGTAGCCTAGGTCTATGATAAGAAATATCTTTAATATCTGTCACAAAACAAAACAATATCCTACTTGATAGTATTACGTCATGCCATTGTATCTTCATCTCTCCAAAACTCCACAAAACTGCACAGAACTACTGTTTAATGTGAGATGCGCTGTTCTTAAAGAGACAGTAACCATGTCTTAAGAGACGCTTACATTTAGTCGTTTAGCAGACATTTTAACCAAAGTGACTCACAGATGAGAAAGAGACACAACATACATAAACATTATATTGAAATCAATTATGTGCATTGTACAAGTATAGGACACTTGATTTATTTTAATTTTAGAGTTCTATGTGTTTTGCAGTATTAATATTTAATTTTAAAATAATACAGTTTGAAATATGCAACATTTACTTTTGGCCCACTGCCCTCAATCAAGTTTGATTTTTGGCCCTTCATAGGAAAAAGTTTGTTCACCTCTGATCTAGACATATGTAAAGACATATGTCTATCTGTCTGTCATCTATATGTAAAGACATACTGTATATGTAGACATAAATACAGGATAGATAGAGAGATCAGTGCAGTGAAAAAGTATTTGTACCTTCCTGATTTCTTCTATTTTAGTATTTTTCATACTAAATTGTTAATTGTAATCTCTTCGAACGAGATATAGCATAAAACGAAGGCAACCAGAGTAAACACAAAACACAGTTTTCAAATATATATATTTTTTTATTGAAGCAAAAAAGTTATCCAACACCTATATCACCCATGTGAAAAACTAACTGCCCACTTAAACTGCCACCTTTAGCAGCAACAACTGTAAACAAACGCTTCCATTATCTGGAGATCAGTCTTTCACAATGCTGTGGTGGAATTTTGGCCCACTCTTCTTTTCAGAACTGCTTTAGTTCAGCCACATTGGAGGGTTTTTGAGCATGAACTGCCCGTTTAATGTCCTGCCACAGAATCTCAGTCGGGTCCAAGTCAGGACTTTGACTAGGCCACACCAAAACTTTAATTTAGCTTCTTTTGAGCATTCAGAGGTGGACTTACTCCTTGCTTTGCTTTGGATCATTTTCATGCTGCATAATCCAGTTGCGCTTGAGCTTCAACTCACGGACTGATGACCAGACTTTCTCAATAAATAACCATATCATTTAAAAACTGTATTTTTGGTTTATTCTGTTTGCCTTTGTTTTATGTTAGATTTTCCTTGAATTTTTGAAACAATTTAGAATAAAAATATATACACAAAAACATAAGATGATGGGGGGGGGATACTTTTCCACAGCACTGTATGTGTGGAAGTCTAACATGGAGCTGTGTTTACAGTCAGGGATCTGCCCCTCCCTCGTTTTGTGATGAGCAAGAATGAGCAGGAAGCGAGGCATGCAGTCATGTTCGCAGATGCAGAGAACCAGGGGCCCTACTCTGGCGTCATCCCCAGACCTCCAGGCAGAGTGCAAACCAAAAAAGTGTCAGCCCATGAGATGATTCAGCCCTGTGTGGCCACCGTCGACCCCCAGGTACTCTGTCAGTAAATATACCACTTAATGTCATTGGAATGGTCTCAACAACCTGATAGTATTTGTATATGTTATTACACACTTTCTCATATGGAATAAATTAATCATGGCTGACTTCGAATAGCACATTTCTATGCTGACATTGGTGACTGGTAACTTTTGCTTTAGTCTATGCCACTAGGTATCAGTATAAGTCGAAGATGACTGTCATATCGTAAAACATAAAAGGTTACTGAGTGCACCTTTGAGAAGTGTTTGGACAATTATTGGTCCTAGAAATGATACACTTGCATACAATTGTTCTGCAATTTTTTTAGAAGTTTAAATTTAGTTCTTTTTTACCTTTTTAACTGTTATGATCCCATCACCTCTCTGTGCATGGTGTGGTATAGTTGTTAAAGATCTGAGCTGAGAACTAAAGGTTGTGGGTTTGAATACTGCAAAGGGGAGATCCATGAACTCTTTGTGACCTGTAGCAGAACACTTACCCCTAGGTTACTCCATTGCCTTGTTTTGGAACTGGTAAATGACTGCTTGCTCACTTTACATCTCTGCTGTTTTGAGGCCATCTGTTTGGCTGGAAGTCCATGGAGTTACAAAGTATTGTAATTAATTGTGTTAATCTCTGGCTCCAGCCGGACACCACGTCTCCAGTCGTGTCCCCACACCAGTCCCCTCCCACCTCGCCCCATTCCTGGAGAAAGCACAAACGGCAGGCCAGCGGTGGAAACGTGGACAGACAGCACTCAGTGCCAGGAGTTGTTTGGCCACCTTTTAGAGAAGCACAGCCAGGTGCTCAATGTCTAACACTCTGATTTTATTTCAGTTAACCCTTTATTATTACATTTATTAATATTAATGATTTTCAAAAAACCTCATAGAGTTGGAAACCCTAATGTGAACCTATTGATCTGTTATTTATTTGGAGTTAGTTTGAAATGAAAGGTCACACGGCATACTGGATTCTAACTGAGGATATTTAAATCAAGTAAAAAAATATCTAATATGATTGCACAGCATTCTGTGGTCAAATATTTTTGTATTATGAGTGCTGTTTAATTTACTTTTGTCCCTGGAAACTGATACTACCAAACTGTACTAGTTTCTCTTTCTTCTTATGTAATAAAATAATTTAAACTCAAATCAATATGTATTGTCTGTTAATTGATTTACTAGGTAAGTAACTGCATAATAAGCAGAATAATGTACAGTCATCCATTACTGCATTAGACCTGTCCACTCAAGGTTTATTTAGCTATAATGACTGGCTAACGACATTATTCCTTACTTTTAGTTTGTCCTATCCAATTTAATACCCCCTTATCTCTTTGTCTGTCTTCCCTTTTTTCTCTGTCTGATCTCAGGACCAGTAACAGGTGATGGGATGTGGTCCGCCCAATCGCCCCCTCCTGTACAGGAAAGTTGGGTCAGCTTTACAGACACGCCCCCCTCCAGCACACTTCCAATGCATCCCTCCTCAGCTCAGGTAATGCAGAAAGGGCCTACATGTCTCCATATGCTCCCTGATAGTCTGTCACCACTAGGCGGCTGTTACTGAGGCTTTTGTGGTAGAACAGATGTTTGCTTTTGTGTCGCGGCTGCACAAAAGCAGACTTTATCCAATATTTGCCAAAGCCCAATGTACGGAAATATGATACATGTCCTCAGAATTACCAGTCATACAAGGAATTTGAATAAAGCGTAGCTGAATAATTATCTATGCTGTTAAAACTGCTTGAAATGTTAAACAACCCTTGCGAAGTTGCAATTGCCTTTAAATTTATCTTTGAATTTACCTCTATTTGTTTCATAAATCGCCTTTTTTTTTTTTTTTGCCATTTAAAATGCTTGCTTGTCACCTTTTATACAGGCATAATGTTATATTTTGAAATTATTTAATTTTTTGCCAATATGACAGTTAGGTATATCAAAAGTACAAATGCTTTGGTACCAACTATAAACCACAATTTTAAAAAAAGTAACAGTACCAGTCTTTTAACAGTATTGGTAGTTCTGATTCCATTCAGTACCTGTTTAAATAATGTTATTATTTGTTTTATCGTTTCTAGCTTTTTTCATTGTCCTTTCTTATTATTTCTGGATTATTTGCCATAAAAAGCTTCAAGGAGTATTTACTTAATTGAGAAATACTTGTAGTTTAATGTGTAAATATATATTAATATTTGTTTTTAATTAAAAGTAGTGTTCATTTACGTATTTGTTTGTACTGTAGTATTGAAATTGGTATCGAGAATTTTGCAGGTATTGATATTGGCTTTTGGTACCATGACAACTCTAATCTCAGTAGAAGTAGATACTTAAAACTTTTAACACATAATCTGGACAATATTTTATTTAATAGCTGAACTGTTCTTGAGCTAATTTCTATTTTCTCCTCTTCTTCTGCCATGGATACCAGCCGGAGAGCACAACAGTACGAACGGTGCCGTCTGCAATGACCACAAATGAAATCCAAAGACAGACCAGCGGTTATGATGACCCCTGGAAGATCACAGATGAGCAAAGACAGTATTACATAAACCAGTTTAAGACCATTCAGGCTGATCTCACTGGTTTTATCCCTGGTCAGTGAGTTCATGTTTTTACAGTGCATTCAGAAATTATTCAGACCCCTTCATTTTTTTCACATTTTGTTATGTTGCAGCCTTATGTTTAAATTATTAATTTTTTAAACATCAATCTACACTCCATACCCCATAGTGACAAAGCAAAAACCAGATTTTTGGTAACTTTGCAAATTTATTAAAAAGAAAAAAAGCAGAAAGATCACATTAACATACGTATTCAGACCCTTTGCTATGACACTTGAAAGTTAGCTCAGGTGCATCCCATTTCTCTGGATCATCTTTGAGAAGTTTCTACACTTTGATTGGGGTGGGTCTGTGGCAAATTTAATTGATTGGAAATGATTTGGAAAGCACACACCTGTCTATATGAGGGGTCACAGCTGAAAATGCATATCAGAGAAAAAAACCAAGCCATGAGCTCAAAGGAACTGCCTGCAGAGCTCAGAGACAGGATTGTGTCGAGGTACAGATCTGGGGGAGGCTACATAAATATTTCAGCTGCATTGAAGGTTCCCAAGAGGACAGTGGCCTCCATAATTCTTAAATGGAAGAAGTTTGGAACAACCAGGACACTTCCAAGAGCTGCCCACCCAGCCAAACTGATCAATCGTGGGAGAAGGGCCTTGGTAAGAGAGGTGACCAAGAACCCGATGGTCACTCTGGTTGAGCTCCAGAGATCATGTGTGGAGATGGGAGAAACTTGCAGAAGGACAACCATCACTGCAACACTCCACCGATCTGGGCTTTATGGCAGAGTGCCCAGACGGAAGCCTCGCCTCAGTGCAAGATACATGAGATCCCACTTGGAATTTGCAACAAAGCACCTAAAAGACTCTCAGACTGAGAAACAAGATTCTCTGGTCTGATGAAATGAAGACTGAACTGATTGGCCTCAATTCCAAGCGTCATGTCTGGTGGAAATCGGGCACCTGCGCAATACCATCCCAACAGTGAAGCATGGTGGTGTTAGCATCATGCTGTGGGGTGTTTTTCAGCGGCAGGGACTGGGGAACTGGTCAGGATTGAAGGAAAGCTGAATGCAGCAAAATACAGAGATTTCCTTAATGAAAACCTGGTCCAGAGCGCTCAGGACCTCAGACTGGGCTGAAGGTTCACCTTCCAACAGGACAATGACCCTAAGCACACAGCCAAGACAACGCAAGAGTGGCTTTGGGACAACTCTGTGAATTACCTTGAGTGGCCCAGCCAGAGCCCGGACTTGAACCCAATCAAACATCTCTGGAGAGACCTGAAAAAGGCTGTCCACCGTTGGTCCCCATCCAACCTGAAAGAGCTTGAGAGGATCTGCAGAGAAGAATGACAGAAAATCCCCAAACCCAGGTGTGCAAAGCTTGTCGCATCATACCCAAAACGACTTGAGGCTGTAATCGCTGCCAAAGGTGCTTCAGTTAAGTACTGAGTTACGGGTCTGAATACTTATGTCAGTGTGATATTTCGGTTTTTGTTTTTAATACATTTTTAATAAATAATGTTATCAAAAATCTGGTTTTTGCTTTGTCATTATGGGGTATGGAGGGTAGATTGATGTGAAAAAAATAATTTAAAGCATATTAGCATTGGGCTGCAACATAACAAAATGTGAAAAAAATGAAGAGGCCTGAATACATTCTGAATGCATATTTGCACTGTACAGCATATTTTCCATAAGATACTGCTTACAGTTTTGAACTTGGCACCCTAAAAGTGTATCTGTCCTCTTTTGTTCAGGCTCTGCCGCGAAGGAATTCTTTACAAAGTCGAAACTGCCTATTCTAGAACTGTCTCACATTTGGTAAGTAGTTTTAAATAGATGACATTATTTAGTTTGGATGACCTTGATGTATGTGGTCAGAAAAACAGATGTGTAACCAAGGACTCTTGTACATCTAGCCACAGTACAGAAGCCCACTCCATAACAACAGCAGTTGATAATCTTAGCCATCTGCATTTGTTTTGTGTCCAGGAATTTGTCCCTGTTATCTACCTCTGAGTGCTTCTTTGTACCTTAAAATAAATATCTTATCAATATTAGCATGCCTGCTTTTCCTTCCAGGGAGCTATCGGATTTTGATAAAGATGGTGCACTAACGTTGGATGAGTTCTGTGCTGCATTTCATCTTGTGGTTGCAAGAAAAAACGGTTATGACCTTCCTGAAAAGCTCCCCGAGAGCCTAATGCCAAAGCTTATTGACTTGGATGACTCAGCAGGTAGGCAGAAAAGCTTCACACCCAACACAGCTCAAATTGGGCAATATGTAGTTGAGTTGTTTCACAACGTTTCACAGATCTGCATACAGGGTGCTGTACAAATGGTTTATGCTTTTCTGAACAAAATATACATATAGAGGTCTGTGCATTTGGAGTACAAAGTATCATTTCCAAATGCATGGACAAAAATAACGTTTTTACAGGCCATAATAACAAGATCTTGGTTCCACATGGTTGATGTGCTTTTTAGCTTTGCTTTAGCCAGCCCCGCCCATGAAGAGACATTTGTTTTTTGATT
Organism: Myxocyprinus asiaticus; assembly: GCF_019703515.2. NCBI lineage: Eukaryota > Metazoa > Chordata > Actinopteri > Cypriniformes > Catostomidae > Myxocyprinus > Myxocyprinus asiaticus. The sequence goes on along the minus strand of NC_059368.1, from coordinate 10,126,280 downwards.
GCTCTGTTTCTATAGGTCGCTGTTTTGTTTCTCATTGGTCCCAGATTTTATCCTCATTGATGTACTGTAGTAAACATAGTCTGCGTTCTGATTGGTTATGATTTTATTGCTTCCTCCTGGCATTTCGGTTTCATTGTGGCCAAAAAATGTGGTGCTTATTGTTGCGTTGCAACTGGTTAGGTTACATACAGTAACCTTACTATTTGGATATTCTAATTAATTGCAGGGAAACATAGCAATGCTTTTTCTTATTCATTTGAATCTTAAATGAATTGTGTAATATGGAAACATACCATCAGATTCCTCACAAAGTTTCATGACGTTCGACCAGTAGTGTCACCTACTGGTCAAATGTTTCAAATAGTGGTGTACAAATGTACAAACATTTTTGAAACTGTTGCTCTAAAATCATAATTATGTTGTATTTTGACAATGTCCATGCTGCTGGTGTGCTTGGCCTCATAATTGATGCTTCCACCTTAAATTACCCTAGAATGCATATGTAACTTCAGCCCCATTCAATGCATAAATAGGACAAAAAAGACCCAGTGAAATCTAGATGCTTATTCTTTATAAAACGACTTATTTTTTTCACGGAAAATAACTCTCATGATTATTTTATTCGTAATTTAACATTTTAAATATTTGATATGTATTATTTTATTAAATTCTGAAGCTTTTAATTGAAAGTGGAGTAGGAGTTGTGGGTTTTAAAAAGCCTGTATAACAGAAATATGGGCAATTTCCATGTTTGGTGGTAAAATATAAAACGTCTCAACAATTCTTCCCTCACAAACACACAAGTACATTTGACTTGGATAAAATGTTTTTTAAGTGTGATAAACTTGTAAAATGACAACCATATGCATTGAATGGGGGTGAAGTTATATATGCGTATGTACTCTATATTGCAGAATGACACTATATTTCTGTATTACTTTATGCCGCTATATTTGTTGTTCAGAGTGGTGAGGCGTACTGAAAAAAGAAAAGTTGCAGATTCAAACACATTATGAAGTGGTCCAGGACTTATGCTCCATGGGGTCTGTCCCTGTAATAGGTATAATGTCAAACACTTTGGATTAAAGCATCGGCTGAATGACAACTTTCTATACTTCCATACTACACATAAATATAAATGCAAACATGGTATTTAACATGTATTTAATTACATAACAAATGGAAACTGAAAACAATCATCATATTACAAAAATAATACCCGTGTTAAATGCATTGAATCGCATAAGAAACATATATGGGTCAAATTGGACCCACATATGCATTCTTGGGGTGATGCAAATTTTCTCTTATAATACAAATAAATACTCAACTAAATGTTAAAGTCCCTTCACTTGATAGAAAATACCTTAATTGAGGAATATCTTGAGAGACAGATCAAAGAACCACTTCATTTAAAAATGATGTCCTAAAAACTAGACGCGAGGACACTTTTGACACACACATGCGTTCTAGGGTTTCCTAGAATATTCCTAGTTCTACTGTATCTAGCTAGTTGCCAGGTCTTTTCCATAAGCAACATTTCAAAATCTAATCTTTTAGATGGATATTATACTGATAACGGGTTCACAGGATTTCTCCATTCACTTTCAGGGGTCTGTACAAAGTCTGTACAATCCTTCTAATCGGTCTGTATGTTTCAGGAGTCTCAGAACCTGCCCCTGAGGTGGGCTTCTCTGCTTCCCCTGTAGAGGTCACTCCAAATAAGTCTCCCTCCATGCCTTCCCTCAACCAGAACTGGCCTGAGCTCAACCAGAGTAATGAGGTTTGGAGTATTCCATGTACTCTTTCAGTGTGAAAAAAATCTCTATCACTGACACTCTTTTTCTGCTTCTGGGTGGGAGGAGGAAAAGGTGCTGGCAAAGCATACTTTCATCTCCCCATGTTACATTCTCATTAAAATTGTTTTGACACTCAGTGCTTCATTGTGTTGTCAGAGAATGCAGTGACCTTGTAGTCAAAACAACCTGGATTCACATTTTTCTTCAAATCTTTTAAGTCTTAATTTAAAATAAATTTTAGTTTTTGTTTAGTTTTTGTGCCACTAGCATCACCAAACAGAATTGCAAAAGTGATGATGAAAAATTGATGACAATAGTTCCCTCACCCTCTAACATTGGTCAAGCAAACGGGTAGTCCTGCCCCAAACTCACGCCATTGGTTGATCAGTGTTCCTTTGTATAATGAATGGCATGCTTATAGTTGTCTCTGCACATTAAGCTGGGACAGGAAAACGTATTTTTACAAAACAAAATAATAATTGTTACACACTTCTTGAAATTATTTTAAAACAGAACAGTATTATTCTGTTAAACTAGTTTGGAAATCACAATTTTATTAACCTTTTTCCTTCAAGTTTGATTAATGTAAATTATAAGGGGGGAAAAGTGTTAACCCCCCCCCACACCCACACACCCACACCCATTAGGAATTAGGAAAACAATAGTTACTCCGTGGACATCAGATCACACGCACCAGTACAACGCAGTTGGTCATCGGAGTTTTCACTTCCTAGAATTCTCTTTGTACTCCTGTCAATGATGGTCTTTCTTTGTTTTATTATGGCCTCTGTTTGCGTGTGTGAGGAGTGAAGTGGCTCCACCATGCTGACATGTCTCTGCTCTGTCTCTCCAGCAGTGGGAGACTTTTAGTGAACGCTCCTCAAGCTCACAAACTCTGACCCAATTTGATTCTAACATTGCACCAGCTGACCCTGTAAGTCAATCACTCAGTGCTCTTTCATATTAATGATATCCATTAACCCTGTACTCTTGAAATTCCCTCTGAGAGCGCATGTGCTCAGGATAAATTCACAGCTACAGTGCCATCATCAGATGATTGGTTTGTTTCTTTTGCTTGCTGAGCTTATCGATAATTCTATCATGCTCTTCCTTTTATATCATGTAATCCAAATGATGTCTCTGCTGGCTGTCCTTTGACAGTGCTGTTCTTGAAGACTTTTCATGGCATATGCTTGCCAAATGAAATGGTGTGTCTTTAGTTTATAACCCAATGCCGGGTTCTTAAAGGAATAGATGAAATTTCTGACATCATTTACTCACTCTCATGTCATCCCAAATCTGCATGATTTTATTTTTTCCCTGAACACAATAGGAGGCGTTAGGCAGAGTGTTAGTAAAATGAAAGTGAATGGTGTTTGAGGTTGTCATTCTGCCTAAGATCTCCTTTTGTGTTCCAAGGATGAGAGAAAGTCATATGGGTTTGTAACGACATAAGGGTGAGTAAATGAAGGCAGAATTTTTATTTTTGGGTGAACTATCCATTTAAAAGCTTAGTTCATCCAAAAATAAAAATTCTCTCATAATGTACTTACCCTCATGCCATCCCAGATGTGTATGACACAGAACACTCTTTCTTCTTCGAACACAAATGAAGATTTTTAGAAGAATATTTCAGCTCTGTAGGTCCATACAATGCAAGTGAATGGGTGCCAACTTTTGAAATGCCAAAAAGTACATATAGCCATCATAAAAATAATCCATACGATTCCAGTGGTCTAATTAATGTCTTCTGAAGTGAAACGCTGGGTGTGTGTTAGAAATAGATCAATATTTAAAAAATGTTTTATAAAAATTTACGAGGATCGAGGTTAAGCTCGTTGGCAAGTTCACGTGAGAACTGGTGTGTGAAAAACAGGAGCATAGATAATCATACATAGATGCCTCATTCAGCTGAAAAAAAAGGCTGAAATATTCTTCTATAAATCTTTGTTTGTGTTCTGCTGAAGAAAGTCAGTCATACACATGTTGGATGGCATGAGTGTGAGTAAATGATGAGAGAATTTTCATTTTTGGGTGAACTGTCCCTTTAAGTATTGATCATGCTCATTGCTAAATGATTGACATGTTTAATCTTCATTATGTTCAGTGAAAAGCATTTAGAGTTTTACAGTAGCAGCAGTTGATATGCTTGTTTCATTGTAGGATACAGCAATAGTCCACCCTGTGCCCATTCGCATGACCCCCAGCAAGATCCACATGCAAGAGATGGAGCTCAAGAGAACTGGAAGTGGTACGTTCTTTTATAAAATGCATATTGATCTTCAAATAAATAAAACAATCCATTATATCGTTTCAAAATACAATTCATAAAAATAAGATTTAAGGACAAATTTAAAAATAGATAAGGATGGAGCAGACCTCACATGAAAGGGCAGGCTATTCTAAAGTTTTGGAGCAACAACAGAAAAGGCCCGATCACCCTTTGAGTTGTAGTGTGAATGGGGGACAGATAAAAGAAGTTGATTACCAGATCTGAGCATTCTTGGAGGAGAGTAAGTGTGCAGAAGGTCACTAATGTATTTAGGTGCGAGACCAGAAAGGGCCTTATACACATAGACAGCGATTTTAAAATCAGTTATGAACTTAACGGGAAGCCAGGGGAAATATAATCCCTCTTTTTCATCCCAGTTAAAAATCTAGCTGCCGCTAGATTTTTGCCGTGAAGCTCTAGAGAAAAAAATAAATAATAAATGTACCTTAAAAGTAGTCCATAAAACTTATGTTCAGCATTCCTCATCTTCTGAAGCCATATGACGCTTTGTGTGAGGAACAGACTGAAATGTATTTTGTTGTTCAGAGAAATTTTCATTTTTGGGTGAACTATCTCTTTAATTCTTTTTTGTGACCCCCAAGTGAACAATTTGCACTGCGACCATCTCTTAAAAGTGTTTCTGGACAGAAATCTCATCATTTGCATGGTTGCTGAGTGTAAATTTGTAATACTTTTGGTTTTAAATTGTTTGGTTTATCCACTGTTGCTTTTACAGAGCACACACATCCAACTAGTCCACTAATGGCTAAACCTCCAGAGCTAACGGATGAAGCTAAGCTAGCAACAGCAATTAAGTTTCCTGGTACTACTGTCGGTAAGTTCATCTGGGTTGTTCCAGGCTCATTCTGAGTTGAAAGCATGAAATTGACTGAAAGGAAATATTCTCATGTAATGGATTCAGACCTATTACCCTTCCCTCCTGCAGGAGATGGCTATAGCAGCTCAGATTCATTTACATCGGATCAAGAACCCATTTCCAGTGCTGTGAACAGGCAAAGGTAATTCTGCTGTTTCTTGTGGATGGCACATTTCTTGAGTTTTTGTTTAATGTTTTATCATTGTTGTTTTTGGGTTTATCTTTGTAAGATGAAGCATATATGAGGCATGAAATATCAGGGAAATCGTGGTTATACTGAAGTTGCCCCACCAAATACACAGCTCATAGTGGTACCTTTTAATTATTTTAACTGCTTTTGCAGGTCTCATTCTGGGACATCTTCGGAGGGACTGAAAGTTGTGGCTCCGCCCCCACCTCCACCCCGCCCCCACGCTTCCCATTCACGTTCCTCATCTCTAGACATGAACAGAACATTTGCTGCTGTTCCTGCAGGTAAATGTGCGCATACAAAAGTGCTGCTATCAGATAGATCTTAGCTTCTTGTTTTGTTTGTGTGCAGTTGGAAAAACTGAAGTTCTCTTTTGGAACTACTTTTTCAGCAGGTTCTCAGCAGGCAGGTGCAGTGGCCTTTCCTCCAGCAGTACCTCCAAGACCACTGCCTACACAGGTACAGCATGGAGTTGACAACTAAATAATGCAGTGCGTTGCAGGTCTTTTTTGATAAGGTCACAAACAGCAATGATAACAGTGCTAAACACAACTGAGCATGCATAGTTTGGAGACCAAAATAAATAGGCTTAAATCATCTTTTTAAAGGGAGGACAAAATACTTGCCATACATTTTGTTGTGTACGTCAAAAGCTGTCCAATGAAACTCTACACTATTTTGACACAAATTCATCTGTCACTTGGTAAAATGGCTAATACTAATATAATATTTGGCCTAGTGTTTGTTCCATGTGCTAGACTTTATCCATTTTTCTGTTCAGCCTACATCAGTGTTTATAGTTTTGCAAATGTTGGGTGCATGCAATTCATGATAATATTAATATATTTCAGTGTTTGGTTTTAAAGGAATAGTTCACCTAAAAATGAAAATTCTCTCATCATTTACTCACCCTCATGCCATCCCAGATGTGTATGATTTTGTTTCTACTGCAGAACACAAACAGATGTTTTTAGAAGAATGCCTCAGCTCTGTTGGTCTACACAATGCAAGTGAATGGTGACCAAAACTGTGAAGCTCCAAAAAGCACATAAATGTAGCATAAAACTAATCAATAAGACTCCAGTGGTTTAATCCATATCGTCTGAAGCGATCCAATTAGATTTGGGTGAGAACAGACCAAAACAACTTTTTTTCCCACTGTACATCTTGCCGTTGCAGTCTCTGGGTGTGATCACGATTTCAAGCTTGATTACACTTCTAGTGCTTGACACATGCGCTGAGTTCGAGATGGTGCTAGGAAGTGTAATCGAGCTTGATATCGTGATCGCAAGGAGACTGCTGATTTAGAGTGAAAATTTGTTACATTTTGGTCTGTTTCTCACCCAAAACTGACTGTATCACTTAAGAAGACATGGATCACATAGTATTATGGATTACTTTTATGCTGCCTTTATGTGCTTTTTGGAGCTTAACATTTTTTTGTCACCATTCACTTGCATTGTGAAGACCTACACAGCTGAAATATTCTTCTAAACATCTTTGTTTGTGTTCTGCAAAAGAAGGAAAAGTTATATACATCTGGGATGGCATGAGGGTGAGTAAATGATGAGAGAATTTTCATTTTTGGGGGAACCATTCCTTTAAGGACATTTTTGTTATTTTGGTAGAATAAACAGTTTTGGTACTGTGTTGGGTCACTCTTAATGTCCAAAGTAAAATCTGAAGCAAAATCAATTGAGAATCACTATTCTAATTATTATGCTTTTTTGGCTAAATTAGACCATAGAAAAAGCTTTTTTCCTTCAAGGAATTAGGCCATATGTAATGTTCAAATTCCCAGACATCAGTGCCACTAGGTCACCGTTCGGTAGAGGGAGACGGTCTTCCAACACATACCAGCACATCACCTCAGCAAATGCCAGAACAGCCTAACTTTGCTGACTTCAGCCAGTTTCAGGCTTTTGCTGTGGACCAGCCGGCAGATGATGCAGAGAAACTATCTGACTGTGGACAGGTAAATATACACAATTCAAGTCAACGTGAAACCACATCCTCAGTGCATTTTACAGGTGAAACAGGCTATTCAATGTGGAAAAAATGTAGGCCAGGGCTTGATTTTATATACAGTATCAGGACTTGATTGGAACATGGAAGTGGTCTCTGTGTAACAGGTAGTTGGATTAAAAGTGCTTGGTGGGTTAGGTGTTTTCAAGTTTTAAAAGATTATGAAGACAACATTTTTTTTCTTAGGTAAAACTTGCACCAATGAATCATGTACAGTACAACCAAGTATGTTCACAATGTAAATAGGGTCATACAATTGTCTTGGTTTAAATTCTGTACAGAGCAGTTACTCTGACTGTGCCTTTTTAAGTATTTTATTTTAATGTATTTTTATTTTATTTTTTCGCTTTATTTTGTACAGGCAGAAAGATGTGCAGAAGCTGCTGGGACGATTAGAACAGTGAAGAACAATGTTCAGGAAGAGGAAAGAAATGCAGCCACTGTCAACTCTGTAAGTCAGTCTGTGCCAACCAATATTCCATTTTCCAAATTTGTTTGCACTGTTGTCAATAATTAGGCATTCTCTGCAGGCCAAAGTATCCACTCCATTGGCCCCGCCTCCCAAACCCGTCCGTCGAAGACTGAAATCAGAAGATGAGCTCAGACCAGATATAGAGGACCCTCCGCAAAAGTCCAACGTCATAGCCACTGTTCTAGCAACACAGCCTTCAATTCCACGGTACGCTCAGAAGTCGCTCATAATGCTAGCACTGGGGTGAATCTCACGACAACTATCAAGAATGTTGGAATTTCACTTAAAGGGATAGTTCACCCAAAAATGAAAATTCTCTTATAATTTGCTCACCCTCATGCCATCCCAGATGTGTATGACTTGAAGATGAAATTTCAGCTCTGTTGGTCCTCACAATGCAAGTGAATGGTGACCAGAACTTTGAAGGCCCAAAAGGTAGTATAAAAGTAACCCATAAGACTCCAGTGGTTAAATCCATATCTTCTGAAGTGTTATGATAGGTGAGGGTGAGAAAAAGATAAAAATGTAAGTCCTTTTTTAGCTGTAAATCTACACTTTCACATTCTGCCACCTATCAGTCGGGGCTGGTCAAAGGTGGAGATTGATAGTAAAATAGGACTTAAATATTGATATGTTTCTAACCGTCACCTATCATATCCCTTCAGAAGATATAGATTTAACCACTGGAGTCATATGGATTACTTTAATGCCTCCTTGATGTCATTTTTAGTAGGGCTGGGGGAAAAATCGATCATTACAAATCGCGATTCTTGAGCCAAACGATTTTGAAATCGTCTCCTTGATGAATTATTTAGTTATTTATTTTTTTAATTATATATATATATATATATATATATATATACAAATAGTAAAAAATACATGTTTATCTGAATGCTACAATGATTAATAGATAAATATAGGCAGCTATATTTGTGCAGAGTTCCACACTAACAGGTTTTCTCTCTGAAAAGTTTTGTCTCTTTAATTCTTCACGTTTAGTCCTTTAATGCACCGCTGCTACAGCCATCAAGTGCCGTTTGTTCCCTATCGGACTCTGCTATGATCAATGTTCCTGTTATTATGCATAATCCAAAAGTTTGGGAGGTGTTGTGGAGAGTATTTGTCAAAAGTCATTCTGCAGATTCTGCCTGACACTGCTTTAATAAATAGTTTAGCTGTAAAAGGCTTATCAAACTGTTGGATGGCGTAAACTATACTGTATGTCTCACCCCCACAGTATTTATAATCTAACAGCCAGGGTATTCATGCGCATTGGCGGGTAAGACACAAAGACGTGTGCTTGAGGAAACACCTGATTGTATTTTGAAGAACAGACGAAAGAATTGCTGGCGATGCGTGTCTGTTTTGCTTTTCTGTTCAGAAGTTCATTTGCACTTTGGCACCAACGCACGCAGCGCGATTGTGTCTCGCGGAACATGCGCAAATTGTGATTTCTCACTTTTTTTCTCTGTCAGTCATCTGGAAGCAGTTTGTAAGAATAGTGTTGTCTGTGAGAATGCTGCATAAGATCTCAGACTATCTCAGGATGCATAATGCAAATAACATGCAGACATTGGGGCTCCAGGCGAATTGTCATGTGTGTCATAATTCAGTACAGCCACAGAAATGGTTCTTGAACAAGTTTACTCTTTAGCCTCCATTTATATGTTGCAAAAATGATAATTATAATTATTTTTTAAATTATCACACATTATACATTTGCACATATACAGTGAAATTCTTTTTTTTTCACATATCCCAGCTAAGCTAAGGCCATGATACAGCGCCCCTGGAGCAGATAGGGTCAAGGGCCCAACAGTGGCATCTTGGCGGTGCTGGGGCTTGAACCCCGACCTTCTGATCAGTAACCCAGAGCCTTAACTGCTGAACCACCACTGCCCCAAGCTGGGGTCAGAGCACAGGGTCAGCCATGATACGGCGCCCCTGGAGCAGATGGGGTCAAGGGCCTTGCTCAAGGGCCCAACAGTGGCATCATGGTGGTGTTGGGGCTTGAACCCATGACCATCTAGTCAATAACCCAAAGCCTTACCCGCCAAGCCACCACTGCTCCTAATAGTAATAGCCTATCATGGTAGTATATGTTATATTTTATATTCTAAAATAACAAAATTAGTTTGTTAAAATGATATATTGTATATATTTATTTGTTGAATACAAATGGACATAATGCAGCCTTATACATGGGTTCCTTTGCACTAACTAGTCACCTAGCTCAGAAAACGCACTGACTGGTCCATTGGTAGTTTTAAATTGGTAGTTTTGCACATCCCTAACTTTTACCTGCAAATTATATATAACAGAGTGAAAGCAATTGTCATTTCAGACACAACTGTTCTTCAATAGACATTTCTTTCTGAGAAAAAGAAGTTGAAGTTATTTTTATATCAAAACATTAAATCGCAAAACTTACAGCATTGCAGTATCGCAATACATATCGAACCGGCGAGGAAATAATGTTGTAATATCGAATCTGGAGGTCTTTGGCAATACCTAGCCCTAATTTTAGGACCTTCTGAATTCTGGTCACCATTCACTTACATTGTGAGGACCAACAGAGCTGAAATATTCTTCTAAAAATCTTCATTTGTGTTCTGCAGAAGAAAGTAAGTCACACATCTGGGATGGCATGAGAGTGAGTAAATGATGAGAATTTTCATTTTAGGGTGAACTATCCCTTTAAGCCAAGAATCAAAAGAAAACGATAAGAGATTATATATATATATATATATATATATATCAATTTTTTTTTTTTTTTAATTGTTCGTAAGACCATTCTTTCTTAAATATTTCCATTGAACAGAATGAGACAATTTACATACAGTATAAACAATTTACACAGAAATGTGTTCTGCTAATGTTTCATGAATAAGGTGCAATGAAAAAAAATTTCCATAAGAATTAGATTTTTTGCATATCATTAATGAATATAGTGGGAAAATGTACATAATTGTTTGTAAAATAATGTCATAATGCAAAATAAATAAATAAATAAATAAATAGTCCAAAAACTTTGAATCATATGTTATGCTGAATGTCATTTTTTTTATTAATTTTCTGTTTTCTTTTGATTTGGGGTTGAAATATGACATTTGTCTGTGAGGTTTACCCAATGATGTTCACAGTAGTTCTATGTCTTTACATGTGCTTCCTCTAAATGTTTTGTTTAAAACAGCTCTATTGGTAAGGATAAGAAGGCCATTCAAGCTTCCATTAGAAGAAACAAAGAAACAAACACTGTTTTAGCCAGACTCAACAGTGAATTACAACAGCAATTAAAGGTATAGTGAGCCTTCTCTGACTTTCATCACCGTTTTTACAAGGCAACCTTAACAAACCTCTAAAAATGTATTTTCCTCCAATTGTGTCTTCTTAGGACCTGCTAGAAGAAAGAATATCACTTGAAGTGCAACTGGAACAGCTTAGACCTTTTTCGCATTTGTAACCTGAGTTTGTGTGTGCACGCATGCTTCAAATGCGTGTATGTAAAGAGTGAATAACTCCTGTTTTTGTTTTTATTTTTTTTTGTTTGAATGGTCAGTTGGATCCTCTGGTAGGATGTCAATTTCACCCCCTGTCTCTACTCCTCTGACCATGTTAGAAGAGACAAAATCACTGCTTCCTCCAGAGCACTCGGTCTCACACCACCAGAGGCCCCAAGAATGGGACGTTCAGAGGTACGGGTGCCCAGAGCAGTATCTCTTATGGCACTTTGATGCAACAGAGTCTGAGTGATTGTATATGTAGTACCCCCTAACCGGACAGGTTATAGTAGTATAGACTCTGAGGCTAGGGCCTGGTATCAGGGTACAGGAGGCTGTATTCTGGTTAACATGAAAGACCTGAAGGACTCCCTTTCCCTCCTGTTCCTAGTTGTGAATATCCAGAGAAATCAATGCAGCTTGTCACGTTCTTCCATGTTGAAGGCACCCATGTGTGCTCGGACAATCAAGTGAGGCTGTGCACTGGCCGAGAGGGGAGAAATTATATTTGGGAGATCATTCTCTTTTTTCAGAAGTACGCTTAAAGGGATATTTCACCCAAAAATGAAAATTCTGTCATTATTTACTTTCGTGGAACACAAAGATATTGTGAACGTTTGTATTGGTCACTCTTTTCCATGCAGTTACAGTGAATGGGGACTGAGGATTTCAAGATTCAAAAGTATCATAAAATTGGTCGATATGCTATATTTGATTTTTGCACTATATTCCAAGTCTTCTGAAGCCATACAGTAGCTTTGTGGCAGTAACCGAGTGAAATTTACATAATTATTCACTGATAATCTTTCCCTCCTGTGAGCTGTTAACCACTGCGACAGCTGAACTCTTAAACAGGATAAGTGATTAATTTTTTTAACTGAACTGATTAATTGAAAAGATCAGACTCCAAAGAGTGCAATGTAATGACTTCAGCTCGTTCCTTGCATAAAGCTATAGTATGGCTTCAGAAGACTTGGACTATAGCACAAGTCTTGTGGACTACTTTTATGATATGTTTATGGTGCTTTTTTGTCATTTTGGAGCTTAACAGCCCCAGTCCTCATTCATTTTGAATAAATTGGAAAAGAGTGGCCAGGATATTCTTCAAAATTCACCCTTTGTGTTCCATGGAAGAAAGTAAGTGATATGTGTTTGGAATGACACGAGGGTGAATAAGGGATGACAGAATTTTCATTTGTGTGTAAGCTATTGCTTTAAGACTGATTCAGAAAGGCTCTCTTTCGTAAAATTTCCTGGACGGCACATCTATGTGTGTTGTTTTATGTGTGAGAGAGAGTTTGAGGATAACAGTTACAAATGTATTGCATCAAAGACTGCTTTATTTTCGTCTCATAACACGCTCTGTGGTATAACAATTCGTTCAACATTGTACAGTCTTTGTACGGTATGACAAATACACTTTTTGTTTTCCCACTCTCCATCTTAAATTTTGTTTGTACCTTACACGGTACATCATCAGATTCAATCCTCTGTGATGTGAACAGTACAAAAGGTGAGACCTGAAACAATGACTGCACTTTGCCCCTTTTGATTTCATTTGTCTTTCCTCATCACTATTTTTTGCATGTTGTTCACAATCTTATTTTGTATAAAACAGCTCTTAACGAACCACTCGATTTTGTAACGTCTGAACTAGTGTGACGTTTGTGTTATGTAGATTTACGCCATGTTTCATTCATTCATTTGTTTTGACTGATGTGTGCTTTCTTTTACTAGTCCTCAAAGCCTTACTTTCAGGTGTGCAGGTTTTCACAGTAATGTATCCCGCCCATGTTAAATCGAGGTGAGCCTTCTCTCCCTGCTGTTCGAGCTGATTTACTGTATCAGGGGTATGTTGTATATTGTATTATACACACCTTTTGATCTCATATGTAAATTTGCATTAATTGCTGACTAACAGCAAGTATTCTATTTAATTGCTTAAATAATGGCAGTGGGATCATAAATGTTTAACTGCATGGATGTGTCTCTGCAGAATGAACTAGCAGCTGTGTGATTTTTACACAAAATAAAACGGCACAATATTTTAATATTTTCCTTCTTTGTGAGGCACCCAAGCTATTTTCAGTCCCAACATTTTATATGCCATGCTTTTGTTGGTTTAGTTAGCTTGGATGTTAAGTTAAAGTTGTTTTACTAAAATTATATACCATAATTATGTTTTTAAACGAGTGTGGAAGAGAATGTACACTCTTGTTTGAATCACATGAGAAAATGATCTGGTTATATTTCACCCCAAGATCAAAAGAAAAATAAGAAATTATATTATAAGATAACTATATTTTACATTTTTCAAGCTTTTTATTTATTTTTTTTATTTTTTTACACTGATATTAATTTCTTGACAATGAAGCACCATTTATTCCTCATTACTGTAATATGAACAAATGTCATTCATCACTGAAACTAATTAAAATGATCCTGTCCGGACAGGTTTTTTTTTTTTTTTTTTTTTTTTTTTTTTTTTGTGTAACATGCATAAATTAATTCAGTACAACAAATGCAAGCATGATGTAAAAAAAAAAACAACAACAAAAAAAAATCTAAAAATAGCATATACTTTCTCGTCTTATTTTTGTTTTTCTTGTGATTTTGGGGTGACATTGTTGACAGGTTTTATGAAATTCACCCTTGAAAGGAAAGTTTATATTGCATAATCTTCCTTTATTTCAAGCGTAAGGACAAAGGGAAATTTTGTTTGTTTTATTGGTATTTGACAATGTACAATTGATTATAAATTCATAAGCTGCTATTCTATACAATCTCTGTAGGTAGTCTGAATGTTAAGCAGGATGAGACATCAGGAATAATACTAGACAGCAGAAATCCAGCTACAGCAGTACACCATCTTGCAGTATTCAATGGTATAATTTTAATTCAGAAGGATCCTCTCAGGTACTCATCAGTTTTCCCAGCCAATCCCTCCTTCACTGGAAGTACCCACCCTCCAAGCATTTAGTTTGTGATTCTGGTGATGAAAACATGAATATATTTCATAATCATTCATCAAACTTGAAATGCTCTAATTAGAGTTTGATTTCCAAGAGGTTTTAAAGGAACATTGTAATGGCAAGGTTGTTTAGAAGACTCACACAGTGTTCTGTTTGTAACGATCCAAAGCCTCCTGTGCTACCACCTCAGAGAATTTGGGGTCACTCCAGGGAATGTCTCCTGGCACTGTGAAGCTCATATCTGGCCCATTAAAGAGTTTGACTGACACTTTGGTGTCAGCTGGGTTCTCAGCATTATCTGTGCCTTTTGACATAACCTGCAGGTAAAAATTATATTGGCAATTGACAGATCTGCATTGTGATAGTGATACAAGACAGCCAATGTACCACTTTTCAGCAGATTATTAACTCTTATTCCCAGCAAACACAGAACATACTCCTAATGTTAGCATGTGGTCCCCATTTGTTTGTTTATTTTTTTTCCCCCTTGTGAATGAACTAACATTCTAGGAATGTTCTTTTTTTTTTTTGTTGTTGTTTTTTGTTTTTTAACAACCAAAAACTAAATTTTTCCAAAACATTCTGGGAACCAAAATTTGTTAGCTGGGTTCTTTCAGACAAGCCTTGTGAAAACATGACTATAATACATTTTGGCAATGACATATTTTTAAATCGTGCCTACACATGTAACGTTCCGGCTATCTGATGATTAAGTAATTATTGCTTACTGCCTGTATTTTAAAGAAGCCATCCTCATTTTGGGTGTGGTTAGCTAGAGAGGAAACCCAACCAAACTGCTTGTTGAACAGGTCCAGCACACTAGAGGTGTTGAACATCTGCTCTTCAAATCGCCTTAGAAGGTTGTTGTACTCCTGGGTGAATCTCTCAGCCCTGGCGAGAGCCCTCTCCAGCTCCTCCTTCAAGGGGCCTTCCAGGGGCCGCTTTCCAGAACAATCTGAGGAAGAGAAAGGCTCTCATTGGGCGACTAGAAAATGATCACTGCATATCAATAGCTAAGTTGAAGAGCCAGTTTTCGATTGTGACAAGCCAAATGTTTATCAAATTTTGCACTTACCAATGTGCTGGATCTCTTTACATTTCTCACACTCTTCTTTTAATTTAATGCAACCTGCAGAATTACGACGGATCTCCCTGCAGGTCATCTGATCATTTCCAAACGGTTTGGTTATGATCACGTCCTCATTCACTCTTCCATCTGTGAATGGAGGACAAGAAATTAAATGCTACCTGATGTATAACTGTGGCCTTTCAAACAAACAAATAGTATTACAACTGCTGTAAAATGGTATTATAGTGTATTGTAGTGGTGCTGTATAAAATGTTAGTAGTTTTTGCCAAATTCCAGTAGACTTCATTGAATGAGGCTGCCCCCAAACCTTCAAACACATGCCCCTCTCCAAAACCCCACCCTCCAAAGACGTGCCAGCAAACCCGAACACATACAATAAAATTCAGAGAGCATTCTCTGATTGGCTAGAAACAACACCAACAAAAAAAACTTGTGTTTAAAATGATCTCATGAATTCGTAAAAAATAAGATGAGATGGCAAAATCGTAAGACTTTGTGTGAAAACGTACAATCAACCAAACAAATCCGCTTTCCACGTGTCCGTGTTGACCCCAATGTTTTGTTTCATCCTTGTTTAACTAAATGTGTGTCCAGGCAAAGGTAAACTTAATGAAGTGAAACACCATACCCAGACCCTAAATCTAACCATGATTGTAATGAGAAAACCCAGCTGGGTTGGACGGAAGTAAAATACACTTTCATTTTACGAATGAGCAGTTGTGATATTTTTCAAAACTTTAACCCCTAACCCAAACTCCATACCTAAACTTAACCATAAAGTGTAACACCTTACTTAGACCCTAACCATAATGATGATAGTACTGCAAAAAGCCCTGGTGTGTATGATGGAACAAAGAGAAACTTCGGAGTTCATAATGTGTGTTGTAATTTATTTGGTCATTTTAACGTCTAACCCAAACCCAATACCTAAACCTAAACCTAACCATAAATTTGAACCTGTGACCATTATTGCAATTGATGAATACTTTTTGTGTACCATGGAAGAAAGGAATTATGAGGGTTTTGAAGGAGACGAGGGAATCGTATGTGATAGATTGATCACGATGTGGTACTATTTAAGAATTCTCATCAGAGTGTTTATAGGCTAAGGTTTCATAGAGACATCACAGGCCTCCTTTGTATCTGGTAACACATTAACATGCGTTATATGTCTGGATAGTAGGCTATCTGGATATTCTTTAGCTGGATTGCATTTACAACCTTGCATTCCAGTTTGTGTCCACTGCGATTGGGTTGCGATCTGATCACAGTTACCCACACAAAATGGAAAAATATATATTATATATTATAAATATATATAATAAATATTACATCAGATGCTTCGGTAACTTTTTCCATAATTTTGGCAGTTCAGACCTTTTCCTGCATTGAAAATTTCTGCTACCACCAAAGCTAAATTTATGCTGCTGATGCAAATGTAATGAAATTCATCTCGCATTCGGCAGTTTATACACACTAAATACGCAAGTGTCATATGAGCCACATAGCAGAGAGATGCGAGTGGGGATTTGAGGAGTATTTTACCGTTAAATTGGGTAACAAGATCACAAGATGGCAGTGTCTGTTGTGTTCTTCACATTACATAATAAATAGAAAAAGGCAAGAACCTGCAAGTCAGTCCACTGTTGGCCATCTTTGGAATGCTCTCGGGAGGCTGTTTCCAGTCATGCCGGTGCAGCTCCTATCTACTTGAATGGGGAAAGACCGAAATCTCTTTTACCTGTAAGATGGGACTTCCTTTCTACATCCATTGATCATTGGGTGCTAGAGCTTATTGGTTCGGTGTTCAAGTTTCTCCCATTCATTTAAATAGAAGTGGCCCATCTCTACTAAATAGTCTCTGCTATAGCGGAGACCTCAACCTCATTCTGTTATTAATTATTCTATTTAGTTGCATCTGGATGACAAAAATGCATTTGCTTTTATGCTACACCTTCCTTGAATGTGGTCAGAATTTGTCACTGACCACCTCCGAATGTGCTTTCATTGATCCAGTCACAACGTGTCTTTGGTGTATTTACTCAAGCATTTCATGCGATCAAGCGCTATCCGATTGCGATCTGATAACGAAAATGTATTTAAACGCCAAGTGTAAATGGGGCCACAGGTATGCACTGCAAAAAAAAAAAAAATCCCTTTTACTGCACTCTGACTTTTTCACTTGTTTAAAATGTGCCAGTGTAGCCAGACAAAATATACTTGTATTCAAGATACACTATATTGCCAAAAGTATTCGCTCACCCATCCAAATAATTGAATTCAGGTGTTCCAATCACTTCCATGGCCACAGGTGTATAAAATGAAGCACCTAGGCATGCAGACTGCTTCTACAAACATTTGTGAAAGAATGGGCCGCTCAGGAGCTCAGTGAATTCCAGCATGGTACTGTGATAGGATGCCACCTGTGCAACAAATCCAGTCGTGAAATTTCCTCGCTACTAAATATTCCACAGTCAACTGTCAGTGGTATTATAACAAAGTGGAAGCGATTGGGAATGACAGCAACTAAAATGACAGAGCGGGGTCAGCGGATGCTGAGGCGCATAGTGCGCAGAGGTCGCCAACTTTCTGCAGAGTCAATCGCTACAGACCTCCAAAGTTCATGTGGCCTTCAGATTAGCTCAAGAACAGTGCATAGAGAGCTTCATGGAATGGGTTTCCATGGCCGAGCAGCTGCATCCAAGCCATACATCACCAAGTGCAATACAAAGCGTCAGATGCAGTGGTGTAAAGCACACCGCCACTGGACTCTAGAGCAGTGGAGACGCGTTCTCTGGAGTGACGAATCACGCTTCTCCATCTGGCAATCTGATGGACGAGTCTGGGTTTGGCGGTTGCCAGGAGAACGGTACTTGTCTGACTGCATTGTGCCAACTGTGAAATTTGGTGGAGGGGGGATTATGGTGTGGGGTTGTTTTTCAGGAGTTGGGCTTGGCCCCTTAGTTCCAGTGAAAGGAACTCTGAATGCTTCAGCATACCAAGAGATTTTGGACAATTCCATGCTCCCAACTTTGTGGGAACAGTTTGGGGATGGCCCCTTCCTGTTCCAACATGACTGCGCACCAGTGCACAAAGCAAGGTCCGTAAAGACATGGATGAGCGAGTTTGGTGTGGAAGAACTTGACTGGCCTGCACAGAGTCCTGGCCTCAACCCGATAGAGCACCTTTGGGATGAATTAGAGCGAAGACTGCGAGCCAGGCCTTCTCGTCCAACATCAGTGTCTGACCTCACAAATGCGCTTCTGGAAGAATGGTCAAAAATTCCCATAAACACACTCCTAAACCTTGTGGAAAGCCTTCCCAGAAGAGTTGAAGCTGTTATAGCTGCAAAGGGTGGGCCGACGTCATATTAAACCCTATGGATTAAGAATGGGATGTCACTTAAGTTCATATGCGTCTAAAGGCAGATGAGCAAATACTTTTGGCAATATAGTGTATATTCTCTAAAAAACTTCTAAATATCATAGAAAGTTTACAAGTAAATATATCTACAAGACAAACTACTCAAGAATAAGATTTGTGTGTGTGTGTGTGATTTTCTCAGGACACCCGTTTGAGTGATATCTGTCTTGTAGGAACATTTTAAGCATGGTATTCCCCATAATATTTCTGACAGCACATTTTTGTTGTTGTCCAAATGTTACTGCATCCAGGCTTGGTAAATCCTGACATTTACCCTCTGAGGGGAAATCCATATCATTTCCCACATAGGGCCCAAATGATTCCATCATGTTTCTCGCCATCTCCATCATGGGCCGGAACATGCTATGGAAGCCATGGAACCCAGGGTCATGCAGGGGCGACCTGTAGACACGAGCAGACCGGCTGGCTGTTGCATCTGGCCTGCCAAAGATGCTGGGCATACGGAAGGGACTGGGGAAGAAGCTGGGCTGGTGGAAGGCATGCATGTGGTCAAAAACCCTCATGCTGTCCATGAAGATGTGGTCCACTCCATCGGCCACCTCTGTATAGCGTTCCTCCAGGTCCTGGAAGTGTTTGGTCTGCTTCTGGTCCTGGTCCACCAGAGATTCAATGTTCTGCCCATTTATCCAGATTGAGATGGGAGAACTCCTGTTCAAAACCTCCTCCAGCTAAAGGGCAAATAAAGAAAAGAATGGCTTCCAACTTTAAAATGAAATAAGGTAGAGTGGTACAGTGGCCCAAATTAAATATTAAGACTCTTAAGCCACACTTTAATTGTCTGAATGAAATTGCATTCAATAAAAAATCAAACCATATTCAAACATAAGATGCTAGGGCTTTTCTTGGAACTAACTTCACTTCTCTGAGCCATTTTTGCAATTACTTTTAACCAGCTGGTGTCAAGGACATTTTTAGTGGATGTATGAATGTTACACCTATATAGCACTTTTCTGACACTACATTCAAAGCAATTTACTCTACATAGTTACCAGGGGACTCTTCTCAACCACCACCAGTGTGCAGCATTCACCTGGATGATGTGACGGTGCGCTCACCACACACCAGTTGTTGGTGGAGAGGAGGGAGTAGAGCGATACAGCCAAATAATGGATGGATTACTGTAATCTAATTACTTTTTTAGTACAGTACAAAAAGTACTGCTTAAAGGGATAGTTCAACCAAAAATGAAAATTCTCTCATAATTTACTCACCCTCATGCCATCCCAGATGTGTATGACTTTCTTCTGCAGGACACAAAGATTTTCAGAAGAATGTCTCAACTCTGTAGGTCCATACAATGTAGGAGAATGGTGGCTAGGCCTTTTAAGCTCCAAAAAGGAGATCAAGTCAGCATAAGGGTAATCCAAATGACGCCAGTGGTTTAATCAATATCTTCCCAAGTGATCGAGTTGGTTTTGGGCAAAAACAGTACAAAATGTAACTCCTTTTTCACTCTACATCTTGCCATTGCAGTCTCATCATGATTTCAAGCTTGATTACACTTCCTAGTGCATGCGCAGAGTGGTAGATGGTGCTATAGGAAGTGTAATAGAGCTTGAAATCATGATCACCAAGGAGACTGTTGAAAAAGGAGTTATGTTTTGGTCTGTTCTCACCAAAACCAACTGGATAACTTCAGAAGACATTGATTTAACCATGGAGTTTGATGGATTATTATGATTATGCTGACTTGATCTGCTTTTTGGAGCTTCAAAGGCCTGGCCACCATTCACTTGCATTGAATGGATGATGTGTTGCTGATGTATTGCTGGTTGATATTATTCTTCTAAAAATCTTTGTGTTCTTCAGAAGAAAGTCATACACATCTTAGATGGCATGAGGGCGAGTAAATGATGAGAGAATTCTCATTTTTGGGTGAACTAACCAAGTAGCATTTTAAATTCCTGAAATCAGATTAAAGTTACTGACTTTCAATTAAGTTACTTTTAATTACCTGGGTTAGGTGACATTTCTTGTAACATGTATAATACATTTTAAACATGAATTATATTAATATGTACATCCGTTTGAGTGTTGCGACAGCTGATGTTGAAGTGTTGCCCCCTGACAAGTTTTATGAACTAGAAGAACATTGTTTTGAATTCATTGAAAAAGAAATCTTAAGTTTTCTTGTGAAAAATTATTTCTAAAGTAACTTCAAAATATATTGTAGGTTAATTTGATTGTTTTTTCAGTAAAGTAATCAGTAAAGTCAGTAATCTGAATACAATTTGTAGTAATTAGTCAGTTAATTTAGTTTTTAGTTAATTTCTATTTTTGAGAATCTGTCTCGACACTGGTTTTAACATTTGAAATTTAAATTTTTGTGGAATGTTTTGCTTGAAAAGTGTGCCACTTGGTTTATCTAATGCAATGACATTCAAACATCTTTAAGTGTCCAAATACATTTTGGGGTCACTGTGTCTCAGACTCGCCTGTCGTCCCACAAGGCCGGCTCCACTGCTGCAGGTGCGTGAGTAATACTTTACACAGGTGCTTCTCAAACAAGGCTTACACTCCTCCCACAGAGCCTGCATGGTTTCATTACACACTCTCTGTTCCTCACTCAGCTTCTTCTCCATCTCCTGAGCGGTCTTCAGGGCATTCTAATGGACAAAGCAGCAAAAAACTCATGATCCCAACAAGAGAAAGTCCTCTATTGTAATATGTACATATAATATCTATCTGCAAAATCAGTTCTAATCTTGGACGGGTGAAATGGAAATGGAACAGATAGTTTTCCAGATGTAAGAGTATATGCAAATTATAATGTTCCACATGTTATGTAAGTTTTTGGTTTTTTTCCCCAAGCTTTTATATATACCATTGTTTGTACATTTTTTTTATTCAGCTTCAAGTTTTGCTATAATAATTCAGCAGCTAGACCAGCATGGAAATTCATAAGTCTACGGCAGGGATCAGTGAAAATATTACGAAAGGACTCTAGGTAATGTTGCTTTGGAGAAATGTTGCTGCCTGTCTCACATCTTTCTGTTGCTTGGTTTTCTCCAGTTCTGACAAGAACCTCTTGTGGTCCTCTTCTGATTTCTCCATCACAGTCTTCATCTCTTTCACCCCAGTGATGGCATTTTCGATCTGTTTATCCAGGTACTTTTCACCAAACGCTGAGATCTCTGCCAATAAGCCAAGACAGACATTGACTTCCAGTACCGCAAATAAGACACAGTATGAGTGTTTCTTCAACTTATCTTTATTTCATCTCAAGCTTGCTAATCACTGTCACTTTTGTCGACTTGGTTAACAAGTGCACTAACTTTCAAAAAAGCTTTATTGGGGTCAAACTCTTTGGTGTGGTGGAAATGATGGCACAGCTGTGGGGCAGTCATAATAATTAGTATTTTAGAATGGATTTATATACTGTAGTTTCATATTGAAATTATGGGTCTGGGACAAGATAAAGTGATAAAATGTATTTGAAAAGTACCAAAAATAAATGATGAAGGCATGATAAAAAGTCTGTTTTAATGTGACCTTCATATGACAAAAAGGAAAAGGTTTAAACATATTCATTTTAATAAAAATCAACCCCTGGTAGATGAAATTGTCCAAAGTTGAAGAAACACCCATAACTGCACATCTGAAAAGTTTAGTAAAAATTGTCTTTTAACTTACGATTGAGTTCTTCTTTAGTTGGGGGTAGCAGACACTCAACAGAAAGGTAGAGTAGAGAAAGCCCCAGTAGAGACCATGAGACCTTCATCTTTGGTGACTGCTTGTGTCCAGATTTCAGATGCTGTCTAACACTGAAACAGAAGCCACGAAGTTGTGGGCTGCTCAATAGTGAAGTTATTGTGGTATTTTTACAATTATTTTTTTATTTTTTATTTTTTTAACTTGTTTTAAATAGGTTGTGGAGAAAGTGACTCAGCAAGTTTATGACCACAAACAATTGTGAATTGACACTTTATGTGGTTTGTGTAAGACACTGTCCTACAGACTGTGTGGGCAATGAATCCTTTGTATCAATGCATCTATTTAAAGCTCTGGTACAAACAGTAGTGCTGACTTTGTCAGCCGGTGACCTTTATGTTTTTGTAATGTTGATAAGACGCAGCAGGGGGTAATTTTCTTACAACAAAGGCCATACAAACATTTTAGTGTTTCAAAGTTGTGCCATTTCGCTGCTGAATAAAAGCCTAAGCTGGTTTGCTGCTCTTAGCTGGTCTCCTAGCCTGGTCAGTCTGGTCTTGTTTGCTAGTTTTAGATAATGTTTTGGGCAGTTGTCAGCTGGTCAGGCTAAACCAGCTAAACGTCCAGCATTTTTCCAACAGGATTTGTACATATTCTTTATTAGCTGTTTAACTATAGCCAAAGATTTCTGGCTCTTTCAAGATACTATTTCTGCAACATGTCATCAGATGGAATCAGACCAAAAAGATTTCAATCAGTGAAAGTGTTGGAACCTCTGAACTATTATATGTTCTCTCTGGCTGATTACATGGATTTGACAGAAAATCCCCCTTAGCAAAAGCTTTTGGAATGGTTATTCTGACAACGCTTAATCCCAGTTTTCTGAGTATTCGTGAGTGTGGGTGATTCTAAGTAGGTTAAACTTTAGCCATTGCTCCAATAAAGCTGAACTTTTAATCATGGTGGTATTCTCAAATATTGAGATGTCATTGCTCCGCAACAGCTGCTGTTGAGTTCATAATTCACACCAGAGCTCAAGGTAAACATCATAAAAGCATTGTCCTGGGGAAGGAAGTTTTATGAAAAAGTCACCCTTAGGGGTGAGGCAGACCTTTCACTGGGGGTATGTGTACATAAAGACCCAAACTCGGCCAAATTAAAGCCAGGAGCCTAGTTATGTAAGGAACATTCAGGCAACTGTTTTCACCACACAAATGTTAACAGAAAGAGCCAGTGACCAGAGACAAATCCAGAGTACTTTAATGGACAGTTACTGTTTTGTTTATCCCAAAATATAAAATTTACTCACCCTCATGCCATCACAGATTTGTATGACTTTCTTTCAAAGAACACAAATGAAGAGTTTTAAAGGAATATCTCAGCTCTGTAGCCCCATACAAAGCAAGTGAATGGGGACCAAAATTTTGAAGCCGAAAAAGCACATAAAGGCAGCATAAAAGTAATCCATAAGAGTCCAGTGGTTAAATCTATATCTTCAGAAGCGATATGATAGGTGTGGGTGAGAAACTGATAAATACTGAAGTCCATTTTTACTATCAATCTCCACTTTCACATTCTTCTTGTGTTTTTGGTGATTCGCATTCTTCGTGCATATCACCACCTACTGGGCAGGGAGGAGAATTTATAGGGAAGAAAGGACTTAAAAATGTATCTGTTTCTCACCCACATCTATCATATCTCTTCTGAAGATTTAGATTTAACCACTGGAGTCATATGGATTACTTTTATGCTGCCTTTATGTGCTTTTACGAACTTCAGAATTTTGGTACCCATTCACTTGCATTGTATGGACCTACAGAGCTGAAATATTCTTCTAAATATTTACATTTACCTTTCATTTTTAGGTGGACTATTCCTTCAAATATGGTGCAAGACCTGTAGTTTTAATTTATTTTTGTATTTAGTATAATTTGCCCAAAAATGAAAAAACTGTCATTTACACACCCTCATGTCTTTCTATGAGTTACTGTATAAATAGCAGAATATCCAAGCTGCTCTTTTCCATACAATGAAAATGAATGGTGACCACAGCTGTCAAGCAAGATTTTCAATAAACACTTTAAGTTTGAGCCTGTTCCTCACAAAAAGCTATCAAATGGCATTAAATAAAATCATGAATTATATAACTTCTCTTATGGTACTTTTATTGTGCTTTTTTTTTTTGCCCTTTTTAGGAGCTTGACGGCCTCTGGTCACCATCCACTTTCATTGTGTGGAAGAGAGCAGCTTAGAAATTCTGCTAAACATCTTCCTTTGTCTTACATGGAAGAAAGTAAGTCAAGGGGTGAGGAACAACAGTAGTGTGAGTACATGATGACAGAATGTTCATTTTTTTGGTGAATTATCCTTTAAAGGGTAAAAAAAAAAAAAACATTGACTTTCCTAAAAAAAAAACAAAAAAAAAACAAATACAGAATTTTGCAAGCATATTACTTTATCTTCTTGTTTTCCTCATTTGAATTAACCTTGTCCTTGTGCTTAATCTCGGAGAGTTTTGGTGATATTTGTTTTTCTCTGCAGTTCTAGATGTTTCTCTTTGCCTAGAATGAGATTATAAATCTCTGGTATGCGGTGTTTATAAGGAACAAAGTGTATCATAGATGGCATGTCCTGAGTGAGAGGATTTGCTTTGTTTAATGATATCTTGCTAGGGCACAGTATGCGTCCTGAATGCAGTTGACCTGGTTTAGCTCCCATCAAATTCCTCAAATCAATACAAATCCTCGCAGGCAAGGCACGTTCAAACGCAGCCCAGCCAAACAGCTCGACTTTTTGGATGACATTATCCAAGTGTGGTTGGACTGTAATTCATAAACAGCATAAAAGAGGTTTATTATGAACTTTTTTTTTTAAATTAGAAAAATATTGGGATTACATTTTATGCTATCTCATTCCAAGTAAAATAGCACAAAACAAAATCGTGTTTACATTCTTGCAGCAGTGGGTTATTGGCTCAGTTTCAACTTTTGACAAACATAATTTCATAAATGCAACAAACTGTACTCCACAAAGATGTTATAATGTAGACACCAAATATCAAATTTATAAATATTACATCATTTGAATCTGTCTACGAAGAGTATAATGTGATGAAAGGATGATATATAAATAATATAAGAATATTAAGTGTGTGTGTGTCTAAGATATATATATATATATATATATATATATATATATATATAATCAATTATATGATCATTTAAAATCAAACCAATTATTCTCTATAAAAACATTTATAAATGCATTAGTTTCAAATGGCAAAACGTCCTTTCAATTTTCCCCTTGTACTTACCTTGTCTTGATCTTTGATGCTTGATTCTTCCTTGCAGATGAACTGTGCCTTCTCTGATAGGTTTATATACTGAAAGGCAGGGGGATGTTGTCCACGTGATTCAGGGGATGAGAATGCCCATGGCTTTGGACTTTTCCAGAAATTGTGTCATTCTTAACAGCAGAGGCTGTCTCTGTCCAGAAGTGGGCAATATTGCTCCATCTTGCTCATATGACTGCACTTATGGAAGCACAGCCTGAACAAGGGCTTTACGGGAAAATGGCTTTTTAGAGTTTACTGGCAAAGACAGTATATGGACAATTCATTATAGTCAGTGCGTTCCAACATTGAATAATGGCGAATCACCATAGGCGTTAAAGTGACCTGCTTAAACACAAAACATCTGCTCTATTGGTGCAGAAACTATTCCACCAAATCACGTGGGAGTCCCACACAGACACTGGTGCTGAAATGAAGTAAACAAATGTGCCATTTTTTGCAGGTTATACAAGCTAGACATTAATAAGCAACCTGGACTAGACTTGTTACAGCCACTTATCAACCGCCCAGCTCCCAGATGGCTACAGTTATGTGGCATTTATTTTTTTCTGTGACACATACTGATTATGTAACATTACTCAAAATGATCTTAAAGGGATAGTTCTGCCAAAAATATTTTTATTTATTTATTTATTTTTACTTTTTACTCACTTTCATGTCATTCCAAGCCTGTATGACTTTGTTCCATGAAGTACAAAAGGTTATTTTAATGAAGAATATCCCGGTCACTTTTTTCCATATAACGAAAATGAATGAGGACTGAGGCAGTTAATCTTCAGATTGTTAAAAAGCACCATAAAAGTATGAAAAAGTAGTCAATACTACTGGTGCTTTATATTTAAAGTTTTGTTTGAGGAAAAAAATAAAATCAGACATCACTACTTCTCATAAACTCTCAGCGGAATTCAAGCTTTTCAATAAATAATGACTTAAATTTCAATCTGTTCCTCACACAGTCACTATCGTATCTTCAGAAGACTTGGAATCTAGCATATGAGTGGTATGGTGCACTTTTATGACACTTTTATTGTGGATTTTGTCATGTTGGAGTTTGTTGACACCCCACGGGAAAGTCAAACATGTCATTACTTGTCATAGGTAGCTTTCACCCTCTCAATCTAAATTTCTTTTAATTTTTGTGGGATATTCCAGCAACTTTTAAAATGACAGTTAACCAAAAAATGAAAATTCTGTCATCATTGACTCACGTTCGTGTTGTTACAAACCAGGATGACTGACTTTCTACTGTTAAAGGGATAGTTAACCTAAAAATGTGAGAAATTCTTTCATCATTTACTCACCCAAGACTCCAGTGGTTAAATCCATGTCTTCAGAAGTGATATGTTAGGTGTGGGTGAGATCAATATTTAAGTCCTTTTTTACTGTAAGTCTCCATTTTCATCAATGTGAAAGTAAAAGTGGAGAAGTCATACACATCTGTGATGGCATGAGGGTGAGTAAATGATAAGATAATGTTCATTTTTAGGTGAACTAAACCTTTAAGCACAAAAGAAAATGTTAGGCAAAAGTTAGCCTCAATCACCATACACTTTCATACAGTAAAAAAAGTTGAAAATGAATGGTGACTCATGAAAGTGAATGGTGATTGTGGTTAACATTCTGCCTAACAGAAGGGGGTGGGGTGAGTCATACAGGTTTTGAACCACATGAGTGTAAATGTGTAAATAATTAAAGAATTTGGGGGGCCTAGGTTGATCAGCGAGTACTGACGCTGACTGCCACCCCTGGAGTCGCAAGTTCGAATCCAGGGTGTGCTGAGTGACTCCAGCCAGGTCTCCTAAGCAACCAAATTGGCCCGGTTGCTAGGGGGTAGAGTCACATGGGGTAACCTCCTCGTGGTCGCGATTAGTGGTTCTCGCTCTCGATGGGGCACGTGGTAAGTTGTGTGTGAATCACGGAGAATAGCATGAGCCTCAACGTGCGGCGTCTCCACGGTGTCATGCACAACGAGCCACGTGATAAGATACGCGGATTGACTGTCTCAGAAGCGGAGGCAACCGAGACTTGACCTCCGCCACCCGAATTGAGGTGAGTAACCGCGCCACCACGAGGACCTACTGAGTAGTGGGAATTGGGCATTCCAAATTGGGGATAAAAATAAAAAAATAATGAAAGAATTTTCATTTTTGGGTGAGCTTTCCCTTTAAATGTCAGGATAGCACAGCTGGCATGGCACATAATTTGCTGATATTTAGGAAATGGTGATGCAAATCCTGTTTTTAAGCTGTGTGAGATGCACACTGTAGGAGTATGTCTGTGCCCACATTTTCCCCCACAGGACATGTGGGCAAACAATCAACATGGCCAGACAAACAGCTAAACCTTAAAGCCACATCCTCTTTATGATGTCATGTGTCTGTAAAATGTTTTCATATCATACCACTCTTAAAATACAACACAATATGGTCTGTTTTTCTCTTGAGTCCCATTTTGAATTAATTAGTGGCGCTTACTAAGGCAAGAATCACTATTATTACTGCTCATTCAAATCCCTAAACTTAAGTATTAAACTTAAGTCCATAACTCGTCCTACATTATTTGTGCTCCGGACATGAATGATATCTCAAATTGTGCAGTATGTATTACTTTTCTAAGCAATCAGCCACAAATGCTTTTTTTAATTTTAAATAATATCACTAGGGTTTCCATGTGAGTTTTCATATCTACAGACATGTTGCCTTTGGCAGAGCATTGCTCTGTCTCATGCCATTGCTTTATTTTCAGGTATCTCTTTTCACTCTTTTTGATCTATCATTTTTTAAATGTAAAGTTTCCCATCAATGGAATATGATATATTCCATATATTCCAAGTTCCGTAAGCCATATGATAGCTTTGTGTGAGGAAAAATGTAAGCCATTACTCACTGAATCTTCTCTTTCACAGCTCTTAAAGCTCATTCACATTTGCGCATATTAAAATATTGCATGTCAAGATATCTGACGCCAGGTTTGACATCTATGATGCCAAGCTTCATTGGTTCTCTCGTGCTTTGTAACCTATCATGCACCTAATTTTTAGTGAATAAAAACCTACATTTCTGTTTGTTCTTAACACAAAGCTATTGTATGAATTCAGAAAACTTAGAATATGGTACCCAAGTCACATTAACTACTTTAATGGTGCTTTTATGCTCATTTGTGGAGTTTAACAGCCCCTAGTCACCATTCACTTTCACTTTGTGTCAAAGATCAGCATGAAAATCTGCCTAACATCTCCTTTTGTTGTCTACAAAAGAAAGAAACTCATACGGTTTGGAACGGCAGGAGGGTGAGAAAATTATGACAGAATTTTCATTTTTGGGTGAAATGAAAAATTAGGGTAAATTCTGTAAAAGTACAACTCATATCTACAGTACTTGAATGGGAAAAGGGCAAAATCTCCAAAACAACATTGATATTTAAAATTATGATCAAAGAACATATTTCAAATCAGCAAGAAAATCTGACAACAATGTTATCATAAATCATGCTTCTTTAGCTCAGATCACACTAATGCGCATTCTTGTTGACTGACAGGAGATGGCTATATCTAAAAGGTGATTGGCTCAGTTACCTGTAAGGCAGGACTTCCTTTTCTATATCCATCATATTGGGTGTTCCATTCATTTTATCACAAGTGCGCCATTTCTGGCTAAATAGTCTCTGTTTTTATTTTATTTATTTATTTTTTTACTCTATGCAAAGTGCATTGCTTGTCCTCTGGGTGGCAGTGACTCGTGTGTAAGACACAACTGCTGGGTCACTTGAGCATAAAGGCTGCTCCATCAAAATATCATCATAAATATGCATAATATGAATAACAGCCTGTTGAAGAGACATTTTGGAGAAAATATTTTATATTTGGATTGTATTCTTTTTTCCCCACAGAACAGCTAGAAGAGAGTCACAGCCAATCTGCTTAAATCCAAAACAAGGCTTCATAGATATGAACTATTAAACAATGTAAGCACCAATTCTGTAGTGCTTTCTGTAACCTATTTACAAGTAAAGTCATCATAATCAGTTTGTGAGCACATTAAGTGCCAGTTGGTTCTTTGAGCTAGTCTATAAAACCCTAGTCTGTTTGTCGGCAATATTTGCAGTTTTAGCATGCAATTTGATGCATGCTAAAACTCCACTTCACCACATATGGAGGTGTGCTGGTGCTATTTACATTAGATTAAATCTCTCACATTCACCTTCAGAGGCTTGCATTTTTCAGTGTAACATTCCCAAAATATTCTTGGCATATAAGGAACATTTGATAAACAATGCCTTCTTGAATTGCACAACATCATGAAATGCTGTTCCATTTTAGTTATCTGCACGTCAACACTGTATTTCCCCAGGAAACACATAATTAATCAGCACTCAATCAGTTTATTTATTAAAAACATATTTGCTTTCACATCTGCACGCATTTTAACAATAAAGCAAAAATAGTGTACCATGAACGCCAGCCAAGTGAGAGCTTTCACACACGTTAAATAAAAAAAGGGCATACCCTTCTGATTAATTCAATTCAGATCAGTTCAGACAGTAGAGCCCCTTTTGTAAGAGTCAAAGTGCTTTACATGCATTGGAAGGCAAATAAGGCCAAGAAGGTTAAATGGCCTAAAGTGACACTTGCAACAGCGGTTGTGTTGATTACCTGAAGAAGACCTAAGCGGTCGAAACGTTGTACTCACTTATTCTGTGAGAGCATGATCAGCAGTGTGCGGTCCCTATTTTATTGTTTTCTGCATTGATTTTTGATCTTGCACCTGCATACATTTTTTGGATGTGCACATGCTACTTTGTGTACTCTAAAGTAACACTAACAAAAAGTATAAAAAGTGCCACAGTATTGTTATACCATGGTACAGAATAATTACCATATTCATGTACTTTGGTATTTGCCAAATTATTTAAGGTACTTTAAATGGATGGTTCACCCAAAAATGTTTGGAATGAATGACATAAGGGTGAGCAAATAATGAGAGAATTTCATTTGTGGGTGAATTATCCCTTTAAAGAATACTATAATAAAAACATATTACCATGGTACCATACCGAAAATACTATGGTAGTACCATGTTACTTTTTGGTACTTTTTGTAAGTAAAGTAAATATGCAATCTTATGACATCAAAACACCCTCACTATATTGCATGACTTGTAAGGCGACACATTTTAACATCTGCATTACATAACCAACTACATTTACAACCTTGTCTGTGTCTTATTAAATTGTGTGGTAGCTTGCAAAGGACCGGAGCACGAATCCTGAAGAGCATGCAAGTCGACACGTGAGCCAAAGTGTCATAGAAGCACCACAAAAAGATGTAGTTACTTCAGCAATAGTGTTTTCATCTCACATTTGCTTTTATGAAACTATGGGTTAGGATTAAGTTTAAGGTTTAGGGTAGGGAGGTGGGTTTTGTTGTTTTAAAACTCATTTGAGCATTAACCCCATTTGTTTGGGAGAAAATGTTATTTGCTTTAAGTGCAACACAGTGAGATATGTATAATAAACCACGCAATATAATATCGCAAAAATGTCATGACATTCGCGTAATTTCTATGAGATATTTTCTTTTGCTGAATTCAAAAGATGTTTTGAAGAATGTCTACGCAGCTCTTTTCCATACAACGAAAGCATATACAGGCCAAAAAAAAAAAAAAAAAAAAAACACCATAAAGGTTTTTTAATGTATATTCTTATACGATGTGCCATATTCCAAGTCCTCTGAAGTCTTTGTGTAAGAAACAAAATTCATGCTGCTTCACATTCAAACTTGCCTCATCATGACTGTTTACAAGACACATGAGAACTAATGGAGTTCTTCACATAACACGTTTGAATATGTGTATGGACTATTGTAACGTTACCATGTTTGATTGCTATGGCAAAACATCTTTTGTGTTCCACAAAAGAAAAAGTCATACGAGTTTGGTACAACATGAGGTTGAGTAAACAATGATAACATTTTTGTTTTTGTGTGAACTACCACAGAAGATGAAGGCGCCTGTTGTACCAATACCAGACATTTGTTAACAATTAAGCCGGTGCTCAAGATTGACTCAGCAAAACACACGCACACTCCCACCTCCTCCTTTTCTCCTCCTCTCCCTTCATCCACTCCCTTCCTTTTTTACACAGAAACAATCACTCCCCTTCTCCGTCATGTTTGCACATGGTTACTGTCCAAGGAATTAATCTCCTCTGCTTAAGCAAAGTGGCAGCATGTTGTAGAGAGGTCCTCCACACAACCCAGCTGTTGCATGCTGTGCACTCATTGTTCACCAAGGATCGTCAGCATTGGATTAGTCTGTTTTCAGCTCTGCAGATTTGGTGTGTGAAATTTGGACTTGTTCATTAATGTAAACAAACCAGAATGCTTCTTGGTAATCATGCTGATTGTAGCGCTTGAAGCTGATTGCTCTCTGAGATTCATCCCAAGATTGTACTTCTAAACAGGGGCAAGATATTCTGTGAAAAGCAATTTTTGTCCTACAAGAGTCCACCTGATCCTTACCAGCCCTTCTTGGAGCAGCTTTACGGAGTCAACATGAAAGGTAAGCTGAAAATGTATTTCTCTGGAGACTTGAAAGTCCAGGCATAAATTTAAGAACACAATTTTAGCTATTGAGAAAGCAGGGAACTGTTGGATGTTGAATGCAAGATTGTCTTTTTCTCATTTTAATAGCAAAATAATGTATACTTTGACCACTCTCAGCTTGACTACCATTTGCTTGTGCATTGGTTTTCAAAGAAACTAAGTGAGTTCTTTTGAAGGCTAGTGGAACACATGAATCCATATCTTGATGTTGTTGTCTTAATGTTTTTTTTTTCTCCCCTATATCTTTGGTGAGGATCTCTGTATTTATATGAAACTTGTCCAAGATGAAGGTCAATTTATCTTTTTTTATGCAATATCCAGAAAGTCCTGAAAGACCAGGCTACCTAATGCATTCCTCATGTGGTCAGAGATGTGTAGGGAGGGTAGCAGGTGTGGAGCCAATGCTAACCACACACACACACATTCCCTTCAGCTGTTTTCCTGTGGCGGAGTCTCGGGTCTTGCTGAAAAAATACAGGATAATAGGCGTCCCGTACTTGATATCTCAATTTCTGCCAAAATACAGGACGTCCCAGCTAATACGGGATAGTTGACAAAGCTAGTGCAGTTGGACGCAAAAACATGTTTGATGTGAATGGGCCCCTAAGAATGCTTTTAATTATTCTCCATTATACTCAGAAGTTGCAGTCTACATCAATACATTCTGTGCATTTTATTGCTTTGAGAGTAACCGTACATATTTTTCCCTTTAAATACATGTAAAGAAGTTGCACATCAACCAGAACTGTGGAGACACTTGACTTTATTGGTTGTGGTTGGGTCCCATCTCAAGTTTCAGGCATTCGTGTCAGAAGTTTTATGCCCAGTGCATTTATCTGGTCACATTTAATACCAGTATTATTGTATGTTTCCTGTCTGTTGTTGCTTATTAGCTCTGTTTGAAGGCATGGGAACACTGGTCAGCCTCTTGAACCCACAGTTTAAAGATCATGTATCTGCACACAATGCCAGTTTTTCCTTTTGGACATCAAAGCCCAAGTTTAATCCAAACTATTTTAAATTTACCCCTGAGAACACAACACAGTAGCTTTGCATTGCCAGATATGAAGGAATTAAGAGAATCATCTGGAAATCTTCAGTCATATGTAAAAATCTAGCAGGTGTTGGAGAGGTCAACGACAAACTTTTTACACATTGTGAGGATTGTGGGTTTTGAGTTCTGACCAAATGTTCAAAACAGCAGAATTCAAGTGTGCTCAGCTTGTATTTGTGGAAGAGAGGAATGTGCAACAAGAACTGAATCAGGTCTCACATTGTTGAGATGCTGACCACTACCAGTGTTGATAACAACTGAAGATTAAATACATCTTGGTGGACTTTTTGTGTTAGACCAAATACAGTCAAGTCAATCTTTATTATGGGAACTGACAAGATATTATAGTCTCAGATTATTATTTGAATTTCAGTATGTGTCATGTGGATGTAGTTATGTTCATCGTGTTTTGAGAGGACCTGCAATGAAATTTCAGCCTCTAATGTTTGGGCAGAGCATGGATGTGTTTTTTATAGGTGGTTGCTAACAAACTGTAAAACATTTGCCCAAGGAGACTTGGGCTGCTTCCTTATGTATACCTTAAATAACTGAGGTTTTAGCATCGTATCAGTTACACACCACCAAAGTGCATATTTGCTTGCATTTGATCACAGCATCTAGGAATGCGATTAGATATCATATTCTTTAATAGCATACTGTATCAGGCAGCAATAGGTAAAATCTTATTTTCAAAGGAAATTATGTGTAATGAAGCTTATAATGTTTAAAAGAGATCTCTTCAACATTCTATGGTAAACAAATGTTGATGTTAAAGTGTTGATGTAAACAGCTAACATGATCCCACAGGAAATCATCATGTTCGACTCAATTTAGCTAAATTACTGACAAGTGCCACTGCCTATCAGACATTGTTGCATCAATTCAAACTTGAACACATTGCGCGAGCAACCCCTGAGACATGGGTTCTGGTCGCATGGTGACTAGGAAGTAATCGTGTCCACATAAACAATGGTGAGTGTGATTTTGAGGTTGCATTTTTGCTCTAAAATAAAAAAAAAGTACTCCATTGATGGTTAGGTTTAGAGTTTGGGTTAGGGTTGGGGTAAAGTTAATCAATCAATCAATCAATCAATCAATCAAACATTCCAATAAAATATGCATTCCTGTTAGGGTAAGGGTTAGAGTTGGGGCTTTGGGATAGGTTTTAGGGTTAGGTCTTACATTTAAAATAAAAAACTCCCTTTGGTGCAACTTGGTGGACATTTTTCCCAGAAACTGGAGCTCACACATGCCCATACGTTCAACAACACTTCCAGCTTTTATTAACTTTGATACTTCTCAAGTATAAATTCTGTTGGCCCGGCTATAGTGGTTTTTCAAGGTAAGGCTCCTGGCTTCAATGCAAGGGATGTTTTGTAAGGGAGTGCAAACATCCTAACCAGATTAGAGGGTCTCCTCCTTTTCCTCTGTACTGTTGGCAATACTTACACTACCACAAGTCAGACCCAAGGTTGAGCCTGTTCAGAGCCACCTGCGTAGCCAAGACTGGTGGAGAAATGTTCTCTGAGGTCTGAGATCTGCTACAGCTGCACACATTCCAGCAAGTTTTTGCCTCTTCTAGCACTCTGGCTTCAGTAGACCTGACTTCAGCTGCTTGAGAAGTGAGTATAAACAATCTCACCTCAGAATATGAGCTTCGCAGGTCTGGCATGCAAAGCACTGCTCCAAGTCATGACCAGGGTTTGAGAAATACAGCCCTAAGAAATACATTGAAAACAAATGGAAAATAAAGCAGGTGCAAATGTCTGCACACCCTGAGAGAGGCCACGATGTTAAGGGATATTATTTTAACACAAAACCTTTAAGACTCTTGCTGTAAAATAAAGATAATACAGGTTGATATTTTGCAGCATTGGCATTGATGACTGGCGTACCTCCAGTAACAACTCTGTACTCAGTACCCTCAGTACCAACTCAATACTCTCTGACCAGCTGCAGGGTGTAGAGCCATTGAGTCACCACATCTTGATGTTGTTTGCTCCCCAACTTTTGGCTTTCTTTTTCTCAGAAAGGGCTGAGAACTCTTTTATTGCCTCATGGAGTTATTGCCCATGCCAGTTTTGCTGAGTAGACCTGGTTTGTCTCCAATGAAGCCGAGATAGTATGCTCAGTGGACAGCATGATCACACGGGAACTTGACATGTTGCTACCGAATGTTCTGGTACCCTGACCTCGGCCCCAATCTGCCAAATTAATGAAAAGCGGCATCTTCCATCAGACACCTTTGAATCAATTAATACGTTTTCACCTTTTACTGTGGCTATCACTTCTGATAGCAAATTGCGCGAGCAGCCCAGAGGCACAGGATGTGGTCCCATGGAAATCAGGAGGTAATCGCATTCACATAATCAATGACAAGGGCAATTCGGAGGTTGTATTTTTACTCCACTGAAGTTTAGGGTTTAGTGTTTGGGTTAGGGCATTTGGTTAGTAAAATAAGCATTCCTGTTGACTGTATTTTATCATTTACAACTAAAAATAACTTACTTTTGGTGCCACTCTTTTGACATTTAACCTGGAAAGTGGAGCTCACACGTGCCCATACATTCAACAACACATTGTTTCAGTCGCTGGGGCAGTTGTTCAAATTTGGTAATCACACCAATTTAAGCTGAAGAACTTTTGACCTATACTGTTGTCAAATTCACAGTAAGATTAGCCTGCAATGGAGAATGGAAATACACCTTGTTGTTTATGTTCAAGAATCTCCGGTGGAAACTAAAGCTGCCTACCATGGTCATGCCTGATGATCCTCTTCTGGTCAGGGATGTGACTTCCTTCTGTGTTACCCTCTGTGCCTTATTCCTTGCTGATAAAGCTTTCCAGCTGTTCTGAAGGTATATAGAACCTGTGTTCTTTTTTGGTCGTACCTCCTGTAGCACCCTTGGCTCAGTGCTGTCTTAGCACCTGTCAAGATGCGCTAAAGGTTTCGGAGGCCTCATGAAGAGGTCAAAATGCCTTTGAGCCAAGTCAGCTCTTTAGGTTCCAGGGGCAAGGGAAACAGCAGAAGGTGGCAGTGAAAAGAAAGCTTAGCCTGGCTAGGCCTCAGCTGAGAATGCTTTCCCATGTATCCCAACTTCCCTGCTGCAGTTGTGCAACTGTCCTAAAGTTTTACTTAATGTTCCTCCTCCATTCTATTCATAGCTATATCCTGCACAACACAACCTTTTTTTTCTGGCTCTTGACCAGAACAGCTGGTTTTTTTCCCAACACAATGCCTGCAGGTCCTGAATGGGACTATCCAACTATCTCTTGATATTATAGTCAACCAATGTTTTGATCCATTTCTGACATTTTCAATAATAGTTAACTCAAATGTATTTTTCTCAGATTGTAAAAACAGAGCCAGGTGTGTGGTCTTCAAAATTACTTTTGGAAAGGATAACTAATGCATTATTTCATAAAAAAAATAAATACATTTAGTTGAAGATTTATTTAGAATGTCATTGAAGACAAACTCAGCATGGGGTGCTAAACTCAAATAGGCCCTGGTAGGGCCCCACTATTTTATATTAATAAAATATTCCCATGCAATTTTATACCTCATCTAGTCTAACAAATCACCCAAAAGAGCTAATCAAGTGTTGTAAAAAAACACTTGCCATACCAATTTCATGTAATTGTGCTAATATTGGGCTCTTTTCAACAATGACCTCACCTAGTATGAATCGGTCCAAGTTGACTGGTTTGTGTCTTGAAGGGAGTGCTGGCGAGCAGGTCCTGTAGTATTTCAGCTTGTATTTCATGATGTATGATTCTGGTGATAAAGTGTTTGTGTCATTCCTGAAGATAAGTTAATGTTTCAATCTATTGAGCTTAGTTTGTGAACACATACATCAACTCTCCTTCATTTTTTTTTCTTGCAGATAGCTATTGTGGAGACGAGAACCAGCTTTTTAATGGTATGTGGGGACTTCCTCTTTTTTCCGTTATATTTTGTAATGGGGCAATTTCAATAGGGTTACAACATTAAATATGCAAACTAATCCCTGCAGTGGATCTAGTTGTCCTCCTAAAATCTCTTGCAATTGAAGTCTGAATCCTGACATGTTGAAAATATGATGGTGCAGTGTTTTTATTCTGTGCAGGAGGCAGATGATGGGTCTCAAGGGGACCTGTGTTTGATTTGCCAATACCATGAATAATGATTTAATAGGATTGATTACATTTAACTTTAATGTTATAAATCTTACATAAGCCATGACTTATTCATGTTTTGTACTTTTTAGAGGAGGACATAACTGGAGAAGAGGAGGAAACTCCTCCCTTAAGAGGTTAGAAAAAAATAATCTTTCTTAAAGTTTATTGCCCTTCCCATTAATGAGGCATCACAGAGTGCAAAATAATTTTCTCTGAAAAGAGAGAAGTGACACAGTAAGCAGAATGTCTTGATAAATATCTAACGTGCTATTTTCATAATGATTTTTGTTATGAACACCATTTTTGGAACCTGGGCTTGGGAAACAAATATGACTCACATTGTATCAGGTCTAGATTTGTTTTGGGAAAAAAAAGAAAACATCTTAAACCAACTAAAGCTGGTTTGTTGGTCTAAGCTGGTTTAAAATGGTCTAGCTGGTCTCCCATGCTGGTCATACTAGTGTTCAGCTGGTTTAACTGGTTAGCCCACTGGTCTCCCAGTCTAACTGACTAAAAAGTGCCACAAAACCCCTCTAAAATCAGACGATTGACCAGCTAAGGCAAG
Source organism: Myxocyprinus asiaticus (assembly GCF_019703515.2). Classification (NCBI taxonomy): domain Eukaryota; kingdom Metazoa; phylum Chordata; class Actinopteri; order Cypriniformes; family Catostomidae; genus Myxocyprinus; species Myxocyprinus asiaticus. Next base: position 10,088,255 of record NC_059368.1, on the reverse strand, counting down.
CAACCAAGCTTAGGCTGGATTAGATGTATATTTCAGCAGTGTCTAGTCTGACTTGAATACTTTTGATTTGTTTGTTGGTGTTTATATGTGTATGAGTCAACATATATCCACCATTGCTTTGTTTTTTATGAGTGGTCATTGTACATCTGTTTTAAATGTTCAGTTGTGCTTGATGAGGTTTAATCTCTGAGAAGCTCCATTTACAAAGTTTGTAAGCTCAGTTTAATTATTAGTCACATCCAATTAGAAGAGCGGCAGAGTGTTGTTGCTGCAGAACTAATCATATGTCATGCAAGTCACAGCTGTGTATTTGGATGTTGATGGTGGAAGCCTATTTAAAAGGAATAGTTCAGCCAAAAATGAAACTTCTGTCGTCATTTATTCTCTTCATGTAGTTTAAAACCTGTATGACTTTCTTTCTCTCATGGAATGGTAATGTTTTTTGAAGAATATTGTAGATACTCTTTTCCATTTAAAAAAAGTGAATGAAAACTAGGGCTGTAAAACTCTTAAAAGTCTTCGGAAGCGATATGACAGCTTTGTGTGAGGAACAGGCTGAAATTTAAGTCGCTATTCACTGAAAATCCTTTTTTTTTTTTTTTTTAAACAGTCAGATAGTCCCGTCCCTAACTCATCAAGCCATTGGTTGAGTGACATTGTTGGGGCTTGTCTAAGCGGGTCAGTCAAAACACTGAAATTTTTATAGTGACACAGAGACAGTGTTCGGTTTTTGAGAAATTTAACCTATGACTTATAGTTGGCTCTACATATTAAGCTGGGATAGAAACTATTTTAACACTAAAAAAGTTACATACTTCAGCTTTAATGATCTGGTTGCAGTAATTAACAGCCCTGTAGGGAAAGAATAATTAGTAAATAACAACTGATGGGCATTTCTCCAGAAGACTTGGTATATTTAGCACATCAGTTGAATGACACACTTTTTTGACACTTGTGTTTTTAATTATACTTTTTATACTGTTTTTGTCATTTGTAAGCTTGACAGTCTCAGTCCTCATTCACTTTAATTTTATGCAAAGAGTGTAAGATATTCCTCAAATTCTAAATTTGTGTTTTACGAAAGAAGGAAGAAAGTCATATGGGTTTGAACAACATGAGTAAGTAAATGATGAATTGTGAGTAAATTATTACAGAATTTTAAATTTTGGGTTCTCTATTCCTTTAGTGTCAATTTGGGGTTTAGAATTAGATTTTTTACATAACAGTTAGTTTTGGATAAAATTCAGACTTTTCAGTAATAAATAATTTTCAGTTCTGCTAAGAGAGTTGAGTTTCTTTTTGTTTCCACAGGAAGGACAAAAGGAGGATGTATGAAATGTCAGCAGACACATTCTCTCCAGCTAGCTGTCAAAATGCTGTATGGCTTTTTTGCTTTGCTCATCATTGCTGTGGCTGTCTTGGCATCCCTTGGTGAGCTTGCATGGCACTAAAACACAAAATCACTAATAAACCCAGTTTACAATATGATTAGATTTTTTGTTCTTTTTTTAAGAAGTGATGTTAAAGAATGTCTTATCTCCTTTTTTTTTTCATCCAAAAGGAGAGCAATCGCAATTGAAAGATAGACATAACTAGAAATATTAGCCCCTGAATAAGCAATGGGTACCATTATCTTAAGGATTTTCACAAAGGAAGACATGCTGTTAGTGGAGAGACAGATATGGACCAGAGAAAAGAATGTAGGACACCCTGATATTCAGCCTCTAGACACATGGATACAACATGCAGTGTGGTTTTGATTCAGCATAATGCTCATAAAGTCAACAAACTCCAGGTTTAATAGTTAGACATGGGCCAAAACCTTTGCGTGATACTCACTCCCAAATCTCAAATCACGTGCTTTACCAAAGCCAAATCTGAATCTGAATCCTTACCCCACTTATATTCATGGTTTGCACAAATATATGGACAGATATAGTAGAATTATACCCTTTGGTTATGTGAGAGAACTGTAAGTCATACCTGTGGAGTGCAGCCCTCTTTTCTTCATATATCATGCAACAACAAACTCATGTTTGAAATGTAATTGGGCTCCAACAAGATATTCATGACCGTGTTGCACCAACAGGATGGAATACTAAAACGTAGCTAAACTGTGGCAAATCAAATTAGGTAGAACACAATTTTAAAACAAAACAGGCCTTAATACAAGACATTTCAGTTTGATACCACATACATCTGTTTCGTATTTCTGTTATTCCTCAAAAATGTAGTTACATAACAAGCAGTTACAGTATTTGTGTAATATGCCTACTATTATATGTAGGAACTTTATTTAAGAAGTAATCTGAAGTTAATCTGAAATAATATTTTAAGTTAAAAAAATGCACCAAGTAGAACGTGTACTTGATAATGACAAAAGAAAGCTACAGAATACAAATCTGTGACAGAAAACATTTGAAAATTTCCCTTTCAGCAATTTTTAAAATATGGCAGGTGACATACACACATACAGCTGGAATATAAAATATAGCTGCAAGCAGTGATGACGGTCCCAAGCACCATGGGTCCATTTCCACCCAGTGGCTTTCGGAAAACAATGCATGAGGGACATATGTAAGACAAGACACCATGTCTTACCATCTGCTCAGACATAATGGTTAACAACTTTGATGTGTGTGGCAAATGAAATAAATGTCTAATTATGGGAAGTTTTTGAATATCCTTGAACATCTGTTGTTGCCAGATGGAGGCCCTACGACCGTGATCCATCATAGCCACATTCATGTCATAAGCGTTATTAAACATGGATGAGTTTGTCAGATACACCCGAATACAATACAACATCGTGTAATTTGATTCATTGCCATGACAGCACTTTTCAAGATATCAAGAATCCCTTCACAATTTTACATCAGCTGTGTCTTGACATTATTGTTAACAATAATCCAGCTAATGGCGCTATGACCATGACCCACAATAGCCATATACATGTGATCAGCCCCCATTACCAAACAGATAGCTAAATTTTTGATCTAAATCACATAATTCAAGCAGAAGAGACACTTCCTGTTTCCCATTTTTCGCCATAAATTTATTGCTTCGCCATGGTGACACCATTCAAAATATAAAAAAATATGTTTGCAATTTAGCATCTACAATGTCTTGGCATGATGTTGCACAAATTTAGTGCCAGTCACATGAATCCCCTAGGAGGAGTATTTAAAAGTTCAGAGCCTGCGATTTAAAAAAAAATCCAAAATGTCTGACTTCCTGTCAGATTGAGCTAATGAATGTAATTATGAAAATTGTTCTGCTTGATGACAACAATATAAGTACCAAGTTTGGTGACTCTAGGTGAAAATGGGGGAGCAAGAGAGGCTGTCTTACACACCCATTTTAAAGGGGGCACTACAGAGTTCCCCCATGCACCCCCACAACTTTTGCCCAGTCCTAATGACCGATGACTTTGGTGTATGTGCAAAATTTCATGACATTTTAAGCATGCCAAGTGCCTCAAAAACACCCAAATATAGGAAGAAAGGAATAATAACAATTAATGCATTGCCATGGCAACATTATTTAAGATATCAAATATTCCCTTTATAATTTTACATCAGCAGTGTCTTGACATTGTTCGAAAGAATTTTGAAGCAATTAATGTAAACAAAAGAGGACTACTTCAGAGTCTGTTAAAAGTGCCATACTTCCTTCTGCCAGTTGGTGGTGCTATGACTGTGTCCTAACTGCATTATTGAACATAATGGTTTTCCACCATTACTGAGCCCCAGTGTTTTGGAGGTGTTTTTCAGTTTGCCACGAATAAACTGGAAGCGTCGGCCGATGCCAGAAGGACCCAATGGCACCCTATCAGTAGAGTAAATGTCATGTTTGTTTGTTACTATAGCTACTATATAAAAATATATAGGCTATATGACAAAGTTTTCACACATACCTGAGTTTGCTGGAAAAACAGCACAAGCACAGCCGATGAATTCAGATATCGACCTTTTGTTTCTTTCGATGGACTGAAATCCTCAGGGGTAAAATGTTCACTGCACACCCTCCAATATTTGAGAGAATTTAGGTGTGTACTGATATCCAGGTTCAGTGCGATAAGCCAGAGCTTCAATTGCTCATGAGCATGTATATGCAGTCGATGAAAAGTTAATATTTTTACCGTGTGCATTTCCTTTGGGGTTTCTGAAGGTTGAAGCATCCAGGATACACACACCAAATGACCATTTTGAACAATACACTTATACAAATACAAATCTACAGCAAAGATAATTCAACTTTTGAACAGCGCTCCTTCTCTTGTAAACAATGATGAGCTTCCTGCCTCCTCCTCCACGTGACGCATGACCTTACCAAAGAGCTTACATCATCCCTCTCATGAGCGCGTCACAGAGATGTAAGGAAGCAAACATTTGTAGTTAAAAAGTATATAAGTATTGTTTTGTTTCAAAAAATAATAAATCGTTTGGGTTCAGAAGAACTTTTATTTGTCGGCTGGAGTCATGTGGATTATTTTGATGCACCTTAAATATGCATTTTGGACCATCAAAAAAAATTTACATTCACTTGCATTGTTTAAAGGAGGAGGCCTGAAATGAAATCCTAAAAATCTTAAATTCTGTTTTGATGAAGAAAGAAACTCAGATACATCTTGGATGGCCTGAGGGTGAGTAAATTATCAGCAAATTTTCATTTTAAGGTGAACTATTCCTTTAATTTATTGCCTCGCCATGGCAACACCGTTCAATATATCAAAAATCTGTTCGCAATGTAGCATCGTCAATGTCTTGGCATGATGTTGCTCACATTTGGTACCTGTAACATGAAATCCCTAGAAGTATTTTTTTAAACAATCCAAAATCAATCCGATTTCCTGTTGGGCGGAGCTTATGACTGTCTGCGCAAAAGTTGTCCAGATTGATGAGATCTATATATGTACAAAGCTTGGTGACTGTAGCTCAAAAGAGATGTGCTACAGAGCCTCCAAACATGCCCATCTTCTAGGTTGCACTACAGAGCTCCCTCTATATGTGAACTTTTGCTAAGACCTAATGACCGACGACTCTGATCCATGTGGAAAATTTCATGAGTTTGAGCATGTTAAGTGCCCCAAAAGCCCCCGAAACCTTAAAATATATATATATATACTAATATATATATATATAGCTGCAAGCAGCGATGATGGGCCCAAGCATTATGGTGCCATTGCCACCTGGTGGCTCTATGGTCTTGACCCATAATAGCCGCATAAATGTGATCAGCCCCCGATACCAAACATACAGCTGAATTTTCATCAAAATCATACAATGCACACAGAAGATATAAGGAAATTCCTGTTTCAAATTTTTGCCCTTAATTTATTGCGTTGCCAAGGCAACACCGTTCGATATATCTTCAGTGTCTTGGCATAATGTTGCCTAAATTTGGTGACAGTCACATGATTCCGTTAAGAGGAGTATTCAAAAGTTCAGGGCCTGCAATCTGCATAAAATGACATTCAATCCAAAATGGCCGACTTCCTGTTGGGCACAGAAAATTACTGTAATTTTAAATGTTGTCCGGCTTGATGAGAAAAATATATGTAGCAAGTTTGGTGACCATAGAAGAAACTGACCCCACCACTTTTGTTAAAAGGTGGCACTACAAAGCTCCCCAGCCACGCCCATGTGTTAACTTTTTTCCAGGCCTAATGGCCAACAACTCTGATGTGTTTGCAAAATATCATGAAAACTCAAGAATGTCAAGTACTTCAAAAACATGTGAATATACATAAAAAGGAATAATTACATTTAATGCGTTGCCATGACAACACTATTTAAGATATCAAGAATGCTTTCAGAATTTTAAATCTGCACTGTCTTGACATTATTCTAAAAACATTTGAAGCAATTCAGGTAAACATAAGAGGGATATTTCAAAGTCTATTAAAAGTGCCACACTTCTGCCAGTTGGTGGTGCTACGACCATGACCCACAATAGCCACATCAATGTGATCAGCCCACAAGGCCAAACATACGGTTAAAATTTTATGTAAATGACACGATGCACACAGAAGATATGAGACACTTCCTGTTTCCCATTTTTTTACATTACTTTATCACGTCACCATGGCAACACTATTTGATATATCAAAAATCCATTTGCAAATTAGCATCGTCAGTGTCATGGCATGATGTCACCCACATTTGGTATTTGTAACATGAATCCCCTAGGAGGAATATTTCAAATTCCAGAGTGTGCATTTTTCAAACAATCCAAAATGGCCAACTTCCTGTTGGGTGGAGCTTATGACTGTCAGCACAAAAGTTGTCCGGCTTTATGAGATCTATATATGTACAAAGTTTGGTGACTGTAGCTCAAAGGGATGTGCTACATAGCTCCCCGAACATGCCCATCTTCTAGGTGGTGCTACAGAGCCCCCTCTACATGCCCATGTATGCTTTTTCCAAGTCCTAATGGCCGACGACTCTGACACGTGTGCAACATTTTTTGAGCATGTTAAGTGCCCCAAAAGCCCCTGAATCCTTGAAAAAAAAAATAATAATAATCCTTATAAGAACAATAGGGCCTCCACACTGTCAGTACTTGGGCCCTAATAATAATAATCCTTAGAAGAACAATAGTGTCTCTGCAATTTCTGTGCTTGGGCCCTAATAAACCTTAGAAGAACAATAGGGCCTCTGCACTTTCAATGCTTGGAACCTAGTGTTGGGTTCGAGTCCACCTTAGTCAAGTCCGAGTCTTTAAATAATCGAGTCCAAAGGGGGCTGAGTCGAGTCCGAGTCCGAATGAATCTGTTCATGAATCTAAATTAAAATTGTACCGTAAACATCGATATTTTAAGCTTATTTTAAACTTCACAACTAAGAAAAACAGTTTGTCAATATAAATGTAACAAAAACACTTCTGTTGCATTTCATATATACATTTTATGATTAGTATCCTCTGAACAGATTTAAAAGTGGTTTCAAAATGAACGCATATGCTTTAGGTGTATGAAGACAAAACTGTCCTTCAACACAATTCTTATTGTGTTCTGTTGACATTTCAATTATTTGTGGCTTTTTACCCTCCACTCAAACATAGTCTAAAGAAAGTGAAAGCTGCGTTAGTCATTACAACCAATGTTATTATGTTTCGAATTTTAATTCAGTTTTTATTTCTACTTCATTTTCAATTTTTCGATTCAATTTAATTTAATTTTATTTAAAATTATCCCTATATAAAGATATAATAGTCTATACTGAGATTTGTTTTTGATTCAATGAAGTTCTTGATTTTAAAGGTGCAGTATGTAAGATTCAGAAACCCTTGTTATTAATGACACCTGTGGCGGTTAAGTGAACTGCAGCCTGTTGCTTGTGATCGTGCACACACTCCAAATAGACTGAATGTGATTCACCGTCATCATGATGACAGATAAGGTAGCATAATTAAAATTACACAGTTATGATTGTTTTACTACAAACTTTGAGAATGTATATTATATTTGACTCTCCAGTGCTGGAACAGGGCTAAAAGAAAGTGTGTATATACACTATATTGCCAAAAGTATTCACTCACCCATCCAAATAATTGAATTCAGGTGTTCCAATCACTTTCATGGCCACAGGTGTATAAAATGAAGCACCTAGGCATGTAGACTGCTTCTACAAACATTTGTGAAAGAATGGGCCGCTCTCAGGAGCTCAGTGAATTCCAGCGTGGTACTGTGATAGGATGCCACCTGTGCCACAAGTCCAGTCGTGAAATTTCCTCGCTACTAAATATTCCACAGTCAACTGTCAGTGGTATTATAACAAAGTGGAAGCGATTGGGAATGACAGAAACTCAGCCACGAAGTGGTAGGCCACATAAAATGCCAGAGTGGGGTCAACGGATGCTGAGGCGCATAGTGCGCAGAGGTCGCCAACTTTCTGCAGAGTCAATCGCTACAGACCTCCAAAGTTCATGTGGCCTTCAGATTAGCTCAAGAACAGTGCGTAGAGAGCTTCATGGAATGGGTTTCCATGGCCGAGCAGCTGCATCCAAGCCATACATCACCAAGTGCAATGCAAAGCGTCGGATGCAGTGGTGTAAAGCACACCGCCACTGGACTCTAGAGCAGTGGAGACGCGTTCTCTGGAGTGACGAATCACGCTTCTCCATCTGGCAATCTGATGGACGAGTCTGGGTTTGGCGGTTGCCAGGAGAACGGTACTTGTCTGACTGCATTGTGCCAACTGTGAAGTTTGGTGGAGGGGGGATTATGGTGTGGGGTTGTTTTTCAGGAGCTGGGCTTGGCCCCTTAGTTCCAGTGAAAGGAACCCTGAATGCTTCAGCATACCAAGAGATTTTGGACAATTCCATGCTCCCAACTTTGTGGGAACAGTTTGGGGATGGCCCCTTCCTGTTCCAACATGACTGCGCACCAGTGCACAAAGCAAGGTCCATAAAGACATGGATGAGCGAGTTTGGTGTGGAAGAACTTGACTGGCCTGCACAGAGTCCTGACCTCAACCCGATAGAGCACCTTTGGGATGAATTAGAGCGAAGACTGCGAGCCAGGCCTTCTTGTCCAACATCAGTGTCTGACCTCACAAATGCGCTTCTGGAAGAATGGTCAAAAATTCCCATAAACACACTCCTAAACCTTGTGGAAAGCCTTCCCAGAAGAGTTGAAGCTGTTATAGCTGCAAAGGGTGGGCCGACATCATATTAAACCCTATGGATTAAGAATGGGATGTCACTTAAGTTCATATGCGTCTAAAGGCAGATGAGCGAATACTTTTGGCAATATAGTGTAGATCTGACTATGCGAGACTGTAGTTTGAAGTAATCACTTTTCTTTGCATGATACATTGACTGCATTTATACGATAGCCTATGTCGGCGTTAGCTAGCTAGCCAGCTTTATCAAAAGCTGTTAGCTAAATCTGGTGAATGATGACAGTAGCTGTTTATAAAATAGACTGTACATTATAAATATGTTGACACAATTCAGTATTGATGTGATTACGTCACAACTGTCATTTTGATATATCGATGCGCTATTGTTTTATAAAAATAGAATGTATATATTTTCTGTATAACCAAGTTGTTACTCTAATGAATGGAGCATTTTGCATTATCTTGAACATTGTCTAGCATTAATTGCATGTGTTATTGTAGTTTACCTTGCTGAATAATTACAGATTAACATTATGTCAGTTACTGTGAATCAGTATACCTGACTTTTAGTATAAAGAGAAGATCGTTGAAATTATTTGAAAGTTATGAAGCAAGGAAGCTTGCAATTCGTCAGCATTAGCAGGCAAGATCAAGTTAGCTAAAATTACATAGATCAGTCCTTATGGCACTATATTTCACATGCTTTGCAGTTATGTAAGCTTACCTGTCCAATAAGAAGAACGCCAATTCAGGGTCAGTTTTGATCCCCAAAACCAAACGAATGTCCCTCCAGGAATCAAATGCCCTCCCGGTGTTCACTCGAGTTTTCGCTCGACCATGATCACGTTCCCGCTTAGCCAGACGGGATTCAGTAAATGTTTTTTTTTTTTTTTTTGGCCTACTCAGAGTTTGTGTAGGAGTCGGTGTTGTGTCTGGAGCCGGCCGTTTGCTGGATTCCATCTCGAAGATAACGTTACCTAGTGTTGCAGACTGTCTGTTGACACTGTTGAATAGCGGAAGAGAAGCACTGAGGCAAGGCTCTCGGGAGCGCACAAAATGTCACATTCTTTGGATTTTCCCGGCAAAAGCAACCCGCTCCCTTGGCATGAAAGTCAGTCTACAGGCTTTAATAGGCAACCTAGGTAGTCCGGAAGGGCTTATTTTTTTAAGTTGTGTTACAAGCTATTCACACATTGGCAAAAAAAAGGTGAATATTACATGAAAATTTTTACATATTACACCTTTAAGTTTTTAACCACGATGAAACTGCAATGCGAGCACCGTCTTGGCTGCACAAATGCCACATGTAATTTTACCAGTTGTCAGGTTCCGTGTCATTTGAGACTGCCTTGTTTAGTTTCTATTACATTGGATACATACCCGTCTTTGTTATCATTGTGCCTGCCACCTCGGTAGTCGATATTATACAAGTAGTCTCTTTAGTAATATTCAGGTGTACTGGTTGACAGATGAGTGTGCCTGTGCACATGTGTATGTGTGTGTGCGTGTGTTTGCTTAAACATGGTGAAACAACTCTGGCTACATCTACGACTTCAGGGGCTAATACAGCTGCATGCAGACAGAGATGTGTTCATTAATTTCTGATTTATTATTTATTTATTTTTTTCATTGTATCACACGTCATGGACTCGGCTGGACTCTGAAAAAAATCCAGAGTCCCAAAGGCTCGAGTCTGAGTCAAGTCCGAAAACAAAAATGCATCGAGTCTGTGACAAGTCCAAGTCCATTAAAATTGGACTCGTGACTCAGACTCGAGTCTGAGTCCAAACTCAAGTACCCCAACTCTATTGGGCCCTAATAATCCTTAGAAGAACAATAGGGTCTTCGCACTTTTAGTGCTTGGCCCTAATAATAATAATAATAATAATAATCCTTAGAAGAACAATAGGGTCTCAGCACTTTCAGTGCTTGGGCCCTAATAATAATAATAATAATAATAATAATAACAATAATCCTTAAAACAACAATAGGGTCTCCCACTTTCAGTGCTTGGGCCTTTATTATAACCACAAAGCAATGGTCCATTGCACACTTTACCAGTCCTTATTAAGTCTTGGTCTGTGGAAAAAAAAAAAAAGTTCTAAAAATAATTCCAAACATGATTATTCTCTGAGGAAACAGTCCCCTCAGGAACAATTCAGCTGGGTTGACCATTCCATTCCAACATATTTTTGCCATGAGTATGTTGCAACTATTATGCAATTCCACACAAATGTTGTTGTATTTTAATTAGGAAATTGTATGAAACTGTTATAAGATTTTATTTATTAGCTTGTTTGTTTCACATCACCTAAATCTCTCTCTCTTTTTTTTTTTTTTTTAAATATGAATACATTTTGCTTTGACAGTTTTTAGGAGAGTTGATAACTTATCTGAAGAGGAATCACTTTACCACAAAAAGATTTCCAAAGTCCAAGAAAGTATAAAAGGTAAGTTAAGGTACCTCTGAGCATTAACTGCACACCAAGACAGTCAAAATGCAAAGAAAAACATGTTCTCTCATGATTTCTTATGTTTAAAATAGGATTGCAAGATTTTTCTAATTTGTTTATCTAATCTCACTGTTCACTTCCTGTGGTCAGCGAACTCCTTGGAGAGCAAGACCTCATGAGAAATCATTTATTTCCTAAACAATGATCTAGGAAGCAGCTGTACACAGACTGCTCAGTCTTTTAAAGGATAACTATATTTTTACGCAATTTACTGCATATTTTGTGTCTGCGACATACTGTATGTTTAAATTGATTACCAGTTTGGTCATTCTTTTGCAGATTTCAGTACAACAAACAACTACTCCAACTGCTTGGATGTTGCACAATTCCAAAAGGAGATTGCCAGACTGCAGAAGGAGTTTGAAGAGATCCAGAAGATGGTTCTGAGTCAACAGCAGCAGTTGGACCAGAACACTCAGTCTCAACAGAGTCAAACACAATCTAGCAACAGGATGAACAGAGATCTTCAGGCCTTTGGAATCACCATCAAGCATGTAAACCAGTCTCTAGGCCAGTACTTGGATCAGGTGAATGGTTGGCAGGTCGTCATCAATGAAACTGATCAAGGGATGAAAACCCTTGTTGAAGATCAGTATGATTTGAAGGCCACAATGCAGCAAGTCAACACTACTGTTGCACTTAGTGCATTGTGGATAGGTGCTCTTCAGAGGAAGGCTGAAGAGGAGACCTTGGTGCTTCAAAAAATAACAACAGACTGGCAGAACTACAGCCTAGTTTTAAGTGCACTAAAGTCCAATGCCAGTGTAACCACACAGACTGTAAGGACTATGCAAAGTGGTGTTTCTGCCAATCACCAGCGAATCAGCATGAGCTCAGAGATGGTACATGACCTTACTTTACAAGTCATGAACATTCAGATGCAATTGGACAATGTTTCTTCTTACATTGACGAACACGAGGAGAACATGCATGACCACCAGTACCATGCCAAGTATTATGAGAACCGGACTGGGGAACGATTTGTGACCTTGGATGCAAGAATGAACTCCATTGAAATGGAGATCGACACAATCTCATCCAGCATTAATGCAACCATCAACCATGTTCAGAGCATGTACAAATACATTAACATTGAGAGTTCCTCTTGCCAGTCCAGACTGGGTAGTCATACGGAAGACTTGCAGAACCTCAACAACACGGTCTTACTTCTTCTTCACCTGGCCGACACTCTAAGAATGCAGTACATGTTGTTGAGTGTACGCCTTGACACCGACGTGAGGAACCTTTCCATGGTGATGGAGGAGTTGAAGTTGGTAGACACCAATCACGCACAGCTGATCCAGAACTTCACTATTTTGAAAGGTTGTACCCAACCTGTAGTGTCTATAAAATAGGTCCACTTACACTTTCTTGTTGTTGCTAATGTCTTGTTTTGGCATTCTTTATAGGTCTGCCTGGTCCTCCAGGTCCAAAAGGAAACAAAGGCGAACAAGGAGCCAAAGGACCTACAGGTCTTACGGGAACAAAAGGAGACAGGGGGCTTGCAGGAAATCGTGGGCCTCAAGGGCCAAAAGGTCTAATGGGAATTAAGGGTGAAACAGGAGTACAGGGAGCTTCTGGGATGAAAGGGATGTCAGGACTTAAAGGAGAGACAGGTTCTTTAGGGCAACCAGGGCCTCGTGGTGAAAAGGGACAGAAGGGTGACATGGGTCTACCTGGGAAAGATGGATTTCCTGGCCCCAATGGACCGGCAGGAATCCGGGGACAAGCTGGCCTCCCAGGGGTACATGGGCCACCTGGACCGGTAGGAATACAGGGCCCTATAGGACCACCGGGACCACCTGGAATACCTGGGCCACCAGGGGAGCCTGCCCAGAAGTCATGAGCAGACAGGCATTATCTTTCTGTTCTTAAAACTGCATTTTCCTATCCCAAATGGTGATACATTAACTGCCTTTCTGGACAGATTGATGATGTCTCTTGCAGGGTCACCCCTAAAATTCATGGGGCCTGGGACAAATGTTTATTGGTGGGCCCCCTCTTCTCTGGGCCCATTGACTAGGGCCCCCTTCATAATAGGGCCTGAGGCAATGTTCTCAGTTGTGCCCCCGATGACGGCCCTTGTCTCTTGTAGTAGATGGTGGAGATCCACTTGGAGCTCTTTCAACGTAAGATGAAGGGGGGACTCCTTGTATCTTAGAGGTCTATACGTGCATTCCCAAACCAAGGAGTTTGCTCTAAAAACAATTAGACACTTTATATAGGCATCAAGCACAAACCTGTATGATCCTCTTCACAGCAATCTTGCTTCAAATATGGTTACAGAGCCAGGCTGCAATGAAACCATTAATTGAAAAAGGTACTATCCACTGGCCTAAAACAGAAAACCCTGTTCATTTTCTGATAGTAAATATCTGATTATGTAACAATGATGGACTATATTAGGCATATCACAGTCTAATTCATTGATTAAAATGTTAAATATTCAGAGCACTTGGGTTTGATTAGGCATCCATACCAAGATACCAATAGCAGACAAATGTTCTTGTGATCCTAGAGCACTTTTAAAGCCAGCATCAGCAAGTGATAGAAGACAGACATTAAAACAATTCAGATTGTGCTTAATTGCTCTATATGAAGTGTATTTTGTAATGCAGCAAAGTCCGTTCTAAATTTGCGTCATAATCATAGAACATTCAGAGCAGGTACTCTGGTGAAACAAGATTTTTATTGTGTGAGTTAATTGTACTAAACATTTCCTGGAGTATTTAAATTGTACTATATACTCCCAGCCTGGTCAAGCTTGTCTAGTTAGCAGGTTTTACAGGGGTTTTCGGCAATGGCCAGCTGGTCAGTCTAAGACCAGCCAAACACCAGTTTGGTCAGGTTAGACTAGCAAACCACCGTTGGCTGGTTTAAGATGTTTTTTTCCAGCAGGGAAGGCAATGCATATAGTGAAATGTACAGACAAATGTATTCATTCATTAGAAAAGGACAGCGCAACATTTTTAATGCTCCTATTTGTGTGTCTGATTTCTCAATGTGTAAATATAGATAATGTATTTGAAATGTTATGCATTCGCTAATTGCCTCCATTTTGAGGCTCTTTCTTAGTGTTCATGTGGAGGCCCTGATTAAGTGATAGCATACAATCTCTTTGCACAACAATAAAGAGTTATTATAAGAATATGAACAGAATGGGAACATTTTATATAGCATTTTGTTTGGCAATTCAAGATCACTTAGCACATACTTACAATTTTAATGACTGCTTTCGTTATTTCTTAGTAGAGAACCAAACAAAAAAAAAACATTTCCCTGATTAGCTATCTAAAAAATATGGGGACCATGGACTTTTCAGCCATCAAAGTGCAGCACATGGTGGTGAAAAGCAGGAACTAAAAACGGTTCAAGGAACGAAAACGAACAAATTTTTAGCAGAACGTAACCGAAAACCAGAACAAAGTGATTTTCAATTGTTCCGGAGTGAAAACGTTACTTTTAAATGCTGGTAACCGGTTATAACCGGTTAATTTTGTTCTGATAATTTTTTCATCAGACCAAAGGCCAAAGGGTTCATCACAGTAAATTTTTGGATCTACACCACTTCATGTTGCATGTGCTTTGATACTGAAGGAAACTGCTGCAACACATTTCTTTACCTAAGCGTCTGTTATTGATGTCACATTCTCTGAATGAAGACCTTTTTAACAACTATGTATAATTACTACATATACATGCACAGCTAATCCAGGTACAAGGAAAACATTATAAGAGGTTAAAAGTACTTTCTCAGTTGTGTCCATATCTTCACTGAATTATTGTTAGATATGATGCATTAATTCAGAATTGATGCTGCCAGATTTTGACTCAGAAGCAGATCTGTAATTAAAATTATACTTAACTGTTAATTAACTGTTTGTTGTGATTTCTATGCCGATAAATCCACCACACAGGAACAAAATTAATAGCTTATTTTAACTTATTTTGGTGAGGCGAGTGGCTTATTTTGGGCTTATTTCCAGACCATGTTGCTTGTTTCTATTGCGAGATCTGGCAACACTGCAACTGGTATTTCACACACCCCTTAGTGCAGAATACTGTCATTTGAAAAAGAACTTTATTAACCATTCTTTTATTAACCTTTCAGAAAGGAGACTTTCTTCTGAACCGGAATGAAAAAATACAGTTTTTCTCAGAACGAACTGAAATGAAAAACATTTCATTTTCAGTCCCTGGTGATAAGTCTCAGTGATATCTGAACACTAGCAAGTTCTTTAAATTATTTTCCACATGTGACAAATCATCATCGTGGCTACAGTGCACACAGTTCAGCTCCATTGGATGGATCATTATATGACTCATTTTGTTAGAGAAAGTGCTATCAAAAGCAAGTGCAAAGTTGAAATGAGATCAACACGATTGAAAGTCCATGTAGAAATAAAAAAGTGAGATGAATGTGAATGCTAGCAAATAGCTTTCTCCAGGTGTTGTAGACCTCTTTGAGCCAGTGCTAGCGTGACTAGTCTGATTAGCATTAGCATGTTGATTAGCATGTCACTAAATGAGCTTTATTTTTATTCTCTCAGCATACTTAAGACAATAAGTTTTTTTCTATATTTTAGCTTATTTGCTATGGCTGTCGATATATAATGAACCAAATCCAGTACAAAAACAACAGACCTAAACACTGAGTAATCAAACCATTTAGATGATTGACATTTAAATGTGGTGTGAGTTTAGCCTTTGATGTAATTCCTCAGTTAAATCAAGTCGTTTCAAAGCAGCTTTACAGAAGATCAGGCATTAACAGAAGATAAAACTGTAACATCTATAATGTCTTAGAGTCATCATTGTGTAGTTTGATAAAATACGATTTTGAATTGTTTAAAATAAGTAATTAAATAATAATTGTATTTATAACCCCAGTGAGCAAGCCGAAGGCGACTGTGGCAAGGAACACAAAACTCCATAAGATGTTGGTTACTGGAGAAAAATAACCTTGGGAGAAACCAGACTCACTGTGGGGGCCAGTTCCCCTCTGGCTAACATCATGAATATAATGCCAATATTACTTATGTATAGTGCAAGTCATGGTTTAAAATTATTAAACTAAGTAAGTGTTAAGGGTCAGTGTTTAAAACAAAGATTTTGTATGAACTGTAAGATTAATGACTAATGTCTTTAAAGTCCATCCTGGATTAACTGCAGAAGTTCACATAGATGCAATTGTCCTTGTTAGTTGGCTGATGAAGGGTTTTGTCGGCAATTAATTGATAGTCTATGTATTCCATTTCAAGAGTGTAGTCCATCATTAGAGCGAGGTAATGCAGGCAGAGATCAGTCAGGTGCATCACAGTCCCTCCATATCTTTCCCTCAATCTATTTTTGTTCCTCAATCTCATTATTTCTTTCTCAGGTTCATTACTGTGCAAATTGCGACTTCATCTCCAACTTGCTGTTCATGATATAATCAACCATTTTGATCCAGAAAACACGAGTACCAAACAATTTCCAAAGGAAATTGATTCCTTGTGGGAAAAGCTACATAGTGACTGTGTGGGAAACGGATAAATCATTAGACCAACTTCAATTTTCTAGCTTTCTAATGAGTTCCAGTGGAACTTGATTTTGGTTGCCTAGATGTAGTTATGTGACCTAACGTTGGTAAGTTTTACAGGGAAAGAGAAGCATGGTCAAATGTCTTTTTGCTATATGAATTTGCAGGTTATTGTTCAATAACCTTTTGTAAGGCTAAGAATAATTGTACCAAATGTAAACATAACACTCATTTACAGCTCTTGCTAAATACCATTTTATTTGAGTTTTTAATATATAACATAGAATAGAGCATATGTCATTTATAATTAGCTTTTGAAAGGACTTTCAGGAACTATAAGTCATTTTGCATTTGCAATCTTAACCCTTGTGTGGCCTTCGGGACATTTTTGTCTTTTTTTGTTTTTCTGATCATTTTGGCTGTATTAATGCCAATGGCATACATTTTGCCAAAGGTGTGTATTTTTGGGGGAATTTTGATATTTCAACCCCAATTCCTAAAATATATTTATAATACACTGTGTACACAAAATAGTTACACTTAGGACCTTCAGGACAAAATATCCCTATTGAAACCCATTAAAACAATATTTGATCCCAGTGCCATTAAAGCAAAAAATCATGAATTCTATGATATTATGCTTTCATTCCGGAACCCTGGCTTCAAAATTTTAATTTGTAATAGTTTCCACCAGATGATGCCATTTTTCTCATGTTTAGCCTATGGAGCAAATACATGCTTTTTACCTACTTTCTGTTTGCTGTACTACAGAGCACTGCAAGCCAATTGAATAAATGATTCAGCTAAAATTGTGTGGGTGTGCTGGTATGGATGTCAGAGTGTGTTTTGTATGTGTGTATGAAAAACAACAGTGGCATTATCTAAACAAATTGGCATTTAAATGGTTAAAATCCTGAAAATGAATGAATATTTGGTAATGATCAGGACTGATGCTGGTTAAAAAAATTAACTTATTGAATGTGGAAAATAATATTAATATATAATATTATTATGGCAGTGTTTTGACATGAACATTTTTGTCCTCAAGGGACCTGTTGGGACTCATGTATTCAGATAGAAGACAAAGGCAGGCCTAACACAGTCATAAAACCTAACTCAGGCCCCCACATACCAGGTCATAAATCTTACTGATAAAAACCACGCCAAAATCAAACAAAGGGAATCCAAAACAGACCACAAATCCCATGAAGCCTTGCTCACTAAAGGATCGAACTCTCAACTCCTATTGGATGAGGCACACAACAGAACGTCCCTCAACCATGACATCATCAGGAGTAGAAATAACTCTGAAATGCTTCCGGGATTTGCTTCCAGCAACTTTGCTCGCCGCGTGTAGACACAGCTCATCGCTGCTCTCAGGTGCAGCCTCGTGGCACAAGGAAGTAACGTCCAACTTGAAATTGTGGCCATACAATCTCCATCTTGCTGGACGAGTTGAGATTACTCTGTGTTCCACCGAACACTCTAACAGATCCGAAGGAGACCGCCGAGCAATCCGCATCTTCATCCGTTTGCCTGCAGAAGTGAAGAGATAAAAGATTTCTCTTCCATCTTCAATTAAGTCGACGTCCCTAATTTCTCCGTCAGCCCACCGAGAATCAGCAGCCATACCGCCCGCGACAGAGCGAGGAAACAGCCTCCTGTCATCACCTGAGCCTCGAGGAACCGAGTCTGAGTTAAAGGACGGATGAACACATATTCTGCATCCTCATGCGATTCAAGTAAGAGGTTTATGTCTGGGCAGAGATAGAATATTATAGTGTGTTATTCTTGGGTAACAAGGTTTTTGCTTGTACAGTTTACGGACCGCCATGTCCGCTCATTATTAATACTCAGGGTATTAATTATCACGAATTTGATTTGCTGAATTGTGGTCCAACCACATTGGGCTGTTGTGCATTTCTGCCATCGTGGGTGAGACCGGCAAACTGAGTTTATCCATTAAAGAATCAAAGAACACGGAACGGTTTACGAGCCGTCCACCTGAGTGATAAACTAACAGCTGCTTTCTCTCCCACAATCGCGAAATCGACTTTGGGGCCATCACTTAATTCTCTCTCTCTCTCTCGTACTAACCACACACACGCACACGTGCGCGATCCCTCACAAACATTCTCGGACACATTTTTGGCTAGTGATAAAGCTCAGCTTTATCCCTAAGCTATCGTATAAGCGGATACACATGGTAACTGGTAGACGCCATTGACTGGTTTCTCTCCGCCCACATTCGCGGCCATATTCCCTGGCTGGAAGTCTCGCGTGACATACTCTCCACGAGAGTCACGTCCGCCATTTCGTGCGTGTCCCTCCTTACACACACACACACCCTCATGTGTTATAGGATTATTTTGATTTCCATATCTAATCATATCACTGTTTAGTTTGTAGTTGTAAGTCGGAAGTTTATTGACTGCATTGTATTAATTATTAATTGATATTACTGCATAAATAAACTTTGTTATATTACAAAGAGAAGTGTTTTGGTTTGTTTTGCATACACTTGTGTCATGATGACGGGATGTCAGTGCTCGGATTCAAGCCTTCATTCATTGTTTTTTTCCCGAAAATCGATATTCTTCGGATGTTGATTTTCCTGAGAAAACAATCTAATATTGAGACTGTTATACGATCTGGTTATTAGTCCCTGATTCCAGGGTGGTGCCCCGTCAATGTTAATCCTTATTAATATTCTGTTGATTTTTGATAATTGATCATTATCTTTGATTGTTGAATTTGAATGATCAATAAGCTAGTGTTCATTTTAATTAATATTTCATCGATGTTAACAATTAACGATTATTTTTGATAATTGTTGATTTAAAGGATTAGAAAAAGCTAGCAATGATTCTCATCAATGTTCTATTGATTTTAATAATTAATAATTATCTTTGATAATTATTAATTATTGCTAATAACTAAACCCGCTCCTAAACGTAGCACACTACATTTACTGGAGCCCCATATGAGGTTTTAATGAGTTAGGTTCAATTAATTAATTTAAACATTAATTAATAACTAAAGAAATAATTATTAATTATTTCTGATAGTAACACTGATCTAAACAACCAGTAAAGCCCTACAGACCTCTGAGTAACTTTTTTTTATTGACGCACAAGGGTTAATACATTTACATTGAGTAGACTATATAAGTAGATCAGCTTTGACTTTTTTGCAAGGTCAAGCATGTGGTTTTTATACATGGAAACCTTTAGTAAACCAGGACCAAAGTGTAGTGGAAAACAGTTTGCGAATTGTTATGCCCAATTATGAGCTTATGCCTTGTTGCTCTCTCTTGTCCTGTGTGTCTGCACTCAGAAAATGTCCCAATGTCTCTGCAGCTGGCAAACAGGCCTGAAAGTCCATGTCATAGTTGACCAAATTAAGCTCTGCACTCAAATCATCCCCCATTCTCTAGAATTTAGCTTGAAGCTTCAGGGAAGTTTCCTCTTACCAAAGAAAACATGATGACCTTAAGAACAGGTCAGAGAATCTCATTAACACAAAACGTTACATAATTCTTCAATGGCTAATAGCTCCATATGCTATGTTTCCAAGACGAATCTTTGCTCCATCCATCAAAGCTGCCAAATCTAATGAGCCCTTTCCTGACAGGCTAAGTAATAATGTCACAGGAAGATCAAAGTTTATCTTAATCATCCAAACAGACTGAAACACTGGCTTAAACCAGAGACATTTTAGAAGGAGATGGTCTGTTAGTAGAAAAATTAAATGGACCTACCTGACAAATACCTATTGCCTTCATAGAAAATAGCTGCCTGAAAGCATTACCAAGATGGTTGTCGATGACCTTCTAGCTTTAAAGGTAAGGTGTCAATTTTTTTCCGATGCTAAAACATCCCAAATTTATATGCAGAGACAACTATAAGTAATCCATTCGTAGGCAAATTTTCCTGCGCCGCTATCAAAACGTCGCTCTGTTTATTTGTCCATCTCTACCAGCCCACACATCAACGTTTGTATGAAGTGAGTTTGCAGAGGGATTATCTTATTGACTGATCAATGGCATAAGGGGTGGGTTCAGAAAACCTGTTTGGTCAATATTCCTTTTTTAGTTCCATTTGGTGCCACTAGAGGAGCAGAAATTACACACTAATCTTTAAAGGGACCTGGTTTACACTTCTTTGCCATCAGAAAAGACATTTTTAAAGATAAACTACAAACCAAATTAAATTTAGGCCAGTGAAATAACTTAGGTTTTATAGCTTACATTAATGTGTTTGCAAATCTCCACTGGAGCCCCTCTAAAGTGTCAAGCCCTGAACACCTGTTGTGTAAGAGCTACTCTACAGCAAACTAAATGAATCGACATGAAACTGACAGTGTTGTGGAGTCATAGGCCGTGAGAAAAATCAATCATTCAGCTCTTCTGACAAGCGGAACACTGCTTCCCCATGATAAACAAAAACAGTGTATAGCAGATACTTATTTCTTATGCTTTCAGTATGAAATGATAAAAATGAAAAAAATAGAGGGTGTCATGTTTTCCCTTGCCTGAATAACATTCGACTTGCCAGAGTAAACTGCGCCAGATGTTACGCCAGACGCTGAGGCCAATTTATTTTTCTTCCATGCGGAATTCATTTCATGCAAGCATTTTCTCACTTAGATATTTAATAAAATGTCTGCAGCAAAAAATATAATGTTGACAGGGGAGAGGTACTTAAGACTAGTAAAGTGTGCTATGTTGTGGGGTTAAATACCTGACCATATGAAATTTTCTAAATAAGGATTGAATTGTACCCTAGTAAAAAAAAAAATCTTAAAGCAGCCAGGTTTGCTGGTCTTAGAGACTAGCAGTGGCTTAAGCCGGCGCCACATTTTTTTTGCAGTGGAGGAAGAAGGAAGTGCACATTAGCGTCTGCCAGCGGGAGGTTGTTAATCACTTGACCGTCAAGACTCCCTGCTAAGTTAATGGCTTCAAAAATTGAAAAAGAACATCAGGCTTGCTTGAAAAAATAATTTGGTCGCCGGGGCAGACTCTTGTGTTCTCGTCAAGTGACCACAGATCTTCTTTTACTGAAGAACTGATGCCAAGCTGATCTGAACATTTTCATCTGCGATCGCGCTCAGTTGGATGTTATCACTAACGCTGATTGTATCTTTCCCCAAGCATTTTTCCTGTGTTTTTCTCCTACACTAAATGAAATAAAATCAAAAAGTGAATGCAAAACAGTCTGTTTTTATTTAACATAATTTCTTTACTCACTGAAAGCTGCAAATGGACATGCGCGTTCTACGGCAAGCCTTGAGGGCATAAATACTCAATCACACACTTTCACAAGGTAAAGTTACTCCATGAATCACTTCCTAAATCACAATTTTTATGCTACTCCTGTAGTTATTTCATTCAGCTTCTCGTGACATGGAATCAGAGAGAGAAAGTTGCAGTGAGCTGGGAGCAGGGGCATTTCTAGGGTCAGTGGATATTCGGGGCTCCACCCAGAGGCCACCTTTGATGAAATATAGAAATATAAAACACTTTATAACAAAAGTTTAAAATGTTACATCTGAGTGGTGTCATTTATATAATTAATATTTAAATATTACTGAAACAAAAATAAAATGTCCTACTCACATTTGTCTCAGATATGCTGTTAAAAGATCAGAAATTGTGTGCTTTTACTACTATGTATTTTAAAACTTGGTTAAAAACCCTTGCTATTATGTCCCTTTTGCCTTTCCATAGTTCACTGCACATTGTGTACAACTGACAGTTTTATAGCTTCTTATTAAGTTGTCTGGTGTTTTTTTTTTCTTTTCTTTTTTTTTAATTTAAAATCGAAATTTTATGTCTAATGTTAAAATGTATGTTTTCTTTGTGATTAAAATGTTGTTATTGATTCACACATCAAACAAAGAAAATACACCACCAAAAAACATGGGATGTGTCTCCATCTTCCGATTGGCATCGCCAGCAGGTGGGTGTGTCTTTAAGACCAAGATTATACAATCTAGGAGTCCAATAGAATCTATGCAAAATCTTGAATTGCATAATGCAATTCCTTGCATCTCTAGATGCAGACTTGACATTTTTTAGAATCCTAGCCCATATTCTCTCCTCCAATACTAAGTTTAGATCTTTCTCCCATAACCTCTTGACAGAAGTTGAAGCTCCATCCTCCAGACTCTGAATTAGCAGGAAATAATACACTGATGCCTCATGACCTTTTCCAAAAGCAGTTATCACCACTCCCAGAGTATCTGCCGCTTTGGTGGGTGTATGCTACTCCCAAAAATAGTACAGAGCAGGTGGTGCAGCTGTAAATACCTAAAGAACTGAGATCTGGGAATCCCAAAATATTGAACCAAATTTTCAAAGGATCTCAACACTCCACTCTCATATAGGTCACCCAGTGTATTAACCTCCCTCACAATGCACTTTGACCAGCAGAAAGGGGACTTATTAATACATAATTTTGGGTTCAGCCATATACTCGAGGCAACATTTAAATAAATGTCTGAATTAAACACTCTGGACACTTTTATCCATAACGAGTGCAAATGCGAGATAAACTTCTCCGATTAGTTTGATAGAAAGGCCTTGCAATGGCAAAATAGGGGCAAGAACTTCCTGTTCAATATAAAACCAGGGAGGGGCTCTCTCAGGTGGAAGCGACCAATGAGCCAAATGTCTGAGATTGAATGCATAATAATAAAACAAATTCTTGTGTAGGCCTAGCCCACCTTTGTCAATCGGTCTATGCAACTTACTGAAATGAAATCTAGGATGTATACCATTCCAAATGAAGGACTTCGCTATGCTATCAAATTGCTTGAAATAAGAGAGGGGGACATCTATAGGGAGAGACTGCAGCAGGTAGTTGAATTATGGAATACAATTCATTTTAATAACATTAACCTTCCCAATCATAGATAAATGTCATGAAGCCCACCTGCCCACATCGCTCAAAAACCTTTTTATTAAAGGGTCAAAATTAACCCTTGCAGGGAATAAAATACTCAAATACTTAATGCCCTGTTTGGGCCACTGGAAGGCGCCCGGCTGATAAGCCATTACCGGGCAGTACGCTGTCAGAGCCAAAGCTTCGGATTTAGACCAATTTACTCCTGAGAATTTAGAAAAGGAATTAATAATTCTGTGGAGGCAAGGCATAGATCTAGTAGGGTCGGAGATGAATAATAAAATTTAAATTGCATAAAGCAAAAGCTTATGCACCACACCTCCTACCACCACTCTGGAAAATCACCCTCCTTTCTTATCGTAGCTGCTAATGGTTCCAGGGCAAGACAAAACAATAATGGGGAAAGAGGGCAACCCTTCCGTGTGCCCCTATCCAGAGTAAAATAATCTGAAATTAATCCATTCGTTTGTACCGCCGCTACTGGGTGTCTATAAAGTAACTTAAGCCAACCAATAAAAGTATTCCCAAACCCATACATTTCCAAAATCTTAAAAAGGTAATCCCTTTCTACCATATCAAATGCCTTTTCGGTCTGATCATTCGCCACTGACCACATGATATTGATGAAACGCCTAATGTTATCAGAAGAGCTACGGCCCCGAATAAATCCCACCTGATCTATATGTATAAGAGATGTCATAACTTTACTTAATCGGTTAGCCAAAATTTTTGACAATATTTTAACGTCTAGCTGGATCAGGGAAATTGGATGGTAACTCTTACACTCGCTTGGATCTTTGTCCTTTTTAAGAATCAGACTGATTCGGGCTTGAGTCACTGTTGGCGGAAGCTTTCCATTCTTTAATGACTCCGTATAAGCTTCTAGCAAATGTGGAGCCAGTTCTGTAGCATAAGCTCTAAAAAATTCAGCAGCAAAGCCATCTGGCCCTGGAGCCTTGCCTGTGGGCAAGGACTTTATTACCTTGCCAAGCTCCTCCTAGGTTATCTCAGAATCAAGATAATTTTTTGCTCAGCTGTCAGTTTAGGAAGTTATATTGGTTCCACAAAGTTTCTAATATCCTCATCAGTAGATGAAGATGTGGAACTATAGAGATCAAGATAGAATTCTTTAAAAGCATTATTAAAATCAATGGTTGAGGTAAATATTTCACCACCAGCAGATTTCACTGAGGGAATGGTAGAAAAAGACTCTCTCTGTTCTATATATCTAGCCAGAAGTTTTCCTGCCTTGTCCCCCGACTCAAAGTATGACTGTCTTGCCCTGAATAGCAAAAAATCCACCTTCCGCGACAAAACAGTATTATATCTGTATTTCAGTTGGGTCAATTCTCTGAGGCCATCAGACGACATTCGGCACTTCAGCTCTGCCTCAGCACTTTTAATATTCCCTTCCAACTCCACAAGTTCATGTGCTTTGAATTTTTTGGTGAATGAGGCATACTGTATGATCCGGCCCCTAAGAACTGCCTTAAGTGCCTCTCAAGCCATGCACACAGAGGCTACTGAGGACCAGTTGGTCTCCATATAAACATTGATTTCAGCCTTTAACATTTGTTGGAATTCAGGATTTTGCAAAAGGGATACATTAAAGCGCCAACTACATGATTTCCTTTTCTCCATATGTGGCAACACCTCTAAACTCACCAGGGCGTGAACTGAAACTAAAATGTTTCCAATTGAGCAATCAACAACAGATGAAATGAGGGACTATTATATATATATATATATATATATATATATATATATATATATATATATATATATATATATAAATCTATTCTAGAATAAATCTTATAGACTGATGAAACAAATGTATAGTCCCTACCAGATGGGTTTAAAAGTCTCCAAATATCTGTAAGACCAAGATTTTTACACATCCTGTGAAACGTCAATGTTGCTCTAGGGGGCTTACACACTTTTGCTTCACTATGATCAAGGACTAAATCCATCAAAAGATTAAAGTCTCCTCCCAATATTATATCATGAGGGGTGCCAGCAGCTTGCAACATCCCTTCAAGATCTGTACAAAAGCCCTGATCATCAATGTTAGGTGCGTAAATATTAGCCAAAATAAGACTTTGCCCCTGAATTTCTGCTAAAACAATAATGACTCTTCCTAATTTATCTTTAATCTGTTTGAGACATTTGAATTGTAGATGCTTATTTAACAGTGTAATGACTCCCCTGCTCTTACTTGAGCCAGCAATAAAGAAAACGTCCTGTGGGGAAAGATGCGTTTCTTGAAGAAACACTATATCATATTTCATATGATATGCCCCAACCCATTCACATTCCACATGGAGAGAGACAATCCACTCATATTAACATTTGACATTTTGACATAATAGAAAAAATTATAAAGACTACATTCCAATATTAGTGCAACAGTCAAACCCCAAACTTCCCCCCGAACCAAACAAACAGAAAAAAGAAAAATGCGTGCATTAACCGTCGTATGACAGCGCTAACTGGTGTCCATCCCTCTAAACTCAAACAGTCCATGTACACCTACGAGAGCCCCTGTGACAACTTTGACCTTGGATTGTTCAAGTGTTTCTATACAAATTTTGTGAGACAGAATTACACAACAAAAGATAATCTCTAAAACAAACTCCAGCCAATAG
Source organism: Myxocyprinus asiaticus (assembly GCF_019703515.2). Lineage (NCBI taxonomy): Eukaryota > Metazoa > Chordata > Actinopteri > Cypriniformes > Catostomidae > Myxocyprinus > Myxocyprinus asiaticus. The sequence goes on along the minus strand of NC_059368.1, from coordinate 10,062,044 downwards.
GCAGAATAAACACAAAGAATGTGCAGATTCATCCACATAACTGTCCTGAAGGTTGTTCCTCCACAAAACAAACTCCAGGTGCTAGGCGTAACCAGCAAAAAAAAAAAAAAAAAAGACACTCAGTTTAGTCGGACAGTCAAATGAATGTTCAGTGAGCCGGCCCATTTGGCTACTACATGAGTGCAACAAATGACCTAATCACTCCAATGACTTGCAAGAAATACTCCACAAAACAAACTCCAGCCAATAGGAGGCATAAGCACAAAGAACATGCAGATTCACCCACAAAACTGTCCCGAAGGACTGTTACCTCACAAAACAAACTCCAGCCACTAGGTGGAACCAGCACAAAAAGAAACAAAAATGGCACTCAGTTTCCTCGGACAGTCAAGTGAATGTTCAGTGAGTCAGTCTACTCGGCTGCAGCGTGAGTACCACAAAATAACTTACTCCATTGACTTTATGAAGGACATCGCTTGCTGGGGACATGTGAATGTTTTACAGCCATCCTTAGCATCTATTCTCAATTTGGCCGGGAACATCAGTGCAAAAGCAACCTTCCATTGATGTAAGAGTTTCTTGCATTCCTTTAGTCGATCACGTTTCTCTCTTGTCGAATTCGCAAAGTCTGGGAACAAGAAAATGCTGTGGTTCTTCCAAGAAAGCCTTCCTTTATTCCTCGCCTTGCGTAACACGAGATCTTTATCGAATGATCTCAGAAATTTGGCCAGAATTGATCCAGGCCTGTCTCCCTCAGCGGATCGCCGAGCCGGAACCCTGTGAGCTCGCTCGATTTCCAGCTTATGGCCTGTTATGTTGAGAAGACTCAGAAAGAGCCCGTCCAGGAATTTCACCATATCCTGACCATCTTCGGCCTCAGGAATTCCAACAATACGAATGTTATTCCTCCAGTTACGGTTCTCCAAGTCCTCCAGCTTCTCCCAGACACGTTCCAAATCCACCTTAGTCGCTAGCGGAATAGCAGATAATTCCCTCTCTGATGACTCCAGATAATCAATCCGTTTCTCGACATCCCCCACTCTTGTAACCACCTCAGTGAATTTCGTCTCCATGGCAGTGATCAATCGATGTATTACAGCAAGATCCTCCAAGTCAGCAACGATCTTCATCAGCATTGTCGACATGTTCAACATTTCTCGCCGAATTTCCCTCAGTTCTCCGACCCAATCGACTCCCAGGCTCGGGGCCTCCGGGGGGTGTCAGCTTGAAAACATGTCTTTTAATGTCTCCAGAGCCTGAGGATTTTGAATTCTTTGACATATTGTCCACCTAGAACAGTTATGGAACAGAGTGTATCGAATCTCACCGGTTTATCACATTAATAGTGTTAAAACTAGCAAAGAGCACAGAGCTTGCCATTCACACATCCGAACCTCGCATGGCATCGCGTGACTTCAATTTGTCTGGTGTTTTTAACTTAGTTTAGAAGATAACAGGTTGTAAATATGCTAAAATATGTGCTTATAAGAAAAAATATTTGCTAGATTTTGCAGTGTTTGCTAGGTTCATGGCATCTTAATAAAGAGTTTAGCAAAAAATGCAAATGTTCTGGCTCATGACTTAAAGTTTGCAAATTCTCAGAGCACACATGTATTACTCTTTGTTTTAAAGGTTATATATGTGTGGTGTGTGTTTTTTAACTCAAAACTGTTGGATATCTATTTCTAATCACTTAATTTCTCCAATACATGCTTTCCATCTCTCATTCAAATACGCAAGAGTGATGGATGCGCACGGCAGTGTCTCATTCGCTGTTTACTAGCATTTTACTCTTACTAGTTCGGTCGTAGCTGTATATTGCAGTAAGAGTAGTATGGTTGAATGCTATTGTGAACACAGCCATTGAGTCCACGCGCCGGCAACTATTTGCTCCTGTTAAAGTGGGGAAGGGGCAATGCCACAGCTCCTTGAAACCATAGGGTTATATAGACGCACGGTATGGGAATGAGTGAGAATGAGTTCGGGGCTAGAGAAAAATGATTCGGGGCTATAGCCCCGGAAGCCCAGGGCTATCTACGTGCCTCGTTGGTAGGTCTGTCACCCCTCCACCATTCTTAATCAGCAAGTGCGTCAAACCTCCGACTGAAGAGAGTGAGATCTCAGCAAAACAGCCTGCATGTGTGACACCCTCTGCCAAAATCGAGTTGTTTGGAGTCTGCTAGTGTCAGCTTTATCAGCTTTAATCTCTCATCCTGGTTTGCTGGTTTTAGAGGGGTTTTGGGCACTTGTTACTTTGGCCAGGCTGGGAGACTTACTATTAATTTTAGGCAAGTTTAAGATGTATTTTTCAGCAGGCTATACATTTTGACGTCATTATAGCATGGGAATTTATTCAATTTTTGGGGACTGAACTATTATAGTTCTAATGGTATGGCATTAACCTTTTAGGAAATGTTATATTTAAACACCTGCAATTGTTTATTACAAAATGGAAAATTGGCAATGACCACATGACAAGCTTTGCATACAGATTATGTCAAAAATGTCTAGACGGCCCTCCGAGTGAACTCATTTCTAATTTTAGACAATTACTTCAGTGCCCAAATAAATGCTGCTTTTGTGACGGCAAGGCTGAGGTTTATAGTGAATAATGGCTGAAGTTCAAAATAAGATTTAAATTCCATTCAAAAGAGTGCTTTAATTTTAATGTGTATTCTAATATATAGAAATGCGCAAGGTTAGAGGGAAATGTGGCTTATATGGAATTGTTTTTTTTTTTTTTTTGGGAAAAAAGATCATTATATCATCAAAAATCTCAAAATGTTTCCTTTTTTCAAATTCAGACTTACTACACTGTTAGTAATGAAAAACTAGAGGAGTGTTCTGACTAGACAGTAGCACAGATCTGCAAGAAAGTGACTTGTGAATGTTTTTCAAAGATTCCCTCAACTATGGATAACATTACATTTTTTTGACATTACATTTTCATAACATAACATTGCACTTTTGGGAATGAGACAGACATTAGCTAGTCTTAAATGAGTGGTTCCTGCTTCAGGATACAGATTTTACATCGGGCATCATGTAAAATTAATTGATTTAATAGTTTCTAAATGTCTCTTGAATTTTAATGGCTTCATGCTCATACTTTCGTTTCACCTTGTCACTCAACCTGTTGGCCTGATTTGGCTAGCTTTTACCAAGTAAATGAAAAATTTGCACATATATACATAGAGTTGGATGCACAGCCAATAACAAAAAATATGGCAAGAATTTTCTTTCAAATTTTGATAGGCCTATTTATTCTGCCACCCTAATGGTTAGTTGTTTTTTTTTTTTTTTTTTTTTTTTTTTGCATTTAGCATTGTTTTTCCCTTGCTGTCCATGGCCCTATCAGAACATACCTGCAACCCATTCTTGGGTCACTACCTACCAGTTGAAAGCCAAATAGTCTTGGTCTTAGACCATGACATGAGAGGAAGTCAAATGAGAAAGCAGATGATGAGCTACAATGAAAAAAAAAATTTAATTCCATTGCCTCTCAAAAATTATTTTTGACTGACAACTGTTTTGGCACATTCTGGTTTGTAATGGAAGATATGGTGCACATTATCTGATGTGTGCTCCAAAAGAGCCACTACTTCTTATTTCCTTGCACAGCTGTTTACATAGAATTTTCCATGAAGATTTCTCAGTTGCTCCATTTTCAGTTTGCAAACAGTCTCTTTACTGGTGCATTGTGTCAAACAGAACTAATAGCACACTTATGAAATTCTGTTTCATGACGCCAACATTTCAGCCACCTGTAAGGTCGTGATATACATTCCGACAGCATGGCCAGACAGTGCAGATATCCTGTTCAACATAACACTGATTTTTAGCCAGTGCACAGGGGAGTATAATTCACACATACAATTTAACAGACTATAAACCAGGACAACAATCTCACAGTTAATAGTCTCAGAGAGAGGTCTGTCTAGAAAAGTGTCAAGCTAAACAAAACCAGAACCTCTGGACAGCCCTGTTCAGCATCTTGGTAACCTTGACTCTGGAATAATTTACAGCAAAGGTTGCGTTTATATACACAATCTTTCACTGATTATGCAAAATAAGCAGACAATGTGTAAGGTCATGTAAACGCCTTAAACGGTTTTCCTTTATCGGGGTAAGGTCAGAAACGGTTTAATCATAAACCGATTTGCGCTCATAGATTATTATACATTACCCAAATGACATGTTGCATAAAAACACAGTTATTCAGTGTGCGCAAGTGTTGTGCAAATGACTGTTTATTTTTGACGAAAAAAGCAGACAATCTGATTATTTAAATGTCATATAAAGACAGTTTTCTTGTTAATTTTTTTTTCTTTTTTTTCTTTTTTTTGGCAATCTAAATGATTACGTTTTGTTTATTTGTTTGTTTCTCTTAAATTAAATAATTTAATCTATGCTGCAGAAACTGTTTAAAAATTAAATTGAATAAAACATGGACAGCATATTTATTTGGATTTCATTATTCAGACACACTCGAAGACTCCTTAATAAAACCATATGGAGGAGGAAATGCTTCTCTCAAAACAAGCGCCATCAGATTTAGCAGATGCATCAGTGTGATGCTTTACTGTAAAAAAACAGAAACGGTTCTGGTATGTCAGCTACAGTAAACAAGGGTTAAGGTTGTCAAGTATGTTAAAAATGTAGAATGAAGGTTTACATCAAACTCAAAAAGATCAGCTGGGGATGCCCACTGAAAAAAAAAAAAACAAAAAAAAAACACATGGATGGATGGATGGAACAATGAAACCTTTTCAAACCTGAAGTTACTGATTTATTGACTACATTTGTTACATTTCTGAATGTGCTCTTTAAGGGCTCATTGCCCCTAGATAATTTCCACTACAGATAATTTGTTGTTTTCTTCAATTAATGGCTAAAGCTTTGGAAAGTCTGAGCTGTTTAGCTTGAAATCATCTGTGAATGACATGGACAAACAAATCCAAGTGAATTTATCTTCAAGACATTCTGTCCAAAGACTATTTTATCTAAATATGAACACATGATTCATAATTTGGACTCGCCCCCTTTTCTATAAGCAAGCAAAAAATCACATTTACGGTAATGCACTTACAATGGAGTCTATAGGGAATTTGTACCAGAGGGTTAAAAAGCAGAAATGTGCAGCTTGTATATTTGATAACCCTTAAAAGTTTAACTCAGGTCTTTGGTGCCCCGGGACCTTATTCCACCTGTTTTACTTCATTAATTTTTTGGAGTCCTGCCCCCACTTCTTTAGTATTCCTAAACCTTTCTCTTAAAAAAAAAAAATCAATTAAAATTTTTTAATTACCAAAAGTGTATAGCGTCTTGAGTGACCTGAGATATGTAATAGTGTCACAGGATATATTTCCACTTCTATAAATCATATGTTTTCAGGATTCTTTCACCTATTTAAGTTTACAGAAAATCTATTTCTTTGTTTATTAAAAAACAAATTAGTGCCATATTCATTCAAATTACAACTATATCATGTCATTTATTTTGCGCAATGGTGGTATATGTCTCCCATATGTGTGTACACATACATATAATACATGTGCGCTGTATACGCTGTTGTTTCAGTGATGGACTTACATTTGACATTGCTATTTGACGAAGAAGCAACATGGAAGTAGACCATAGCAAGTAAAACACATGAACGGTATGATATGGCTATTGACATTTGGGTGTAATATTGAAATAAGATGTACATCTATTTAGGGTCTGAATTAATTAGGGACCAAGCACTGAAAGTGCAGAGGCCCTGTTGTTCTTCTAAGGATTATTATTATTATTAGGGCCCAAGCACTGAAAGTAAAGATGCCCTTACGGGGGGGGGGTCCTGTAGCGCTACCTAGAATATGGGCATGTTCGGGAGGCTCTGTAGCACATCCCTTATGAGCTACCATCACCAAACTTTGTACACATATAGATCTCATCAAGCTGGACAACTTTCATGCTGACAGTCATAAGCTCCGCCCAACAGGAAGTTGGCCATTTTGGATTGTTTGAAAAATGCATGCTCTGGAATATGAAATACTCCTAGGCATTTCATGTTACAGGTAACAAATGTGGGCAACATCATGCCAAGACATTGACGATGCTAAATTGCAAATGGATTTTTGATATATTGAACGGTGTTACCATGGCGATGCGATAAAGTAATGTCAAAAAATGGGAAAAAGGAAGTGTCTCATAACTTCTGCGTGCATCGTGTGATTTACATACAAATTTTGCTGAATGTTTAGCCTTGAGGGCTGATCACATTGATGTGGCTATTGTGAGTCACGGTCGTAGCACCACCAAATGGTGGATGAAAGTGTGCACTTTTAACAGACTTTGAAATATCCCTCTTATGTTTACCTGAATTGCTTCAAAGTTTTGAGAATAATGTCAAGACAGTGCAGATTTAAAATTTAAAAAGGGATTCTTGATATCTTAATGTTGCCATGGCAATGCATTAAATGTCATTATTCCTTTTTATGTAACTTCACATGTTTTTAGGTACTTGGCATGCCTGAATTGTCATGACATTTTGCACACACAGCAGAGTTGTCAGCCATTAGGCCTGGGCAAAAGTTAACACATGGGCGTGGCTGGAGAGCTCTGTAGCGCAACATTTGACAAAAGTGGTGGGGTCAGTTTCTTCTATGGTCACCAAACTTGCTACATATATTGTTCTCATCAAGCCGGACAACTTTAAAAATTACAGTCATTAGCTCCACCCAACAGGAAATTGGCTATTTTGGATTGAATGTGCATTTTTTTTAAATTGCAGGCCCTGAACTTTCGAATACCCCTCTGTGACGAAGAGGAGGGCTGGGCCGTGAGGGCACATGCCCGGCCCTAAATCGGGCTAATCAGCTGGGAGGGGATAAAGATGAGCCGGAGCCACCAATTCGGGAGAGAGTGAGAGACACATGTGGCCGCTGTGTGTGTGTCTATGTGTTTGTGTTTAAGTTGATTTGAGTTAATGTAATTAAAAATTATGTTGACTGTTCAGCCGGCTCCCGCCTCCTCCTTGCCCAGGCTCCCTTACCCCATTACAATGGTGCCGAAACCCGGGTGGGAGGAAGGATGCGCTGTCGTGGAGTCCTTGCCGCTGCCATCCACCAGGGGAGCAGCTGCGGCCATCTGCCTTGGGACGGAGGGGTCACTGCCAGCCACCGAGAGTCGGAGGAACCGCTGTCATCTGCTGAGAAAGGGGAGGAGCCATTCCGTCCGTCAGGTTCGGAGGGCCAGTTTTCTCTCTCTCTCTCTCTATATATATATATGTCGCTCCGCCTCACTCTTTCCTTCTCCCCTTTCCCTCCCCTCGTCTCTCCCAGGGCTCCAGAAATGTGGGGATGACCTGCTGGCAGGCATGGCCGGAAGGGCAACACCCCCCCTCTAGGAAGGGAGGGGAGGGGAGTACGTCATGCCAGGAGTTTCCCCGGCCTGAGTTGGACGATGAAGGAGTGTGACGAGGAGGAGGGCCTAAATTGGGCTAATCAGCCGGGAGGGGGATAAAGATGAGCCGAGTTCGGGAGTGAGAGAGACATATGTGGCCGCTGTGTGTGTGTGTCTATGTGTTTGTGTTTAACTGATTTGAGTTAATTTATGTATTAAAACTTATGTTGACTGTTCAGCCAGTTCCCGACTTGCCCACATTACCCCGTTACATCCTTCTTGGGGATTCATGTGACTGGCACCAAACGTAGGCAATATTATGCCAAGACATTGAAGATGCTAAATTGCAAACGGATTTTTGATATATTGAACGGTGTTGCCATGGTGATGCAAGAAATTTAAGGGCAAAAATGTACAACAGGAAGTTCCTTATAATTTCAGTGTGCATTGTATGATTTTGATGAAAATTCAGCTGTATGTTTGGTAATGGGGCTGATCACATTTATTTGGCTATTATGGGTCACGGTCATAGCGCCACCAACTGACAGCAGGAAGTATGGCACTTTTAACAGACTCTGAAATAGCCCTCTTATGTTTACATGAATTGCTTAAAAATTCTTTAGAAAGATGTCAAGACAGTGTTAATACTGTTGCAATGACAATGCATCAGATTGTTATTATTCCTTTCTTCCAATATTTGGATGTTTTTGAGACACTTAGCATGCTTAAAATTTCATGAAATTTTGCACACACATCAGAGTTGTTCACCTTTAGTACTGGGCAAATGTTCACGCATGGGCGTGTAGGGAGGGCTCTGTAGTGCCCCCTTTAAAATGGGTGTGTAAGACAGCCTCTGTAGCACCCCCAAAATTGGTACATATATAGTTGTCATCAAGCCAGACAACTTTCATAATTATAGTCATTAGGTCCACCCAACAGGATGTCGGCCATTTTGTATTTTTTAATATTGCAGTCTCTGAAATTTTAAATACTCCTCCTAGATGATTCATGAGACTGTCACCACATTTAGATAATATTATGCCAAGACACTGAAGATGCTAAATTCCAAACAGATTTTGATATATCGAACAGTGCTGCCATGGTGAGGCTTTAAAATAAAGGCGAAAAATGGTAAACAGGAAGTATTTCAAATCTTCTGTGTGCAATGCATTAATTAGATCAAAATTGAGATGTATGTTTAGTCTTGGGGGCTAATCACGTGGATTTGACTATTTTAGGTCAATGTCATAGTGCCACCTCCTGGCAGCAGGGAGTGTGGCTCTTACAACAGACTTTAAAATATTCCTCTTATATTTACCCAAATTGCTTCAAAATTGTTTAGAATAATGTCAAATGCCAAATGCATGTGTCCACCTTGCATTGTTTTCCGATAGCCACTGGAGTGGTGGTGGCGTAGTGGGCTAAAGCACATAACTGGTAAGAAGGTTGCTGGTTCAATCCCCACAGCCATCACCATTGTGTCCTTGAGCAAGGCACTTAACTCCAGGTTGCTCCAGGGGGATTGTCCCTGTAAGTCGCTTTGGATAAAAGTGCCAAGTGAGTAAATGTAAATGTAAATGGGTGGAAATGGACCAGTTGTGCTTGGGCCCGTCATTGCTGCTTGCAGCTATATTACATATGTGTAACTTATGTGTACCTTATGTGTTAAGTGTAGATCAGTATGTGTTTGACAGCCAGTTGAATGTCATAAAATTAAGAGTGTAAGTAATGAATCCTGTTCTATCACTTGTTGCACCATCTCTCTGATCTATGAAAAATAAAACACCAAAATATAACAGAATATATTCTATTTTATTATTTTTAAATTGTCTTAAAAATGCTTTGAAAATTTTACACTATCTGGGCATTTTGTAGATCCATTTGTGATAGATGTACTGTAAGTTTTTTTCACCAGTTTCTATTTTATTTAATTTTTTTTTTAAATAACAGAATTGGTCAGAACTATCAGTAAACAGAAATGAAATCTCATGAACTTCATAATCATTACCTTGCATTGCACTCCATTTAAGACAACCTGGAGGTTAACATTCAAACAGTTAAACGAACCCAAATGTTATGTAACACAATCTCTACAGTAGATACATCATCATCATCACACTAGGCATGCCTAGAGGGTTTACATGAAATACAAGTTGTTCATTTTTCAATTACTATATTGCAAACAATGCCACACATGAGACTGTATGAAGACATTGGAGGCGTTTACAGTATATAAGTGAGGACAAAATCAGTTGGAGCCTCCTTGAGAAGTCCTCAAAGCACAATTAGAGAAAAATGGGAGTGTGGGCTAAAGAAGGAGGGTCTTGGCTTTTCTACTGAGTTTTTCATTTGCGGTTGCCTGTGAAGAGCCTTCAGGGAGGGACAGGGCTTGACTAGCAAGTATAGCTAACAGGGTCCAGATGGCGTGTTTGGGAAGGGGGTCAGGGGCTGTTAGTACAGCTGCTGGTTCTGCTGGACCAAGGCAGGACAGTGGAAAATCATATAACCACTGAATTAGCTGAAAGTTTTGGATGTACCCAAAAACCTAAAATTAGTTGCAGTATATTAATAATAAAAGAAGAATGTCTTAATTTGTCCTAATTAAATTGTCCTTTTTTTCTTGTTTTCCAGTAATAAAAAAAATCTATAAAAAGATATACACTTGTTTTCAGACAGTATATCTTGAAAATAAGTGTATTTTGTCACTGCATTGGCAGATTTTTTCCCACTTATTTAAAGTATAAAAACAAACAAAATACACTTATTTTTAAGATATAGTCTCTGAAGACCAGCCTCAATATCTTAAATAAGCTTCTCAAATAAATTAATTTTATTTTAAAGTTGTAGGTTTATATATATATATATATATAAAATTTATTTATTTATTTATATATTACTTTTATCATACACGTTTGTTTGATTCAAAATTGAAAGGTGCAATTTAATAGGCTTTGTATGGACACCCTGAAATAAAAAGCCATACATTAAAAATAAAGTGCACTTCACTACATGAAATGCATCAGTATTGAGTCATTACAGTTCATAGTTTTTACAAGACAAAACAGGCCATTGCAACCATGTCCTTGTTCTAGTTGCCACAGTTCATGCAATGAGACATTGAATCAGTTGTTATTGTGAATAAGTCGAAATGACAACTCAGCTGCACCACAAAAAAGCAGCTTTATTTCACAATATATAAAAATAAACAAGCTCATTTGGACATGCAAAGAAGGACATCCAGACCATAAATCTTACACTGATGCCTCCCTCTTACAAATCCCACAGCCTCATTCTGGGACTAAAAACAGCAGCTCCTCATCCAGACTCATTAAGTGCCATTGAATTCAGCTGAAGCAGGGAGAACTGTATGTAAAGAGCTTGATTTGCATTTGGTAATTATCTCATTGACTCCAGAGGTAGATCTTGGCTCACACTACACAGGGCCTAGATTCATTCAACTGCTTTGTGGGACAACCTTATGAGGAGATTATGTATATAGACAGTATGCCATGTTTGTAAGTGATCTTTGCGTTTTGTGTTGGATGCAATAATTTGCTGTTGTGCTTCATGGTTTCTTCTGGGCTTGTTTTCAAAGGTCTAAACTCATTTGATTGGGCTCCCAAGTAAATATCAGAGCAAAGTACTGTGATGGGGCCAAGAGTTTTTGGACTGATGGTGAGCATCACATGACCTTGATTTAACAGCTCCCTCTGGTGCAGTTCACACACATTCTCCAGCTTTCCACACATGCCTGACCTGCTTTATGCATATCTTTACAAAAATGTCTTTCAAGAAGGAATTTTTCCTTTGTCCTACTTAGTATTGCTGAACATTTGAACCAACTCTGCTTTGGAAATTCCATTCTATCACTCTGAATCTTGTGATTGATATGGTTGAATTATGAATAACTCCATGTGTGTCTTACAAGCTGCATTTACTTTTACTTTTCCTGATGAAAGATCCAGCTAAAATCAGCATGTTGGTTTCTGGCTTTGAAACATGTAGCTGGTTTCTAGCTGGCCATTAGTTGGTCCAAGCCTGATTTAAGTGGCTAAGCAGGTAGAATATCCTAAACCCACAACAAACCAGCACCATTGTTTCAAAACCTAGTTTGATTAGCTTATGTTGGTAAACCTGAGGTGCTTGTCCACCATCGTGCCAAACTGTTTTTATTGTTGAAAAATGGTTAAATTTTAATCTGGTCTTGTTAACACAGTTATGGTTTCTTTTTCCATTGTGGTGCTGTGACATCAGGATTAGAATGCACTGATTGGGCAAGCATCCAATTGTGAGTCGACAGGTCATTCCATCAGAATGATTCTCTGTCCTCCTGAGTATGGTTAGCTAACCATGCTTGGAAATCCAGGCCGGGAACGGTTTTTAATCGCACCATACCAAACCATGTTCAAATGGAAATGCTATTGGAACGGTTACTCACCATGCACAGAGCCATTCTTCCCAATAGAGGAAAAGCGCTTCTGGAATCTTTGTCTATGATGACCAATCAGAAGTAGCTGGGTAATAGAGAGAGAGCTATATAAAGAGCTGAGAACAGTTTATTAGGCCTATTTCTCTTTATATGTCAAAGAAAATATATTAATCGCTGTTTTAGGAAATATCAAATCATAAAATGAATTACAAGGCTAAAGCATGAAACCAGATCTGTCTAGCTTTATTGCAATCTACAATCTCATCAAATAGAGTCACAATCTGTCAGCGTCGTACGTCTCTCTCTCTCCTCCGGTGGTCTGGATTGCCTCTTTTATCCCTCTTACTGCAACACAGAACAGCAGTTAGAGATAATCTCCCACAGGTGTCAATCCTTACCATTCTTCCTCTCCCGGTCTCGCTCTCCACAGACGTCACTTGGCCACGCCCACATCACCACATACCCCCATCACCTGAACAGAGGGTGAAAGCATACCCCAACAGATGGTACAGGAGGGTGAGCCCACTTGATGGCCATACACTCCTTCTCTTTCGTGCTGTACCTAGTCTCCCTCATTGCGAGTAATTTACAGCACGGGGGGCCAACCCAACCCCCTGTCCAATGCATCCATCTGCAAGATAAAAGGGAGAGTGAAGTCAGGAGAGTGCAATAACGGCCTCCGCAAAGTGCAGCTTTCACCTGCGTGAATGCCTGCTGACATGGCTCTGTCAACTGGACGGGATCTGGTGCCCCCTTTTTAGTTAGATCAGTCAGTGGGCTGGTGATGGTCGAATAATTAGGCACAAACCTGCGATAATAGTCAGCCAGTCCCAGGAACTGTCTCGCCTCCTTTTTGGTCTTAGGTCTGGGGCAGGCTGCAATTGCTGCGGTCTTATCAATTTTGGGATGCACCTGCCCATGACCCAAGTGGAAGCCCAGTACTTCCACCTTCTCAACTGCACACTTCTTTGGGTTTGCTATGAGTCCCGCCCGTCTCGACGATCTCAGGACAGCCCTCAGATGCCGCAGATGGCGCTGCCAATCATTACTGAAAATAATGATGTCATTGCAGTAAGAGGATTCTGTCCATGAGCTGCTGAAACATAGCCAGGGCCACAAAAATACTGAACGGAAGTGCCACAAATTGGTGTAATCTGAACTGTGTGGAAAATGGCATCTTTTTACAGCAAATGGGAGTTAAGGGGATCTGCCAATATCCCATCGTCAAATCCAGTGTCGTATAAAAGCGAGCCATGCCTAACCGATCGAGTAGCTCATCAATCCGAGGCATCAGGTACGCATCAAATTTAGACACCGCATTGACTTAATGTTGTAAATGCCAGTAAATTCGTACCCAAGATTAGTGGATGGGAGAGGCGGGGACTAACTGCAGCCTCGACACTATGCTTTTGTCCCTGAAACTGAATAATGACTGTCACTAAAGGGTCATTTTGTATATCTCTGTGCACCCGCAAGTTTGTATCCAAAGCCTCAGATTGAACCAAGCTTTGGTGAATGGAGGTTTGATTACAAACTGAATCCACCAAGGCTTGGTATGTAATCCCCTTAATAGTCACAGGTATCCGGAACGCTCCTGCTCGATTGGGGGACGGCCTGTGGTGCGTCGGGGATCCAGACCAGTGTTTCCACCTTCACGGGGCACCGGCCCTGGAAGTGCCCAGGTTCCCGCAGCTCCAGCAGATCAGCCCAGACTTCACACCCACACCCGCGGTAGCAGATTCACCAGCCTGTGGGGGAGAGCGGAGAGGGTTAGGGCAACCCGGCGGGTTGAACGGTCCACGGGATTGGGGAACAGGTTTTGGGGACATGATTCCCCATTTCCGGGGAACCGGAACAGGACGGGGGGAAGGATAGAGAGCGGGGGAGAGAGAGAGAGAGAGAGAAGAGGAAGAAGGCTCACTGGCCCTCGAATACGCCTCATTCAACGATGCCGCGTGGCCATGCTCGCCAAACGTCCGCGAAGTGCTGCCGATGATGGCCTTCTTCAAGTCCTTGTACACCATGAGATTGGCCGCAGGAAGTTGTTGGGCCACGAGTTGGGCTTCCCTGGACAACAGCGGCTGTAGGCGGGCTGCCCTGGGACCTCGGCCACTTACATACATCAGCTGTCCACTCAAAGAGCTCAACGAAAGCCTCCGGGTCTACTTGAGGTCCCATCTTGGAAAGTGTGCGGCACTGCCATAAGTGGGTCCGGGTCCCGGCTGAAGACCGCTCCTGGTGTACCAAACTCCGTAGTACCTGCCGGTCCTCCGCTTGAGCCTGGAAGAGCGCCTGGAACCGCTGCTCCTGTTCCAGATGCACCTCAAGCAGAGACTGATGTTGCACTTGGTGGATGCTGGCGAGGGACTCCATGATGGCATTTTCTTCCTCCTAATCCCGGGTTTTGGCACCACTGTGACAAGGTTCTTTAACGCTCTGAAGAAGGAAGTGGGAGCTGGGTGAACAACCAAACGTGAGTCTTTTATTTACAACACTCTTTCAGTGCGACACACAAATCAATGGTTTTTCAGCCCAAACAGAATCACACTCCGACAGCATCGTGCGTCTCTCTCTCTCTCTCTCTTTCGCCGGTCAGGATTACCTCTTTTATCCCTCTCCAGCTCTCAGTGCAACACAGAACAGCTGTTATAAATAATTTCCCACAGGTGTCAATCCTTACCATTCTTCCTCTCCTGTCCTCGCTCTCCACTGACGTCGCTCCACCATGCCCACATCACCACAGTATGGCAGTATGGTTTTATAATATGAATAATCATAACTCAAATAACCATACTGTACCATTGCATTCACAAAGTAGCATTAGTTTAACCATACTTGACCATGCTACTGTTGTATTGTTTAGTACAGTGCTGTCATTTTACAATTTAAATGTGGAAAATGCATTGTATGTTTGCAAAAAAGATTAGTATCAATTCAAGATCATTCAATTTCAGGTCAGGACTACTTTAGAGACCATCTGCAAGAAGAGACTGCGTCCCAGTCACCAGATGATACCTCCAACTCTTCTGATGAAAAGGACTTCTTTTCAAGTATGAAACACACATACAATCAGGAAAGTGACACACACACAAACAATATATATATATATATATATATTTGAAAGCAACGTAACATTACAGATGTTTTGCCAGTGACCACTTTTGAGGGCTCACACCCTGCCAACACTGAACGTGAGCATCGCGTTAAAAGCAAATAGATCCCATTGTAATCAATGAATCTGTCTACACTGGAATCATCCTATGCAGCACAGCATGTTGCATAGTGCTGGCAGTAAACGGATGTGACAGGGTGCCACACAAACCAGCTTGGACCAGTTAATTGCCTACTTATACCAGCTAGAAAATAGATACCATGTTTAAAAGCACTGCAAACTTTTAAAGGAATAGTTCACCCAAAAATGAAAATTCTCTCATCATTTACTCACTCTCATTCCATCCCAGTTGTGTATGACTTTCTTTCTTCTGCTGAAGAAGTTTAGAAGAATATTTCAGCTCTGTAGGTCCTCACAATGCAAGTGGATGGTGGCCAGAACTTTGAAGCTCAAAAAGCATATAAAGGCAGCATAAAAGTAATCAATAAGACTCCAGTGGTTTAATCCATGTCTTCAGAAGCGATATGATATGTATGGGTAAGAAACGGATCAATATTTAAGTTCTTTCTAACTATAAATCTCCACTTTCACTTTCACATTCTTTTGTTTTTGCTGATTAGCATTCTTCGTGCATATTGACACTTACTGGGCAGGGACGTGTCCAATTAACCACTGGAGTCATATGGATTACTTTTATGCTGCCTTTATATGCTTTCTGGACCTTCAAAGTTCTGGCCACCATTCCCTTGCATTGTATGGATCTTCAGAGCTGAAATGTTCTTATAAAAATCTTTGTTTGTGTTCTGCAGAAGAAATAAAGTCATACACATCTGGGATGGCATGAGGGTACGTAAATGGTGAGAGAATTTTCATTTTTGGGTGAACTATCCCTTTAAACTGATTTTGCTGGATTTCCTAGCAGTGTTTTTTTTTTTTTTTTTTTAAAAAAGCGAGGTGAGATCAGGTTTGACTGGAATTCTCGATATCTTATGCTGGTCTAAACCTAGCAGATGTGCCAGAGGAGTCTGTGTTGTCAGCTGGACAGGTTGAATAGATCAGTAGGTCATGTCTCTGTTGATCTTGTCTAATCACTGTGTCATGCACCTCTGGAGTGAATGAGCAGCATAAATTATACTGCTGATAAGTCAAGCACAAAATAAACCTCAAACTGTACCCTTAAGGAATGCTCATGTGTTAGGAAAAATGAAGCTTGAGAGATCCAGTGCCTCTCAC
This sequence comes from Myxocyprinus asiaticus, assembly GCF_019703515.2. NCBI lineage: Eukaryota > Metazoa > Chordata > Actinopteri > Cypriniformes > Catostomidae > Myxocyprinus > Myxocyprinus asiaticus. Next base: position 10,045,884 of record NC_059368.1, on the reverse strand, counting down.
TGCATGAGTAAGGGTGGAGATGTTTGTAATTTCTGAATCGGCTTACATTTTTGGGTCTTGGGTCACCTGCAAAAGCACCACTGCAACATCTTTTGTGAATTCAGCTAGCTATTACTGTAATATCAAAGAATGAGCATGTTTACATGCACACCAACACATATGCTGGTAACTATCAAAAATCAGCCTATTCCAAAAATTTGACAATGCAAGAAAACCATGTTTACATATTTGAAATGATTGGATTATTCTCTACTTTTGGCATCAAAACGTAAAAAGGCATGCACATAACACTTGTGCACATTACAAGCCATAAGAATGCTGGTAAAAGTGCTTTCATTCATTATAACATGATAGTGGGGTAATAGGCAAAAATCTACCTCTGCCGATCGGTTTATGCTTAAACCGCTGATAACCTTAATCCGATAAAAGAAAACCGTTGACATGGCGTTTGCATGACCTTACATGTTATCGACTAAATTGCTATACTGTAAGATTGTGCATGTAAACATGCTCAATGACCTCAAGTGTAAACCAATTAGTGCGACAACAACTATATTGCAATTGCAAGTACTGTATACTGGCCTTCAGTATGAATAAAGATTAGTTTTGTAATGTAACAATACTTTGCTGCACTTCTGATGTAGTGACTGCAATTGATGTCTGAATGCAAGTCAAGATATTTTGGCTAGAAAGTCTATAACAATTTGCTTTGCTCTAGGACCCTGATTTCGCATTGGATATCAAGAGGCGACCTAATGCAGTACCAAAATTGATTATCATACAAAATAAAATTTTGATGGTTTCATGCTCTTGGCAGGCAATAATTCAGCGCACAAAACTCAATGTGGTCGGAAAATGTCCTTGTTGTGAGTGAATCCATATTTAATGAAGTCTAGATTGTATTTCGTTTACCTTGTGTTGTTTTGTTCACATTTTTCAAGGATGAGGGCATGTCACGCAACCTGTTCATGTTGGCATCTGCCTAATTTAACTTGCTTCTACCAAGTGACAGATGGATTTGTACCAAAATACTGTAGAGTTTGACAGGATGCATGGCCTTTGACGTCAACAATAAAAAACATTTGGAAGCATTTTCTCCTCTCTTTTGAAAAGATAATAAGCCTATTTATTTTGCTATGCATGGTAATACAATTATTGTTAATGTGCTCTTGGAGCCTCAAAGTTCTGGCCACCATTCACTTGCATTATATGGACCTATAGAGCTGAAATGTTCTTCTAAAAATCTTTGTGTTCTGCAGAAAAAGAAAGTCATACACATCTGGGATGGCGTGAGGGTGAGTAAATGATGAGAGAATTTTCATTTTTGGGGTAACTATCCCTTTAATAGACCAGTACTTTTTACTTTTGTACTGAAGTACATTTGAAAGCAAATACTTTTGTACTTTTACTCAAGTGGAAATTGAGTAAAATTTCACTTTTACTGGAGTAATATTTCATCAGGTTATCTGTACTTTTACTCAACTACAGGATTAGTGTACTTTGGCCACCACTGGGAATATAACACTTCATAAGCTTGACCTTTTGACCATTTCTGGTGTTTTGCACAGCAGTACAGAAAGGAAAACAGTTCATCTCATTGTTTAGGGTATTCTCTCTCCCCAACAGCGCTGAAACTGTTCAATCAACCCCATGTGTACGCCACATTTCCTCACATCAGAGTGGCCCATCTCTAGGCCATTCTTCCCTGCTCCATTTTTATGATCTTGTTTGCTTTTGTTGAAGGCTCCAGCTGGCCTGGATAGTTTTGAAGGCCACAGTAAATAGGCGCATCCATTTTCATTTTTGTGGCGGTCCACGCTTCTAACTGCTCTGTCATTGTGAGTGTGTGTGGTCCTTTTGGCCACAGTGCATGCTAATGGCCAGCAAAGACGTGAAGAATAGCGGACATGGTCTGGTTTGTGCCCGCAAGCCACATCTAGAGAGCCTTTTTTTCTAAACATGAAGTTAATGGAGCAGACAGGTTATGTGTGGCAGACCCCCGGCCACTCAGTGGAGGTCTTGGCTAACTGTGACAGCAGATGATTGGACCAAGTGAGTGTTTGTTAGGGTCTGAGGAAGTGTCCTCTGCTTTGTTAATGCTAATTTTAGCCATGCAATCAGGTATTTTGGTACTTTTTGGCTTTAATTAGACACGACAGAAGGAACTTATTGGCGAGGGGGAAATGGGATGAGGACATGACCTACCTACCGACCGTATCTTTACACTATTCACTCAATCTTTATATACCACTATACAACAGGGCCTAAAAGTGTTAGACCACTATCAGTTTTTATATTTAGCATTATTCTCATTTAATTAAAATTTTTCATTACAATTTAAATTATCAGCATAAAAATTTGAGTGAAAAGTTGAATTAAGAAATTCTAAGTATTTGATATGCCCCACTTTTGATAACAGCATGCAGATGTCTGACCTTTTGTACAAAGGAGTTCACATGATCAGTGTTAGAATTTTCCTTATACAGTATAATGAGTGAGCTAGAAAAAGTGTAGGACCTTAAATATTTCCTACTTATTTACATTATGATGTTTATATTTTTCAAAATTCTAAAACTTGTTTATTGCCAGATTTTCAATGCAGTCTGGACCCCACTGTATATATAGTTGTGCTCAAACATTTGCATACCCTTGGAGAATTGGTAATATATGTACCATTTTTAAAGAAAACATGAGTGAGCAGGCAAAACACATTTCTTTCATTTCTTATGGGATTCATATTCAACTGTAGGTTATAACAGAATGGCACAATCATAAAACAAAACATGGCAACAAAGAAAAAAATGAAATGACCCCTGTTCAAAAGTCTGCATACCCTTAGTTCTTAATACTGTGTATTGCCCCCTTTAGCATCAATGACAGTGTGCAGTCTTTTGTAATAGTTGTCTATGAGGCCCCAAATTCTTGCAGGTGGTATAACTGCCCATTCGTCTTGGCAAAATGCCTCCAGGTCATGCAAAGTCTTTGGTCTTCTTGCATGAACCGCATGTTTGAGATCTCCCCAGAGTGACTCGATGATATTAAGGTCAGGAGACTGTGATGGCCACTCCAGAACCTTCACCTTTTTCTGCTGTAACCACTGGAGGGTCAACTTGGCCTTGTGCTTAGGGTCATTGTCATGCTGGAAAGTCCAAGAGAGTCCCATGTGCAGCTTTAGTGCAGAAGAATGCAAATTGTCTGCCAGTATTTTCTGATAACATGCTGCACTCATCTTGCCATCAATTTTCACAAGATTCCCCGTGCCTTTAGAGCTCACACACCCCCAAAACATCAGTGAGCCACCACCTTGCTTCACAGTGGGGATGGTATTCTTTTCACTATAGGCCTTGTTGACCCCTCTCCAAACATGGTTGTGACCATAAAGCTCTATTTTGGTATCGTCACTCCAAATTACAGGGTGCCAGAAGCTGTGAGGTGTGTCAAGGTGTTGTCGAGCATATTGTAACCGAGCTTTTTTGTGGCATTGGCACAGTAAAGGCTTCTTTCTGGCAACTCGACCATGAAACTCATTTTTGATCAAGTATCGTCGTATTGTGCTCCTTGAAACAACCACACCATCTTTTTCCAGAGCAGCCTGTATTTCTCCTGCGGTTACCTGTGGGTTTTTCTTTGTATCCCGAACAATTCTTCTGGCAGTTGTGTCTGAAATCTTTCTTGGTCTACCTGGCCTTGGCTTGGTATCAAGAGGTCCCAGAATTTTCCACTTCTTAATAAGTGATTGAACAGTCCTGACTGGCATTTTCAAGGCTTTGGATATCTTTTTATATCCTTTTCAATATTTATAAAGTTCCATTACCTTGTTACGCAGGTTTTTTGACAGTTTTTTTTTCTGCTCCCCATGGCTCAGTATCTAGCCTGCTCAGTGCATCCACGTGAGAGCTAACAAACTCATTGACTATTTATACACAGGCACTAATTGCAATTTAAAAAGCCACAGGTGTGGGAAATTAACCTTTAATTGCCATTTAAACCTGTGTGTCACCTTGAGTGTCTGTAACAAGGCCAAACATTCAAGGTTATGTAAACTTTTGATCAGGGCCATTTGGGTGATTTCTGTTATCATTATGATTTAAAAACGAGCCAAACAACTATGTGATAATAAATGGCTTCATATGATCACTATCCTTAAATAAAAGATTGTTTTGCATGATCAGTCATATTTTCAAAATCAATGCCAAAATTTCACAATTTCTGCCAGGGTATGCAAACTTTTGAGCACAACTGTATCTTCACAAAATAAATAATAATAAAAAATACACCAAACAAAGTTTTTCCATCGTGACAGTATGATTTAGTCTCAGTATAACATTGTCTCACCAAGAGGATGTTACTTCCAGTTTAAATCTAATTTACGTTAATACAGACAAGTCTTTTGTAAGTGTTTCCCTGGAAAGGTCTGTGCTTTAATAGGGCCATGCCATTGACTTAAAAGAATGTGACTGAATCTTTCCTATAAACACAAACCAGAAACATCCAACCAGCAAAGGACATCTGAGGTGGCAATCCAAGGTCATATTTTCCAGCCTGGAACAGAGACGCCTCCTTCACAGAATAAATTTTTTATCTGTCTGTACCACAACAAATGTGTTTAGGAGGATGTCTTTTGAAGGATGTGGTCTGTCAGCAGCTTTTAGCCACAACATAGGTACTCTTGCTATTGTTTTTGTTGTAGCGCTAAACTGATTTGGATTTAGACTTGAATTAAGCTAAAATATTTATTGTGAACTGAGAAAAAACCTTGGCAGTTGTTGTACAGTATCTGAAGATGTACATTTGCATTAAAAAAAACTTATTTGGCCAGAAAATTTGTTCATTTCTTTAAAAATAACAAAAATCTTTCAGCAACCTTAGCCCCTCAAAAGTCTTAATTATTTTCGCTTAGATAATTTACTTGCCTCAAGGTAGAACAGAGTGAAAACGTTTTTTGTAGTCTACAACTATAACTCAGTGAATGATTGAATGAAACAACGAATGAAGAGTCAACCAATAAGATCATTTAAATATACAATTTTTAAAGGTGCTCAAGTTTTTGTTCATGCCGTCTTGGACTTACGATTGACACCTTGGGGTGTGGATGCAGCATCATTCAAACACAATTGTTTTCATTAAAGGTGCCATTGTAGAAAATCACTATTCTCAGTCAGCCATTATCAATTTAATTTTTTATCCACAAGTGAGTGCCCAATAACAGGGCAGGTACTGAGATTGAGTGGAATAACTCCAGAAGATGCGTGAGTAAATCCGCTCTATCTCTCCCTCTCTCTCACGTGCAGCTGTCAGCAGCGTGTTTGAGCACCTGTTGAAATTAATGTGAGCGTGCGCAGTGAGGGAGTGCTTCGTCAGAGAGTTACTGAACTTAAGATGTTACAGATGTATAAGCTTTTCTAAACCTGTTAATTCAACATGGCATTATACTGCGTCTCCATTAGCGAGTGTCACGATAAAACTATCGCTCCTGTTAATAATGAACAAAACTGTTAACGTTGCAAGCGCATGATGTTGAAGGGATCTATAGTTTTGACACCTTTCATATCTTGCTGCTCCATCATCAGTCATAATGCAGCATGTTTGACAAGAAAGGCAGAAATACTAAAAATGCTTTGTGTACCAGCTACATGGTGAAGAGAAACACTTAAACACCTTTTACATCTCTCATCTCCATCTCTCCATCCATGGTCAGAAATTAACAGGGGCTCTAGGCAAAAATGTCCCCTAAATTCAAAATATGGGGGCAAAAAATGCCCCGCAAAGAGTTCTTGTAGTTTTATAAATAACATCTGATAACCTATAGGCCTACTTCCAAATACATACATTGCAATCTTCATTGGAATTTTTGCTGAACATAATTTGTTTCGTGGTGTCTGTTGTGCAGAGTGAGTAGTGGATGATCGTGCCATGAACACGCACAATCGGGCACTCGCTTCTCATGCTCCGTATCAGTTCGGTGTTGTGCTCACGTGCTAAATTACATTACCATCCAGTCCTTTTGTTCAAAATATACTGTCCTAGTAACAGGCGGTTCTAGAGCCCCCACTGTTAAGAAGTCCTGGAATCGCCTATGCCTAATAAGTAACACTGTCACTCCCTGTGCTATAGCCTACTTACCTTACCATCGGTTCATCTCACTTATGCATCTCTCTGTTTGAAAAGCCTCCTCACCTGCTAGAAGCTAAAAGTGCGGGAGGGATGGATGTTATATCAGGTCTGAGAGATCACAAAATATAATGTAACCAAATGCTACAATGTAGTTAATAATAATATTAACAAAAATAATATCTAGATAAATAGCTTGATGTGAAATAAAACATTATTAATGATACAATAATAATTTTACATTAACCACTTTAAGTGTATGAATCAAATCTCTGACAAATTTTCATTGTGAAATGTTTATTTTTGAATTGTTTTCTTCAATTGGCATGAAGGAGTTGCCAAGATTTTTTAAGCTCCTCATTCCAAATCTGGAGAAATGCTGTCATCTCCTCTATGTCGGTGCATTAGTTTCATAGGCTATGTTAATTTAATAGCCAAGATGTTTGGAAATATTTGAATGAGAAAAAAAGTTTTGTTTCAGAACCAATGCACATTATGCAATGTACAGATAATGCAATTTTTTTTTATTATCGAAACATGCCATTATATAAACAGTACTGATGTCATGTGAGTCAACATAATTTTATTAAAATGTTACAAAATTGAAATTGATTTCTATAGGAGTGCAACTTTTTGACTTAAGGCATTTACATGAAAGGACCCGTGTGGGGTAGTTTTTCAGGCCTACTAGTGTTTTGTCCGTGAACAAAACAATGTTTTTGAAAGAATCTTTTAAGTCAACGAATCGTTCTTGTTCACTTCCATTGTTTCGGTTGTAAACAACTCTGTTTTGTAATAAATGATTACTTGACTCACTATGATAACTATCCCAGTGACTAAAAAGCTTTGTTCAGTCACCAAAAAGATTAGTTCTGTCAACATTTCTGCAGATTGCTAATCTTAAGAAATCTTTACTGAACAATTGTTTTGGTTAACATATTCAAATGACTTTGAGTCTATGGGATTAATAAAATTCTCCACCACAAATTATACAGATGAGGCAACAATGGAAATAATCAAATCCACATTCAAATGGGAATATGAATGTATGTAAATATTCAAATAAATGAATATTCAGACGAATCTCATGCTAAAAGCTCACATTTGGCTGGTGCAGAGAAACACTTCCATCTAGTGGAAAATACTCTTATTGAATGAAAGTGAATCATGCAAATTCACTTGAATATTTATTTTTTATTTTTTTAATTGTGCAGGATATTTATCTTGTTTTTAATGAAAAATAGATAATCAATTAAATCAAATCAATGAAACAGTTCACCAAAGGCTTTATACAGTGTCTTGGTAAAGCTTCTGATTCCCAATTTCAGATATTTTAGTAGTAAATAGAACCTCTAGAAATGTGTTTGTTTCTTAGTGTACAGTTCACCCAGCTGCCTTTTCTGCATATTGTAAATAACTTTGTCCATTTCAGTAGCAGATAATAGTATTTAAATGTTACAAAATAATATTGATATATCGGAGATTAGGAAATGAACTGAGAGTCAAAGATGTATTTATTGTACAACATCAAAGGAATAAAAATCTAAGAGCTTGTTGTTCAATCATTTATGCTGTCCCTCCTGCAAGGTATATCATTTATAATCACAAATACCACCTAGTTCTTAGTGTACACATCAATAAGTGACAAATCTGCACAGTGAATATCTTTCATTCACTGAGAGCAATAACAAAACTTAACACAGAATCAGAACTCTCCAAATTCTTGTTTAATGAGCAGTCTACTCAATCTTGACATTTACAGAGCATTCTTTTCTTTACATTACTTATTTTATTGATATTTTCAAGGGAATGGTGGAGCCAACTGCTCTAGAAAAGTCCTGGCATTGTGCTTTATTGGCACAAGTACGGTTTCCGATCATTCCTAAGATCATACATTTTCGATGCCTCTAGTGCACATTGAGCTCCTTTGAACGTGCACTGACAAACTTTAAGATACTGTAGGGAAAGATGCTGGTTTTCTTTATCGCAGATCCATTACTTTACATGAAGTCATCTGAATCATAGCCATCCTGCATAAACATAATTTTGAGTCATCATGTAGCACAGTGTTAATATTTAGCAGAATAGTAAAGCTAAAATTTATAATTTTTGTTCCACTACTATGCATGTTAAGCTGGTTTCAAAAAGTTACTTCAGCTGTAAGCACTAACGACATATTACCTCATTTGTGGTCATGTTGTCACTCTTCATAAGTGATGAATAATTCCTAAAAGACAGGCAGATTTTGTAAGTACAACAAGGTAAATACACACTGCCACACTTTCAGTTTGTGAATGCAACTTTCAATAACAAAGGTTTCAGAGGACTGATATACTGATATAAATTATTTTTTCAATTCATAATGTGCAAGCACTGAATGGCGATCAGACATGCACAGCACCTTAATTCCTCCATGTCTTTTTTCTTCTTCATTTCCTCCTTCTCTTTCTTTTTCTGCTCTTGTATCTGAGCTTTCTTCTTGTTTCTCTCCTCTCTGTCCCTAGACTCCTTCTCGGCTGCAAGATCAGGATTGCGCTCCTCTTTCGTTTTCTCCAGTCTGTTGATGATTTCATTAATTTTCTTCTCTACTGCCACAATTTTCACCTGTTGATATTAAGGTTTTTCATAAGTAATTGGGTATTTTATAAAGGATTTGCAGTTATTTAGAAGATTTGAAGTTGCACGGTGTTATTACATCTACAGAAATAACATTCCCAATAGTTCAAGCAGATTGTTGAATAATCTTTCATCATACCTCCTTCTGTCTATGAAATCCTATCTGCCCGACATCCATGTCTGCAGTTTTTTTCAGATTGCTCCATGGTGTGTAGACAACATTAATATTGTTCATTTTGCAACCTGAAAATAAAACAGTTATCTGAAAACAACTTAAACGTAAGTGTTAAAAACAATTCTGATGTTTTTCCTCGAACAAAGCTTGTACCTTGAATGCTGTTGTTTTTCACCAGCTGTGCACAGTCAATCAGAACCTCTTTTGGTATGTCTTCTATCGTTATACCCTTCAGTCAAGGAAATATCTAAATGAAGTGACGTTGTCAACAAAGAAAATATTTTTAAGAACAAAAACTTACCTTGGGCATTCTGAGATATACATGGGCAGATGAGAGCTTGTCCACATGGAACCTGGAACCACAAAAACATTCATGAAGGTTCACTTGAACTATAACACGAATACCATACCACAGCATCTGATTTTAGTAGCTAACTGAACAAATACTAAAATTGTTCTCACCAAATATCTTCAGGCCATCCATATTTTATAAGATCTTCATCTGATTGGGGGGCGGGGGGGGGGAAACAGCTGTCATTGGCCAGTAAGCAGAGGATAAAATACAATTGTTGATGAGAGAATCAGTACATACTTTCATATTTGTCTTTACCCATGTAGATGGTATAGTGTGGTGAGACAACTGTAAAAGAAGAGAAAACATGCCAATTTTTAAGGTTTCATTTGATTATTACATTTGGTTTCATCAAATGTAATATATATATAATTTAATACTTATACATATTTAATTAATTAATAAATAATATTTGTTCTATATAAATTATTTTTTATTATTACATTAATATATATGTAAAATATTATTTTTTTCATCAAATGTAATTCCATTTTATTGTATTAAATTTTATTAGTAAATAACTGATATATATATATATATATATATATATATATATATATATATATATATATATATATAAATACTATACTGTATATACTTATATTTAATTTACTACTAAAACATTAAATTTGATGACTAATATATATATATATATATATATATATATATATATATATATATATATATATATATATACATATATACACATTATATGGCCAAAAGTTTGTGGACACCCCCTTCTAATTTACGAATTTGGTTACTCCATTAAATCCAGTAAAGAAAAATCTTAATGTTTCTTTATGTAATGGCTTGGGCTTTGTGTGCTTCCAAATTTGTGGCAACTGTTTGGGGATAGCCCTTTTCTGTTCCAGCATGACAATGCCCCTGTGAACAAAGTGAGGTCCATAAAGAAACGGTTTACTGTGTCTGGCGTGGAAGAAATTGACTGGCCTGCACAAAGCCCAGACCTGAACCCCACTGATCACTTTTGGGGTGAACTGGAACAGCATATAATAAATAAATGTGCAAAAGATATATATATATATATACATACATATTCATATATAACATATTCATCAAATTTAATATGTTTAAGTATTCAATTTAATTCATGTATACAGTAGTGGCCAAACAATTTGGCACCCTTGGTAAATACGCACATAGAAGGCTGTGAAAAAACAATCTGCATTGTTTAGCCTTTTGATCTTTCATTCAAAAAATTCACAAAAATCTAACCTTTAGTTGAAGTAAAACAACTGAAACAGGGGAAATGTCTCATTATTAAATAAATATTTTTCTCCAAAACGTATTGGCCAGAATTGTCACCCTTTTATTCAATACTTTTTGCAGCCTCCCTTTGCCAAGATAAAAGTTCTGAGTCTTCTCTAATAATGCCTAATGAGGTCAGAGAACACCTTGCAAGGGATCTGAGACCATTCCTCCATACAGAATGTCTCCAGATCCTTCAAATTCTGACATCTATATTGGTGGACTCTCTTCTTCAGTTCATCCCACAAATGTTTGGTCAGTGAACCATTTTTGTGTTGATTTTGATGTTTGTTTTGGATCATTGTCCTGCTGGAAGATCCAACCAGGGCCCATTTTAAGCTTTCTGGCAGAGGCAGCCAGGTTTTGATTTTTTTTTTTTTTTTGTTGGTATTTGATATAGTCCATGATTCATTGTATCCGAATAAGATGTCCAGGACCTCTGGCAGAAAAACAGCCCCACAACATTCAAGATGCAGCACCACATTTAACCGTGGGCATTGGGTACTTCATCTCTGTGTACGCCAAACCCATCTTGCTGCCAAAAAGCTTTTTTTGTTTGTTTCATCTGACCATAGAACCTGGTCACATTTGAAGTTCCAGTAGTGTCTGTCAAACTGAAGACACTTGAGTTTGTTGTTGGATGAGAGCAGAGGTTTTTTTTCTTGAAACCCTCCCAAACAACTTGTGGTGAAGTAGGTGATGTCTGATTTATTTTTATTTCTTTTATTTTTTTAGACTTTCTGACCCCAAGACCCAAATAATTTCTACAATTCTCCAGCTGTAATCCTTGGAGATTCTTTGGCCACTTGAACCATCCTCCTCACTGTGCGAGGAGACAATACAGACACACGTCCTTTTCCAGGCCGATTCTTAACATCTCCAGTTGATTGGAACTTGTTAATTATTGCACTGATGGTGGAAATGGGCATTTTCAATGCTTTGGCTATTTTCTTATAGCCACTTCCCATTTTGTGAAGCTCAACAACCTTTTGCCGCACATCAGAACTATATTCTTTAATCTAACCCACTGTGATTGCTGATTAAGGGAATTTGGCCTGTGTGTTACCTCATATTTATACCCCTGTGAAACAGGAAATCATGGCTGAACAATTTCATGTTCCTAGTCATCCAGGTGCACTAAAAAATTTAAAATATGAATGGGAATTTTACTCATAAGAATTTCTAGGGGTGCCAATAATTGTGGCCAACATGTTTTGGAGACAAATATTTATTTACATTTATGCATTTGGCAGATGCTTTTATCCAAAGCGACTTACAGTACACTTATTACAGGGACAATCCCCCTGGAGCAACCTGGAGTTAAGTGCCTTGCTCAAGGACACAATGGTGATGACTGTCACTATGCCACCACCACTATTATTTAATAATGAGATATTCCCCTCTTTCAATTGTTTTACTTCAATCAAAGGTCAGATTTTTGTGCATTTTTTTAATGAAAGATCAAAAGGATAAACAATGCCGATTTTTTTTTTCACAGCCTTCTTTGCTCATATTTACCAAGGGTGCCAGTATTTTTGGCCACTACTGTGTGTATATATACACACACACACGTGTATGTGTGTGTGTGTGTGTGTGTGTGTATACACATACAGTGCTGTGGAAAAGTATTTGCCCCCATCCTGATTTCTTCCATTTTTGTGTATATCTCATACTAAATCATTTCACAAATTCAAACTAAATTGAACATAAAACAAAAGCAATCTGAGTAAACAAAGTACAGTTTTTAAATGATAATGTTATATATTGAAGCAAAAAAGTTATCCAATACCAACTGGACCTGTGTGGAAAAAGTATTTGCCCCCTTAGTTACTAAATCCTCAAACCTATGAAACTGCATTCATAATGGGGTTCAGCTGGACTAGACACACCCAGGCCTGATTACTGCCAGCCTTGTTCAATCAAATCAACACCTAAATAGAACTTTTTCAGCAGCATGAAGTTGGATAAAAGGTCTTACACAGTAGCACACTATGCCAAGGTTAAAAATTCCAGAAATGATGAGGAAAAAGGTGATTAAAATACATCAGTCAGGGAAGGGTTACAAAGCTATTTCAAAGGCTCTGGGACTCCAAAGAACCACAGTGAAAGCCATTATGTCCAAATGGAGAAAACTTGGCACAGTAGTGAACCTTCCCAGAAGGGGCCGACCTTCCAAAATTCCTCCAAGAGCACAGCGACGACTCATCCAGAAAGTCCCAAAAAAAGCCAAGGACAACGTCGAAGGAACTGCAGGCCTCTCTCGCATCAATAAAGGTCACTGTTCGTGACTCCACTGTCAGAAAGACACTAGCCGAAAATGCTATCCATGGAAGGGGGGCAAGGTGAAAACCACTGCTAACACAGAAGAACATTAAGGCTTGCCTGAATTTTGCCAGAACACACCTAAAACATTTTGGGAGACTCCGTCGAACTGTTGTGAAAGTGGAAATGTTTGGAAGACAGGGGTCCCATTATATCTGGCGTAAATCAAACACAGAATTCCACAAAAAGAACATACCTACGGTCAAGCATGGTGGTGGTAGTGTGATGGTGTGGGGATGCTTTGCTGCTTAAGGTCTGCTCTCTACCAGAAAATCCTAAAGGAGAATGTCCTGTCATCAGTCCGTGAGTTGAAGCTCAAGCGCAACTGGAATATGCAGCAAGACAATGATCCAAAGCATAGGAGTAAGTCCACCTCTGAATGGCTCAAAAGAAGCAAAATTAAAGTTTTGGAGTGGCCTAGTCAAAGTCCTGACTTGAACCCGACTGAGATACTGTGGCAGGACCTTAAACGGGCAGTTCATGCTCGAAAACCCTCCAATGTGGTGGGCCTAAATTCCACCACAGCGTTGTGAAAGTCTGATCTCCAGTTATTGGAAGCGTTTGTTTGCAGCTGTTGCTGCTAAAGGTGGCACAATCAGCTGTTAAGTTTAAGGGGCATTTAGTTTTTCACATGGGTGATATGTGTTGAATTTTTTTTTTTTTTTTTTTTCAATAAAAAACTGTATTTTGTGTTTACTCAGGTTGGCTTTGTTTTATGTTATATCTCGTTTGAAGATCTAAAATAATTTAGTATTAAAAATACACAAAAATAGAATTAACTGGTAAGAGGCAAATACTTTTTCACAACATACATATATATATATACCTTTTGCACATTTACTATGTAATTATAAGTACTCTGTTGTACCATGTAAATACCATGGTATATGAATATGGTAATCATAACAGTACCATGGTTTTACCATCTAATATCATCACTCTGCCATTGTACTTTTTTTGAAAGGGTGGTGTACAAACAGTTGTGGTTAATAGGCATATATTGCTGGGCCGCCTTATATAAAAGAACTATTTTAGGATGTCATAACACAATTTACAGCCAGGTAAAAGTGTTTATACTCTCATTGTTGACATCAACAGAGCAAACAGTAGTTCACTACTCACCAGCGCTTGTAAAGTAAAACACCATCTTTCCTCAAACACAACCTTTAGAAGGTTACACTTAAAATAAAAAAAGACCTAAGACCACATTAGAGGTAAATGGGATCTATAATGATGTATATTAGAGGCACATGTCCTCTGTAAAATCCATTCCGACGAAAACAAGAACATTCAGAAATTGCCACCGGAAGTTGCCACGAACACACGCTGGTTCCGTTTCCGTTTCCGTTTGCGCCACTTACGAGTTACACAAGTTTGGCGCGCTGTTTCAAAACAGATCGCGGGAGAAACTGAGAGACATTTGCCGCGGATATTTGTGTAAAGGACGGGTTTTCAGACACCAAACTGAAAATCGAGCAGTATTTGTTGTCTTTGGTAAGTGGTTTATAATCAGTCTGTATAGTTACTGTTGCAATATTTGGTGAGGTGTTTCATGTTTAGTGTTGAGTGAGGAGTTTTTTTGTGAGGGGCTGCTTGTTGACATCTTCGCGCTTAAAAAGGTGCAAAGAGGTTCTTGTAAGGCAAATGTTGTGAGGTTGATCAAATGTTTTTCAAGCATTTGCAAGATTAGTTGTCTATTTGACATCTTTTCGTGATGTGTTACTTATGTTGTATTAGAAGAGTTTTGTGTTCCGCGTTTTTGAAAAGGTCGTGCATTCAGAATATATCTGGTACATTATAATTGGGCTTTACCTGTACAGTTTTCTTTATGGAGTGTACTGCTGAGGTGTATAGTTAAAGTACTGTCAGTAGTCTCATTTTAAGTGAGCTGAGGATATAAAGTACTTCAGAGCTTTTACTAAGCTAGTATAGTAAGCATGAATGGGATATAAAGATAATACTATACAACATGTAACTGAAGTCTGTGAAGTGAAATATGCTTTGGCATGATCATATATTTTCTATTTTATTTTCATATTTCAGGTGATTTGAGGATGTTATCCCGAAAAAGAAAGCATGGCTCTCCTGACGCTGAGAGGTATGTAATGCATTTTTATCAGATGTTTGAAATGTTCTGTGCTTTTTTTTTTGCTTTTTTTTTTTGACACTGAGTGTGAACTAATTTATTTATTTTATTTTTAACCCTCCCTCAGTAACCCATCTAAGAAGCACATAATAAGCCCGAACAATTCTCCAAGGAGACGGGCCACTCGACAAAAAGAGAATATTCCTGTCTCTTTGGCATCACCCCAAAAGATTCAAGCCGCATCACATTCTCTCAGTACACCCAAAAAGATGCAGAGGTTCTTTTCATTAGAGTCTCCCCCAAAAAGAGCCTCGCCACGCAAAACAACTCTGCGTGCAGGGTCCTTCTACAGCAAGCAGAAACCTCTATATCTCACCCCTCTTGAAAGGAAACTGTTAAAAGAAGCCAAATCTCCACCATTGATCTCAAGCAAAGATACATCACACTCCTCTTCAACTGCTGGGTACCCTGTTAAAAAAACAGTGCATAAGGTTCCAAATAAAGTCACCGGTCCCCAGTCTAATCTGAAAGGTTACTTCACTGCTAAACCCAAGACAAAAAGTCCGTCTGACGTGAAAACGAATCCATCAAAGGGCATGCAAGAGCGACCTCAAGCCCCTTTTACATTTAACAGTATGAAATTTAAAGGCAAACCCAAGCTTGTTGTGGGAGCAGCGTTCTTCAACACTGGAAAGAAGCCAACTTCAATGTTCAAAAAATCTGCTCAAAACAAGCCCAAACAATCTTCAAGCTATGACAAACCCAATGCTCAGAAGTCCTTAAAGGAAAAAGTAGTGACAACAGCACCAGGAGAGCGTTCTCCAGTCCGTCATGCCGTCTTTTTAAAAAAGCACCTGGAAGTGCCCAAAACGGCAAGTAAAATTGCCAACGATGAAGTTGCTGAGTCCAGTGAGTCAGCACAGGTGGCATTGAGTCCTGCGCAGATGTCCCCTCGTGAACTGGCTGGTTTGTATGGTATTACAAAAGAATTAAAGGTGGTTTTGAGAAGATCTGTTAGCCCCAACAAATCCTGCTGCTCTGAAGGTGCTAGCCAGGTAGGTTTTAGTAATTCAATCGTCTGAATTTCAAATGTGAAGCTTTCGCATCTGTATCTCCTAACCCTGTCTGTAACTCTAAAAGGTTTTCCAGAACTCACCCAGAAAAACTGATTCGGTGTGTGATGTGAGTGACATGCCTTCATCAGATCACAACTCCTTTGAAGGTATAATAAAATAATACAAAAAAATCAAAATACAGTAGAGGAACTACTTTTCTGATTAGAGGCTTAAATTAAGTAAATTGGTATTTTAACATTTATTAGTATTTTTATTGTTCTTGTCATCTTGGACCTACAGTGACATCTAGTGGTGTGGATGCAGCATCATTCAAAATCAGTAGATTTCTGTTACAGATGCCATTTTGGAAATTCACTATTCACAATCAGCCATGATTAATTTAATCCAAGAGTGAAAGTGTCCAATAACAAAGCGAGTAGTATTCAGCTGGTTATGTGATTCTAAAATGGCAGCCCCCATGAGGGCACCCCTGCCCCATGTAGAATAAAACAGATTTTATAAGGATACTGATATGAGTCCTCATCTCATGTGAGTGCTCATTATTTTATACATATATTTCAAAATTACAATTAATTTCTTTAGGAGTTAAACTTTTTTAATGGGTAAAAAAATTAAAGGTTAAAGGTGCACTTTTTTTATATATCGTCTTGGACTTACACTGACACCTAGTGGTGTGGAGGCAGCATCATTCACACACAATGGTTTTCAGTAGCCGATGCCTTTGTCAATGTATTATTCACAGTCACCCATGATTAACTGAATCTATAAGTGAAAGTGTCCAGTAACAGGGTGGTTACTGAGATTAAGCGAGTACTATTCGGCTGGTCATGTGATCATAACGTGGCAGCCCCCATGAGGGGACTCTTTCAGTGTAGATTTAAACGGCTTTTATAAGGTTACTGATACGAGTAGAGTCTTCATCTCACGAATGCTCGTGATTTTACGTATATTTTTCAAAATGACTTTTAATTTCTTTTGGAGTAATTAGGATGAAAATGAATGGGTGCACCTTTAAATCTTACTAAATGTGTCCATGTCACATTGCCCCCCCCCCAAAAAGAAAGAAAATGAAGCCTATTTTTATACCAGTACGATTTTTATTTTTGGTATTGTGACATTTTCATGTCAACTAACCACATTTCTGCCCTGATTTTTATTGCTGTAATTCAAAATCAGTATGTGCATGATTATTTAATTTTTTTCTTTCCTTTTACTGTAACGAAAATTGGGGTGGATACTTGATTGTCATGAAAATGTTGTCACAATGCAAATAAGTTTGATCTTAATATAGACTTAAAATTTTATCTTTTTGCAAAATACATGTTCTTATTGTTTTCTCCTTGATTTTGCGATTTGAAATTTAACCTGGACATGTTCTTGACTGGTTTCGTAAGGTTCACCTGATTGTATCGTATTACATTATTTTAAATATGATTTATTTTTTGTCTTTAGAAGGGTCATCTTTGTATCCCATCTTTGGCTCTAAAAGGTAAGACAGTCAACATGCATTGTTTCCACATGCAATATAAGAACTCCTCCTTGCATAATGTTTCCATGTTTGAAAATATATGCCCTTTTTTTTTTTAGCCTCTATCAGTTCTTATTGTCTTTTATCTTAGATCCCAGAAAAAAGGAACTTTGTCACCTCCGCTCAACACCAGCACCCCATCTGCACTGACTGGAACCCCTGCTCTCAAAGCCAAAGAGAGGAGTGTCATGAGACGTGAGATGAAGAAGCAAACAGATAACCAGCTCATCATTGTGAGTAGAAAGTGGAATAGACAGAAATAAGTCAGTGATACTGACTTTACTGGTTAATGTTTCATTTACTATGTAGGATGCTGGTCAGAAACAGTTTGGTGCTACCACTTGTGGTTCCTGTGGCATGCTCTACAGCACAGATAGTCCAGAGGACAACTTCCAGCACACACAGTTCCATCAGCGCTTCCTGGACACTATTAAGTTTGTGGTGAGCTGTCTTGATGCTGATCAGTGCAGTCCAGAAGTTGTAGCATCATATTGTATTGTAACTGAATTGGTGATTTTTGCATATATTTGTATCCATTTTTAGGGCTGGAAAAAAGAGAGGGTTGTGGCTGAGTTCTGGGATGGAAAGATCATTCTTGTTCTTCCTGACGATCCAAAATATGCAACTAAAAAGGTATGCTCTCAGTGCCTGCTTATAGAACATTCAAGCATGTGGTAACTCTCCACAAGTTCTGTCCAGGTAAATGTTATAAGCTATACTGCTCCGTTTCAGGCAGACGATGTGAGACGCATTGCGGACAGTGAACTGGGCTTCCAGCAGGTCACTCTCAGCAGCCCGAGCTCAGCTAAAACCTACCTGTTCATTAACAGTGACAGAATGGTAGTGGGATGTCTGGTGGCTGAGAACATTAGACTGGTGAGTCTTCGCAACTATAAAGTATTTATGCTGTCTTGAATTAAAGCCTGAGGTTAGTTTGTATTTGTTTACATTTGTAAGTTCATACATTTAGGCCATCACTATAGTCTAGACCAGGGGTGTCAAACTCGGTTCCTGGAGTCCAGCAGAGTTAATCTCCAACCCTAATTAAACAGACCTGAAGCAGCTAATCAAGGTCTTCAGGAGTGCTTGAAGATTACAAGGAGGCATTTTAGAGCAGGGCTGGAACTAAACTCTGCAGGGCTGTGGCCCTCCAGGAACTGAGTTTGACACCCCTGGTCTAGACAGTGCCTCAAACTTGGAAATAAGCAAAAACCACCAACATAGATTTTCATTTAAAAAAAAAAAGCTATTTGAAAGCTGTGAGGATTGGATACATCTTTATGTATCAAACACAAACTGGGTAAGTTGAATGGAGGTTTACGCTTTTCTTTGGAGCTATCATATGACTGTTGGGCGAGGTTCTAAGTACTTGGATTTTCTAGGCATTTCGGGTGTTGGAGCAGCCAGAGAATCCCAAAGACATGAACAAGGAGGACTTCATGGAGCACCACAGAGCCTGGTGCTGCTCCACCGTGCCAGAAAAAGCAATCTGTGGCGTCAGTCGCATCTGGGTCTTCAGTCTGTTGAGGAGGCAGGGCATCGGCACTCGAATGCTGGACACTGTCAGGTACTAAACATTTTAGGATTGGCCTTTAGGAAATCATGACCTTTTAGATGGGATTTTGGATAAACAAGTTTGGTGTGTGTGTATAACAATTGTTTCTGTTTTGATTTAGAACTTCTTTCATGTATGGAAGCCACCTGACCAAGGAGGAAATCGCCTTTTCTGACCCTACACCTGAAGGCAAGCTGTTTGCCACAAAGTATTGCGGGACACCAACATTTCTGGTGTACAACTTTGTCAGTTAAAAGAAAATGTTCTTTTAGGTTTTAGTTTGACTGCATTTGTTAATGTTGTTGAGGATGTTTTGAATGGATTAAAGAAATTATTAGATGTTCAAATGTTGTTTATAAGGTAAATGTCCCCCTACGTTGTTCCTGCTTTGTACTTGGAGAAAATCTTTGTCTTCCTCTTGAGACTGAGGTTTTGTTTTTGATGTGATTCCATTAATTCATATGAAGGGAACGGTTTACGTTCTGTCATCGATTTCTTGTTAAAGTTTTGTAAAGTAAACAAAAAAAAAATCTCAATTGAAAAGTGCCATGTTTATGAGTTTGTTCTTTTAATAAATTATCATATTCACATGTTATGTATTTGTAGATAACACTCATTGTGATGAACTATGAATTTCATTCATGAATTGTCTAAAATCAGTTTGGCATAACATTTAGGAAAATTCCTATTCATTTAGCCTGTCAAATTTTGTTAGTTTGCTGATTTTTATACAGACAACAGTTCAAAATACGGACGCTATTTTTTTCAAATTGCACTGCAGCCACTAGTTTCTACAGTTTGTCTAAACATAAATGTCAAGAGTACATTATGATTCATTTCTTAACAGCAAAGTATTTACAATGTGACAAATAACCCACGAAGTAAAATGACAAGTAAAACAGTAACAGTAATACATAATTAATCAATTACAGTGACCTCACTGTCTTTGTTACAAAGCTGGCTGTTGGATTCCAGCACCTGGACAATGTGAGCTGCAGAGGGTCTTTTATGAGGGTCTTCCTCTGTACAGAGACAGAAGAGCTCCACCAAGAGTGGTTGAATCCAAAGCTGGTCGAGTCCCCAGTCTCTCGTAATATGCATCTTCATCAAAGTCTTCCTCGTCAAAGGAGTCATCTAAGAAAAATATAAAACGGTCATAAAAGGCACTTCAAAGAAAAATGTGATCCTCACCAAAAAAAAAATTATTTTTTTTTAACCCAGGACACACACTCAGGTAAAAATGTACTTTGAAACAAAAAAAATCCATTGTTTTGTCATCAACAGTGTCAGCTTTAATGACATCAAATGAAGAGTTCGTCACATGAGCATCTGAATTTATAGACAACAATTACTGCACCCAAAAATAACTGTAAAACAGAACTTCTATAGAAAAAGGGCATTCAATGTAGGGTACAACAGGGCTAAAGTCACACCTTAAGGACAATTTTCTGGTAAAAAAAATTTTTATCAAAAGATATAACATTTTGTATTTCTTTTTACTGAAAATTGATGGAGCAGCATAATTTGCATGAAAATGAGAAATATAACAGTGTTGTTTTGATTAATATAATTTATAGGGACTATAGTTATAGTGCAAAATTTGTCAACTAATGTAAATTACTTTGAGACAGCAAGATGCTTAAATTAAGATAATGCTTATTCAAAATGACTACTTCAGAAAAGGGTGCATCATTCCCTGGTTACACAGTTAGCATTTCATAACATCTCAAGTATTGTATAACATTTACACTTATGCATTTGGCAGACGCTTTTATGCTTGCTTAGCGATCCCTGGGAATCGAATCCATGATCTTGGCGTTGCTAGTGCCATGCTCAACCAGCTGAGCTACAGGAACTCAACAAATTTAAACATAATATAAACGAATCAATCTCCACTGTGATTAGATCAGTCAACGTGAGCCCACTTTGAACATTTATAGTTTACCACTAAAACATTTACCACTTAAACAATGCGTTTAATGGGGGACTTCAGCCCCTGCAACAAGGGGGATTTTTACCCCAAATATATTTAATCACCTTGAACAAAACAATGGAAGAAAATTAAGCATTTTGTCTCCAAATAAATGTGATAATTTCTGGGATTTTCATTAGCTACATGAATTTGCAACATTTATTGATTTACTTTCTCCTTTTTTCTCCCAATTTGGAATACCCAATTCCCACTACTTAGTAGGTCCTCGTGGTGGCGCGGTTACTCATTTCAATCCGGGTGGCGGAGGACAAGTCTCAGTTGCCTCCGCTTCTGAGACAGTCAATCCACGCATCTTATCACGTGGCTCGCTGTGCATGACACTGCAGAGACTCCCAGCACGTGGAGGCTCATGCTACTCTTCGCGATCCACGCACAACTTACCACGCGCCCCATTGAGAGCGAGAACCCCTAATCACGACCACAACGAGGTTACCCCATGTGACTCTACCCTCCCTAGCAAACGGGCCAATTTGGTTGCTTATTAGACCTGGCTGGAGTCACTCAGCACAACCTGGATTCGAACTCGCGATTCCAGGGGTGGTAGTCAGCGTCAATACTCCCTGAGCTACCCAGGTCCCCGAATTTGCAACGTTTAAAATTGCCTCAAAATCAATCTTTGACATTACACACAATGAACTCATGGATCAGGAAACTTTTACAGTGCATCGTGACAAACAGGTGTTTAGGAAAGTGCTGTGGTACTTTTTTTTTTTTTTTTTTTGCTATTTAGTGTATTGGGAGAAAATAAAATAAAATGTACCTTTAGCCCCAATTGTTCCCTACTATTAAAATTATTCTTTACATGGTAAAACATTTTTGATATTGCAGTTTTGACTTGGAAATGAGCTTATGCTTAAACAGTAAAGCTGGTCTGTGTGATATTGCATTACCATCAACATCATCACCCTCAGTGTCAAGCATCTCCAGGTGAGGCACAGAAAGAGTCATCATCTCCCAAAGCGTGAGCCCATATGCAAAGATATCAGATTTGTCAGTGATGATTCCATCCTCCAAAGCTTCCTTAGGCTTCCATGGCTCTGTTCCAATGTAGCGGGCCTTTGGGTCACTCACTGAGAAATACCAAAGAAGATCATCTTATCTCTCAAATTATCATAAGAAAGGGGAAACATAATATCGAAATTTGACATACCCTGCATGTTCTCATCCAGTGGGAGTGACACACCAACATCACAAATTTTGATGCTTTCAAAGTCGCCCTTGATTACAACATTGCATGATTTCATGTCTCCATGCAAAAGCTTTTTCTCATTGTGCAGGTACTGAAGGAAAATAATTAAGGTACACATTAATACAAGCTCAAGATTGCAAGTGCTAATCAAATAAAAAGCAGTTATCTCTATCGATAGGATCATTGATGGAAAATTGTCTGCCAATGATGTTCACACCTGTAAGCCACGTGCGACATGAAGAGCCACTTTTTCAATAGTGGCCACTGGAAATGCCTGTAGGTCCTCCTCACTTCTCTTCTCAATGAGATCATTTAGAGACTGCTCGCCACCATACTCCATCGCTAAACACTTCGAGCCGTCCTTTGCTGTGGTAAAAGCTCTGAAGCCTGAGTATAGAAAATCATAGTAAAGATCAGCCATGTCTGAATGATATAATCATTTTACATAGATTAATTCACAGAAACTTTTGACAGTTTAGTCAACATCTAAATATACCTCCATATGGTGCACGCTATTCCAAGTAAAGGAAACGTCTGTCTTTGTAATCTTTTATTAAATGTAATAACTTTAACTCTCAAATGACTTTCCTTTTTCAGATGACATCACAAATTCCTCTTACTTTTCAACCCCTTCACTCCAACTACCGACACTTGTCACGATTCAATCAATTCTCTCACTAAAAATTTTTTTCTCATTAAACATCCTGTTTCCCCTCAGATCAGATTTTGGAAGTAAAATGAGGAACAAATTGCATTTCACATTGACATTCAGCCATTGATAATACAAAGGAATATTTACCAACGATATTGGGGTGGTGCAGGTCTTTTAAGATCTTTGCCTCCTCGCACAGACGCTTCTGATAGACATTCATCTGACTCTTTGCACACTTGCTGTTGATCTTCTTGATGGCCCATGGCGAATGAGTCTGCTTACCCATCCTGATGTACAGACAGGTTAAGCATAGCTTATGATGCATAGATGTTTAAACTTTTCTATTTCACTAATATGGAGTAGGTAATGCAATATGGCTCAAATATGGATCTACCTGTTCATGAGATAGACATTAACTCCAGTCCCACAGCCAAGCTTCTTCATGAAGGGAGAGGCAGGAATGGTGACTGGGGTCCCACATGCACTGGCTAACAACAAATACATATAATTTATTATGGAAAAACTTCCATACTGTCCAAAAGAGACAGATCACAATATCTGAGTCAAGATGGGAGAGAAACTCATTTAAATAAAGACAAAGCCGAATTTAAATTACATTAAATGCACTTTAAAATCAGAAAATCAGAAGTTTAAAGACAACTCTACCTGGACTTTTCACTTTTGCAGGCTTGCAAGGTGTTTTAAAGGCACAAGGCGACTGTTTGCTGGCCTCCATTTTTCTAAAATTAAGAAACATTAGATCATTTGTTTACATTGCCACAATACGAAAAACAAAGACACTCTTAAAACACAAGTTTAATTTATCACGGTATACACAAATCGATGAGAGTAAAAAGTACAGTAATGATACATAACATGTGCAGTATGATGTAAATAATTTAAATTACACTCGAGATAAATGTCACAGCTGCTGAAAAACGCGCCCGACTTTCAAATCCACCCGTTTGAATGACGTCATGCGAATATAGAGCTACTGTGTCCGTAGAGGGACAATGTGCGCGTTTTCGTTTATTTCTTCAGTTCCTCACTGCACATTATATTATATTATATTATATTATATTATATTATATTATATTATATTATATTATATTATATTATATTATATTATATTATATAACGCTCAGTAGGTAATTAATTAAACGGATAAATAATTACACATTTCTGAATATTATTTGTCTTCTGAAACAACCGATACAGTGATGGTCTTTTTATTAACATGAAAGATTTAAATATATACAAACAAACACAATGTGGGATTGCAATGTGTATACAGAGTAACTTTCAAGGCAATAGCACCAATAGATAAATACAATTAAATAAATGTAAATAAAATAAAATATTAAATTGTCAGGGGAATAAAATGAAAGTTTGGAGAAAGAGCTTCAGATATTTCATGGGTGCATTTTGCTTTTTTGGCTGGTCCAGTGGTGAATGTTCATAAACTGCTGATCTAGGATTTAATGATAGTTACTGAAAGTCTATGTTAAAAGGGTCTCTAAATTTAGCTTTAAAATCTGTTTAATCTCACAAGATCAATAAATTATAGCCTACGCTAAAGTTTTAAAAATAGATATAATTATTAGTGCCCTCAGTTTATACTGCTAAACTGTACCAATTACCACGATAGGTAGTGGAGAACATCTGTTACTTTTGTCCACTAGATGGCGTTATACTATCATAGTTTATTTTTTATTTTTATTTTTTTTATTATTATTATTATTATTATCATGCATTTGTGCCAACAATATTTCTTAAATGTTCTGTAATGCCAGAGGCGAGTCTAGCAAATTTAGTGGCCCATGTCCAAGCACTTCAGTGTAGTGTGTCCTTTTCCAAGCTTCTGTATTCAAGTTACTCTGCTGGGGAGAAAGTGAGAGATTGAGAGAGGGAGGAAGAGAGAAAAACTAATTTGAAGGCAAAGTGGTGGACTCCAATCCGATGAAGCAATGCTTTGCAAATCACTTCCATCCAAGATTTGAATGTGCTGATAAAAAAATAAAAATAAATAAATAAATATCAGAGGAGAAAGTGCTCCATAAAACAGCAATGACCCAAATGCATTAGTTAATAATAATAATAAAAAGATTTTCAGACAGAATTTATAGCTATAAATATAAAATACAGGTACTGTGTATTTTATATTGTTGTAATGTTGCATGTTTAGAGTGGAAATTAGCTGCTATCATTCATCTAAAGAACAATCTGTCCTGGAAATATCTATCTGATAGTCTCGTACGGCCACTGAACATTAAATTAACCTTCCACTGGCCATAAATCGCTTTACGAATGGGAACACAAGTCAAAACCAAAAGCAAACCAATGCTTCATCAAAAAGCCATGTGATATGTACAACATCACAAAGCAGAACATCTTTACTGCAGTGGCCTGAAGCATGACATTAACTTTGGTTTTGAGGGTTTGTGCTATATTGTCTGGCAAATTGTCTTTTCATACAATGCCTTGAGCAAAGTGAAGAAGATAATGCTCCATTCTGTGCCCTGGCTGTTATCGCTTAAAACATTATAACAAAAGCACTTGGTACTCATGAGAAGTTTATTTGCTTTTACTTTGGTAAAGAAGATTTTAATCCATGGGGTGTTTAAAATAAAGGTTGCCTATTAAACCTTTTGCATTTCTCTGTACTTTTTAATGTAACAACAGTTAATACTGTAGGTTGTTTTGGTTATGAAGTCTAGTTCATTCAAGTCTGGTTTAGAGTATTTATTTAGCTGATGCTATTCTTCTAAATAAATAGTTAACGCAATGGTAACTGGAACTGGAAGAGTTCAAAGCTTTGAGTCTATTGTGATAATGTTTGTATCTTGCATTTCTCTTTTTTGTATTACAAATAATATTATTATATCCGCATAAAAATTTGAGTGAAAAAGTTGAATAGTAAAATGAACATGAATTTTTTTGTACATTATGTGGTATGTCCCCCTTTAGCAAGTTTGTGCAAAACCTGATGATTCATATTATTCAACATGATTTGAGTTCCATAGAGCATCATATGTGCCTCAATAGAAGCAAGGAAAGTCACAAATGTCCTTATTGATTAGTTACCTACTGTCCAAAAATAACTCTTTGGCTGAGCTTGATTCAATCATAGACAGTGGTTCCACATGATTTAAATGAGTGTTCTTAAATTAAAACGAACATGTAATTTCAATTTAAATACTTCAAGTAGAGGGAACTTAAATAAATCAAGTAAACCCAACAAAATTAGTTATGTCAAAATAACTCAAATTAATATCTTTTAATAATACACTAGCTAGTGTCATTAAATGTTAGCATGCTAAATACATTCTGGTATGTACTACTGAGTACAACTTGATCACAATGTTTAGCACAGCAATTGCTCAAAGGATAAGATAAAATAATATACAGAATATGATAAAAGCCTTGGTCCTCACCCTAGGCTCAACCTCAACTCTTCACCATGATGGTAACCCCAAAACGACAACATTACAGAAATTCTTCTAAATCTCAACATAACAAAACATTAAACACTAACAGGTCTCCCTTTATATTCAGCTTACACAAAGACACATAAAATAACATTTATTTTGAACATTTATTCTCCCTGTTGAGTCCCATGAAAACCATGTTGGGTACTAGTAATCCTCTGCCCAGTTTCTGTTAACCAAAGAAAAAATATGCATGTTGTCCCAATGCAAATAGATTATGAAAAGCTAACAATACACTTTTTTGTTGTTGAATCAACTCAGTTAATGTAAAATTCTCATGGTTACATTAATTGTTTGAGTAATATGAACATGAGAGCATTAAGTAAAACTGACAATAGTGAAATGTCATGTTTTTTTAGTGTAGAAACTTACCCTGCATGTGCAGAATTGTAAATATTTTGCATTCATTTTGTAGAAATGTTTGTATAAAACTATAGCTTTATAGTTTTACCATCTTCAGTAGTCTAGCAATCCCTACTGGTGGTGATGGTGGCCTGCTTTTGCTGAAATAAATAAATAAATAAACAAGTGAAATGCATTGTAATGGAATGAGAAAACATTCAATTTGGTAGTCAGCCAATACAAGCTCTAAAGATATTGAATTCACATTGTATAACCTGCTGTCATTTTGCTCCAAATGTAGCTTTCAGATCTACAGTACATTGTTTTGTAATCAAACCGTATCATGGACATCTATTTGTTAGTCAAATGTTTTTTTTTTTTTTTTTTTTTAAATGATTGCAGTTTTATCAAAATTTTGGTGGGTTGAATGTATTATACACATTATTAAAGATACACAAAGATCATAATTTAGATACAAAATCCTTTGCAATTAATATTGCATACAACATGCAAATGGGAAAATTCACTGCCTCCTGTTCAAGAAATGCATTCATAGAGAAAACACAGAATTTACAGGCACAGACATCACGTACATATAAACCAAAATAATCATTCAAAATTAAAAGCAATCCAATTAAATTAAGATATTTATATTTGTACTGTCTCTTGATTTTTTCCAAAGTCATTTCAAACTGATTTTCTACATTTGGTGAGGAAAGTTATGAAAATCAGATGATCCTTTATATTATTTTTTTAAGTCAAAACATTGGCACATTTGTTATTGGGGATTCTTCAATGTCGTATACTTTAGTTTAGAGCATAATCTCCAAAATGCTATGTTGTATTACTCAATGAATAAACAGACTATACCTCTTTAAAAAAAATGTGATTCATAAAACTATGTTCAGGAGAGAAAAAGGCAAACATTGTTCACACCATCAGTTTTTAATAATACTTATATTTAACATGCATTTCAGGCGGGCAAGCAATCATCAAGGACTTTGAACCTCCATATTGTCAAGTAAAGTGTCTTTCTTAAGTAACTTCAAGGTGCGAATGGATCTCCAGACCCCTACATAACTGTCGCTTAGAGACTGTCTCGTAGGCTCCCCATCTGATTGGACCGCTGGTCTTTCTAGTTGTATGGATTCTGCAACTTTATTCTCACGAATGGGACCCTGGTCATCACCATCAACTGATGCAGTCAGGCTGCCATTAGGAACACTGTCAGGATTGTTCGGAAGAGTTTCCGTATCTCCATCAGGCTTGTCTGGTTCCACATAAGGTTCCCCTGGAAATTCTTCATCCTTGGTGGCCTCATCCATATCTTGGTAGGTCACCTTCTTTTGAGTTTCATGGTACTTCACCACACAGTATGTGATGGACCCGATTGTGTTAACCACTACGCCTGCCACAAACAGTTTGGTTGGTGTGACATCACTAAAGGCCAGCATGCCAACCGTGATGGTGGCTATACTCTTTACCACACCTACAAAGCTGGTGGTCACGGCAGAGTTGATATAGGTGCAATGCAGTGTGGTAAAGTTCATTGCACAGCCGATGAGGATGCAAGCACAGAAGATACCTGTGATAAAAGGGTTCTTCCAACCTTCATAGGTCCACATATCAATGGCATCCATGCTAACAATGGAACAGATGAATAGAACAGGAGAGGCCACTACGGCAATGGTATACTGGGCTGTGAGTGGGCCATAATCGCTGTCTGCACTTGCTTTCTGGATGAGCACCAGGTAGGAGGCGTGGACAATCACAGCTAAAACACCAGTCACGTAGCCAAAAGGGTCACCTGTGAGATCCCCAGCACCTGCACAGAAACAAAGTGACGAGGTGCAAAGTTAAACAGACCGTGCCCAGTGTGCTGTACATAAATTTATGATCATAAAACAGGCTCAAGAGATGTGTAATACAGACATTACATGCATAGGCATATATATATATATATATATATATATATATATATATATATATACACTGGCAGATTTTGCTCTTATGGAAAGAAATTGCTACTTTTATTCACCAAAGTGGCATTCAGCTGATCACAATGTATAGTCAGGACATTAATAACGTGAAAAAATACTATTGCAATTTGAAAAAAAATGTTCAGAACTTCTTAAACTATTTCAAAGAGTTCTCATCAAAGAATCCTCCAGGAGCAGCAATGACAGCAGATCCTTGGCATTCTAGCTGTCAGTTTTTCCAGATACTCAGGTGACATTTCACCCCACGCTTCCTGTAGCACTTGCCATAGATGTGGCTGTCTTGTCGAGCATTTCTCACGCTCCTTACAGTCTAGTTGATCCCACAAAAGCTCAATGGGGTTAAGATCCATAACACTCTTTTCCAATTATCCTGTTGAACAATGTTTGTGTTTCTTTGCCCACTCTAACCATTTCTTTTTGTTTTTCTGTTTCAAAAATGGCTTTTTCTTTGCAATTCTTCCCATAAGGCCAGCAACCCTGAGTCTTCTCTTTACTGTTGTACATGAAACTGGTGTTGAGCGGGTAGAATTCAATGAAGCTGTCAGCTGAGGACATGTGAGGCGTCTATTTCTCAAACTAGAGTCTCTGATGTACTTATCCTCTTGTTTAGTTGTACATCTGGCCTTCCACATCTCTTTCTGTCCTTGTTAGTGCCAGTTGTCCTTTGTCTTTGAAGACTGTAGTGTACACCTTTGTATGAAATCTTCAGGTTTTTTTTTTTTTTTTTTTTTGACAGTTTCAAGCATTGTATAGCCTTCATTCCTCAAAACAATGACTGGCTGACGAATTTCTAGAGAAAGCTGTTTCTTTTATGCCATTTTTGACCTAATATTGACCTTAAGACATGCCAGTCTATTGCGTACTGTGAAAACTCAAAAACAAACACAAAGACAATGTTAAGCTTCATTTAATGAACCAAATAGCTTTCGGCAGTGTTTGATATAATGGCAAGTGATTTTCTAGTACCAAATTAGCAATTTAGCATGATTACTCAAGGATAAGGTTGCTGGAAATGGGGCCTGTCTAGATTTGATCAAAAAATACTTTTTTCAAACAGTGATAGTGATTTATACTTTGTGAGCAGTTGAATGCCTCTTTGGTGAATTAAAGAACCAATTTCCTTCCGAAACAGCAAAATTTGTACATTATTTTGGCTGCCAGTGTGTGTGTGTGTGTGTGTGTGTGTGTATATATATATATATATATATATATATATATATATATATATATATATATATTAGTAGAAATATTACATGTAGTCTCTCCACTAATATTAGGCTATAAAATGGCATCAGTAAAATTTAAAATTAAAAAAGCAAAATGCTGTTTAAAATATTTTTTAATGGAGTGTATTATGTGACACTTTCAACTACAAATGTATGAAATTACACTAGTATTTTAAAATAAATAAAACTTTGATTAAGGTGATATTTGGTTCAATTGGGTGGAAATTTGTTATGCAATTGAAATGCATACATTTTTTTAAAAAAAGCAAAAATTTATTAAATACAATTTTGTAGTCTTGTATCATTATTATGAGTAACTTCTTTGTGTTATAACATTGTGGACTTGATTGTAACACATTGTTAACACATTAATATTATTTATATAATCATTTATTGTGTTAAAATGTAATATGTGTAACAAATAAGTATTACAGTTACTACTGTGTTATTTTAAGTGTTATTTTCACTTATTTTTGAAAAGGACAATCATTCACAAATGGAAGCAATGATTCCTTTTAAACCTTTCTTTCTTTAAGCCCCATCTGGGACAAAAGATGGTAGAAACAATTTATTTGCAATAAATATCCAACATATTCTTACCAGCCAATACAGCTCCTCCAGTGGTGATGAGAACTGCTGCTATAACCCCAGCTGATGGGATCCCATTCTTCAGAACACACACTCCAATTCCTAGCGTCACCAAGGGCAAGCATCGCTTGAACACAACATACATGGGCAAACTCAGTCCTTTCAGAGACCAGAGGGTTAACGTGGACTGCAAAGTTGCCAAAATGCAGACACTCGCGAAAACTTTCACTAAATGAAAGCTGAAAGGTGGAATGTCTATTTTGCCCAGTCTCCTCAACACCTCTAATGTGAGCGCCGCAGTGCCACTGGTCAGGCACTGAATTAAAGTGAGATATGTGAAGCTATAGGTCGTGATGAGGAATTTTAACAAAATATTGAGCGATCCTGAAAAGAATCCATGCGCGACGGCCACCGAGATGCCCAGCAAACGTCCTTTGCAAACTTCCATGTCTTCCTTGTAATGCTTTACACGAATGGTGGAAAATTCAGATGATCAGATCAGATCTAAAACATTAACCATTTACATGCATTAAGACAAAACTCAGCATGAATTCCTAACAGTACGAGCTCCCATGAATAAGAAGTGTGCGCGAATATAAACCATAAGCACAAACGAATCAAAATGAAGATGAGCTGTTCATTAGGAAAAGCCAAGCGTGTCCTCATAGACTGGGGGTTCCCGGAATCTCCGTATTACGCACTCAACGAGTCCTGAGTGCACTACTGAATATTCACCTCCGCGCTTCTGTCCTCCCGTGCGTAATTCACAAAGCTCTGGAGCTGCTGATTAAATGCGACACAAGGCGCAGCTCTGCTTCCATCTTTGTGGAAGGACTGCATTGGGGTCCACTGCAGCCAATCCATTAACTTTGATGAACTTTACACTTTTATTGAATCTCTGAGGTCTACAGTACTAAAACAACAAAACAGACTGTGCGTAAATTAGAACTATAGACTGTTATGTTGCCTTCCTTGTGCACCAGGTCCAGCTCTACATGGAAAATGACTAGATTATCTCTAGCTGTCGTTTGAGCTTCAAAATTGTGTGTTTAATGATGCAAAGGCTTTATATCAGTTCTGGAAATTCAAGGTAATTTGGTTAACAACATGCCTTTGGAAAATACTTACAGTAACTTCCTTAACTGACATGCACTTTATGCCTACTATTTATTTCAATGTAACCTTGTGGAAATGGTGAATAATATTATAATACACTTGATAAAAGTATCATGTCTATCTATCTATCTATCTATCTATCTATCTATCTATCTGTCTATCTGTCCGTCCGTCCGTCCATCCGTATATATATAGTGCCTTGCAAAAGCATTCAGACCCCTGACCAATTCTCTCATATTACCAAATTACATATGGTACACTGAAATTTCATTCTGATTGATATTTTATTGAAAACACTGAAACTCAAAATCAGTTATTGTAAGGTGACATTGTTTTTTTGTTGGGAAATATTTTAATGAAAAATAAAAAACTGAAATATCTTGCTTGCATAAGTATTCAACCCCCACACATTAATATTTGGTCAAGCCACGTTTGCTGCAATAACTGCTTTAAGTCTTTTGGGGTACATATATGTACCAGTTTGCACACAGTGACGAAGTGATTTTGGCCCATTCTTCTCGGCAGAACTTGTTCAACCAGGTTGTTCAGGTTGGTTAGGTGATGCATGTGGACTGCAATTTTCAAACAGTGCCACAGATTCTCAGTAGGATTGAGATCAGGACTTTGACTGGGCCACTGTAGGACATTTATCTTTTTGTTCTTGAGTCACTCCAGTGTTGCTTTGGCCTTGTGCTTGGGATCATTGTCATGCTGAAAGGTGAATTTCCTCCCAAGTTTCAGTTTTTTAGTGGACTGAAGCAGGTTCTCTTGCAGTATTTTGCTCCATCTATTCTTCCTTCAATTCTAACAAGATGCCCAGTCCCTGCTGATGAGAAGCATCCCCACAGCATGGTGCTGCCACCACCATACTTCACTGTAGGGATGGTGTGTCTTAAGGCATAGGAAGTGTTAGGTTTGCGCCACACATAGCGCTTTGAGTTTTGGCCAAAAAGTTCTATCTTGGTCTCATCTGACCACAAAACCTTCTCCCACATCACAGCTGGGTCACTCACATACTTTCTGGCAAACTCCAGACGTGCTTTCATATGGTACTTTTTGAGTAACGGCTTCTTTCTTGCCACCCTCCCATACAGGCCAGCGTTATGCAGTGCTCTTGATATGGTTGACTGGTGCAGCATTACTCCACTCCCAGCCACTGAACTCTGTAGCTCCTTCAAAGTGATTGTTGGCCTCTCTGTGGCTTTTCTCACAAGTTTCCTTTTTGTTAGAGTGCTGAGTTTTGAGGGATGGCCTTTTCTTGGCAGTGCCTGGGTGGTGTGGTGCAGCTTCCACTTCCTGATTATTGATCCAACTGTGCTCACTGGAATATCCAAACAGTTGGATATTATTTTGTACCCTTTCCCTAATCTATGCATTTTTATTACTTTATCTCTAACTTCTGTGGAATGCTCTTTGGTCTTCATTTCCCTTCAGATTCACAGCCTGACCAATGATCCTTCAACAATGGGGTTTTTATCCAGAAAATGTGATTGCAACTTAAATGATTCACAGGTGGATGCCAATGGTAAAGTAACTGTGTCCTCGTTAGGGCAATTTCTTTCATCGGTGTAACCTGGCAGCTTCCACAGCACAAGGGTTGAATACTTATGCAAGATATTTCAGTTTTTTATTTTATTTTTAAATATTTCCCAACATAAAACCAATGTCACCTAACAAAAATTGATTTTGAGTTCCAGTGTTTTAAAATAAAATATCAAACAGAATGAAATTTCATTGCACCATTTGTAATTCAGTAATATGAGATAATTAGTCAGGGGTCTGAATACTTTTGCAAGGCACTGTATATATATATATATATATATATATATATATACAGTGCTGTGCAAAGGTCTTAGGCACATAAGATGCTTCACAAAATCATTTGTCTTAAGATGGTTATTTATATTTTCAGCTTTAGTATGTCAATAGGAAATATACATTTTAGACTCCCAAAAATGTATTTTGCAAATAGAATAGAATAGAAGAACAGGGAGCCCTGCAACAGATGGCATGGTCCCCACAGAGCCCCCCACTGAATATTGAGTCAGTCTGGGATTACAAGAAGAGACAGAAGCAATTGAGACAGCCGAAATAGATAGAAAAACTGTGCTTCTCCAAGAAGCCTGGAACATCCTATCTGCCAACAACCAAGAAAAACTTTATCCAGGTGTACCTAGGAGAATTGGTGCCGTTCTGAAGGTAAAGGTAGTCACACCAAATATTGATTTAGCTTTTTTTTATGTTTACTGGAGTTGGTATGACGTTAATTGATAAATGAAAACTATTTATGGCATTATTTTTTCCTCACTATGCAACATATTTCCCAAGTGCCTAAAACTTTTGCACAGTACTGTGTGTGTGTGTGTGTGTATATATATATATATATATATATATATATATATATATATATATATATATATATATATATATATATATATATATCAGATACCATGGTATATGAAATCATGGCAGTTCCATCTGATCCCATCAAATTGTTCAGCCAGAGTACTTTTTTGTGATGGTAGTATTATTATTGCTTTAATCTTGATTTTGATATCAGTGCTAGTTTAAATTTTAACTTTATATATTAGTCTTATATAGTAATATAATTATACATTTATCAAACTTATCCTATATTCCTCAATTCCATTTGTTTGTTGATTTTCAGTTTAGGTAAAGGCAGCTTTTAAACTCTGCAGACTAATCTGTGTCTTTACACAAATATTCATATTTATATACATTATATATAAAATATTTATATACATTTGACACATTTGTGTGAAATGAAGCATTAAATATCTTAATTAGATCACATAGAACTAGGGTTGTGATTTGAATTTGCTAGCGCATATATTTATTTTAAGTTTGAAATAGCTGCAATAACGAGATTTTACCTCAATTGAGACTGAAAGATTGTATTGATTTATTAATATCAGCTCAACAATGGAAAGACAACAAATATGCAATAAATAAACTACCACTCTGTTAAAAAAAAAAAAATAATCTAAACCTGCTTGTCGTCCAGACTGATCAGTTGGCTGGTTTTAGAGAGGTTTTGGGGACTTTTTAACTGGTCAGACTGGGAGACCACCGAGACAAGCTTAGCTAGGATGGGTGACCAACTTAAACCAGCTAAGACCAGAAAACCAACTTAGGCTGGTTTTAGCTATTTTTTGTTTTTGTTTTATTCCAGTAGGGCAAGGAGCATTAGGCAACAATGGCACTCAATTTTTTAAGGTAGTTTTTATTACACCTCTGAAACATCCTAGTACAATAAAGCCCTTGAAGGTGAGTATTTTTTACACACAGTGACCGCAAGAGATTCCCCCTCCTCTGTAGTGTGCTCTTGACTCACTACTCCTGATGCATCCCTTGTGTTCTCCTTTAATAGCGTTATTAAGAAAACCGCAGTGAAATCTTGGCAAACTCTGCACCTGTGCTTAAAACAGAGCCGCGACTCCCCCGTGCCTTGCAGCACAATCTTTCTACGGCGGAGCGAGCTCTATAGAGTGGCCAGGTATGAAGGGGTGAAGACTTTTAAGGTCTCATCACAAGAGCAGTCCACAACCTGTGAAAAAAAAGACAGCGGTCACACAATTAAAACTGCATTTATGTAACAGAAGAAGAAATGAAAAGCTTAAGTACTCGCTTGATGCTGGTTATTGTGCAGCATAATTGGTTAACTCATCATCAATTTAAAAGAAACATTTTACTGTATCTAGTTGCAGATCTGTCAACTTATTGCCTGATTGGAAAGAATAATGAAACTGAATGTCTCACCAATGAATGACTCATAAGCAACAATTAAGATCTTTAACTCAGAAAAAAGTGAAACAACTATTTGAGATACAAAAACTTGACACTTCTGTTATAGATTGATTGAGCAATAGTCCAACTGTGTATGGAAAGAGCTTAAAAAGGGACCAATTAAAAAAAAAAAAAAAATCCACTAAAATGTTAGTTAATGTCACTGGAGTAAAAAAAAGAAAAGGAACCTCTGCTGACTTCCCTCAGTACATCTGGCAGTGCTGAGAGTGCACCCTTGATATTGGAAAACAAAGAAATTGACTTACATATGCTGCTTTCCTGAAATGCACAGTAATGATGTTTAACTCAATGCTGCAGGTAAGACCAGTGAGCCAGTGAATTGTCTTTATTTTTTGATGCAGCTTCAAAAAGGTTTTAAAACACCTCCTTTTGCTCATGCAAGTGGTTATTCAAATTGCCACCAATGTGAGTACACTCAACAGAGAACCACTGTTATGTTATTGTAAATAGTAATATAGTACCAAAAAAATAAAATAAAAATGATTTTCCAATGCAATGCAATCTTCATTTGAACATTTTAATGTTGATTCTTTAGTCCCAAGATCGATCTTGTACTCAACCTTCTACAATGTAAGTAAATGTTTCACATATCTGACCAATTTTCGTGCTACACAATTAAAAATGTCTGTGATTAACCACATAATCCTTTCACTGTGTGTTGAGTGTAAAGTGTGGTTTGACTTGTTTCGTGTAATGTGTGTCCAAAGCCGAGATCCACATAATCTGTCATTGAATAATGTCTCTTTTGATACATTTTTCTTTTATTTACAGCCAGTTTTTAACCCCCCAAAAAAACCTTTTAATCCTAAACACACAGACGCAGTAAAGAAGCCATGTGACTCTTCTTCCATTAAAATGCGCTCAACCAAAACAGTTCTGTTAGACATTGGCTGAACTGCCACTTTTCTTAAAGAGACGGTTCCACGTGTTCTACAAATCAAGGTAAAAACTTGTGAACAGTACAAATTTTGCACGTAAACAATAAACATGCAACAATATTTATATATGCAATATAATATATTCATTTTCAAGACATATTTATTTATGTAATACTTTGTACATTTTTAAATTGCTAAAATGTGACCAAAAGTAAGAAAAATTAATGATAAAATAAACTTATGTAAGCAAAATGGACATTCAAATTGAAACACACCCACATGAAACGAATCGAATAAAAAGCTTATCAAATCGGGTAGTTGATAAAACATGGACATGAGCTCTAAAATGTATATATAAGGGGCACTGGGGCAAGTTGTCACAGCAACTACATTTTTGAGTCAAAAGTCCAATCACTTAAATGTGTGTTTTCTCCTACAGAGACTTTGTATAATGGTTTTAAACACCTATAGAGTTCAAAACCCTCTTAAATTAGAATTTATTTTTGCCAACTATATGATGAATGTAGATTTTAGGAGGAAAATCTATCTACTGGGTCATGCTGTCAAGCAAAGCTGTTAATTGAACGTGTTCAAAGAGCCACACTTTTTATTTCATGGGCAATAACAATGGAAATGTTTAATAGTTTTGCTGTATCCAAGACTTTATGGTATGTAACTATACAAAAATATATTTCCTTAATAAAACTTCCAGTGCCCTGAGAAATATTCACTTCTTTTACAATCACATTTTAGCAGTTCTCATAAGTAGTCCTGCGGTGTGACAAATGAATTCATAAAAGCAGGCCTACATTATTCCATTTTGTTTCTCAATTAAAACAGTCATAAAAACAGCAGGCATAATAATTATACAAGAATTAGAAAATAAAGTTTAAAATAGTTTCAGATGGAGTATAGCAAATTTCATGACTTCCCATTAGATACACTATGCAATATTGTATGTAAAACTCAAATTTTAAAATGAGTTCAAATTCAGCACAATATGAAAGTAATATACTGTATATACTGTAATATTGCCAACGTGTTGCAGAAACGTTTGAGCTCTGATCCGCTTTCAGTCCTTTTCTATTTATCTCATTATTCCAGAGTACTCTCGCATCCAGCATGTGAGTTAAGCACTGATGAGGAAAAGTCCTTCATTAATTACTTGACTACAAAATGCATAACAGGGACCGAGTGCCAGACAGACAGCAGCAGTGCAAAAGAAACAGATGCAGGGATGGCGGTAGAGAGAAGGGGTGGTCAGCTGATAACACAAAGTACAATTTAACTGCAGGCAAAGGAACAATATCTGTTATGTGAAAAGAATGCATGTCCTCTTTTAGAGCTGCTTGGCAAAAGGTGTGAAGGCATTATGTATCACCTGCTGTGGGTGTAGATGAAGTCGGAAGCTGGCTCTTTCTTAAGAACTCGTAACAGTATAATTTCTGCATTTGAAGGCTTGCCTATGTTCAAAGGCGTAATGACTCTGCAGATGTTCAGTGTGGTGCACAAACTTGAGCGGAGGTGATCCATCAAACTAATGTTAATGAAGTAAGGTGGAAGAAGAGGGTGATGAGGAATTTTGGTTGAGGATGTTGTATGTTTAAGCTGATGTATGTGTGTAAAGTGGGCATAAACCGATATATCGGCTGGGCCTTATGGAGATGATCAGCACTGACCAATAGCATATAAATAGATTATCTTAAAGTTTTCACTAAGAAACTATGTAGGAAATTGGTTGGATGGGAAAAAGGTCAATAATAAAGTTTAGTGGTCATTATTAAAGCAAAAAGCCACTCAAGGCCATGTGTTACAGTGATTTTATCAATTATATTTTTTATTTGAACAATGGCTCGGTGTGAGTGAGTAGGAGAGAAGCATGAGCTGGTGTGTGTGTGTGTGTGTGTGTGTGTGCATGTACGGTTGGCTGGGAACAGGGGGACTGCAGTAGAAAAAGCATTTCACAGTTCTTGGCCTCGTCTTGCAGGAACAACCCACCACCTGCAGCCTGCCAACAGCTGTACACACGCCCATGCAGAACTAACAATACGTGAGAATCCATACATGCATAATTTTTCAATCCTGCAATTTGGCTCTGTCATAATGTGGTCCATTTTTGTGATTTCACTGCTTGTGCACTAATAGCATAAGAGGCAAGTCATATCTTGTAAGAGACATACAAAATACTTAAAAATGGGCAAGACGTCTTAGTGAGCTTAAAAACTTTCTCAATTTGTAGTCAGATTGGCACGTAATTCTTCTTTAATGAAATAAGACGTGAGGGTAAAAGTAACTCATTGAAAAAGCTGAATGGAGTCATAGTACTCTTATGCAAACCATGTAAAAAAACAAGTAGCTGGTAGTTTTACCGGCCGTATAATCTGTGATCAGAATTTCCAAAGCTACTATGGTCAGACGTGCAGTCCACCAATAACATTACAGTGACAGCAGTAGGAACCACCACCAGCAAAACAGATCATAGAGTCTAGCGACACAGAGCGACAATGTCGTTTTCGGTGTGAATGAAGCTTTAGGCTTATTAGGGTTTTTCCAGAATCCCCCCCCCAAAAAAAGACCAAACGTATTAAATGTCCCTAATGGCATGTAAACAAACAAAATGTGATTGGTCACTTTACATGACAGTCAGGCGTTCTCTTCCTGTCTAAGTGGGCAGTTCTTTCCCTGAATAAGCTGCAATAAGGACCAGACTTCATGCAGCATGTCAAAAGTCTGGCTACTCAAGAAGAGGCATGTAGGTGACCTATAGTTAACACTGTGTTCAAAGTTCAAACCCAGAAGCATGGCATACTGGCACAGTGGAGCTGATGGGGGTTTGCTGCAGACTTCCCCTGTCAAGCTCACTGATGGCTCATTGACTGCTCTGACTCTTTTTCATCACTGTGAGTGCTGCTGTCAGACAGAAGTCACTCCCCTGAGGACTGCAGCCCACATCTCAATGAGCTGAGTGCTTTGCAACCAGGACGTCACTGCTCTGTTATTGTACGTGACTGCTTCCATGTGTGCTTTACGAACAGGGTATGCCACTTCTGCAACGATGACCGTTTTCCCAGATCAACAGACAGGTGTTTCAAGGTGGTGTCTCTAACAGACCAGGCCTTAGGCTGAGGGTTAATAGGAATTGATAGGAGCCACTGATGGTGTCATGGAAATGTCTCTCAGCTAAGAGCTGCCGTTCTAAGATGGATAGATTTCAATTAAGGCGCTGTAAGCAATTTTTAGCAAATATCACACTTCAAATGTCCCTACTCCCTGACAGATATCACTGAAACAGGCATATTGAGATATCACACCCAACTCCGGTGAATCAGACTGTGGAACGCAATTGTTTAGTCCATGGTTTTCAGTCGGGGTCTGTGAGTGGACTGCAGGGGGTCCACAGAAAAGTTCATAAAAAATGATCATGACATTTCTAACAATTTTAATGAACATTAAAGGAATGTTCTGGGTTCTGACAGTATTAGTGGCCTAATATTGATTAGCATAAAAATAATTTTGACTTGTACCTCGTTTATAAAAAAAAAAAAAAAAATTGCAGTTACAGTAAGGCACTTACAATGGAAGTGATTGAGGCCAGTCTATAAATGTTAAAATACTCACTGTTTCAAAAGTATTGCCACAAGTAAACATAATACGTGTTAACATGATTTTAGTGTGATAAAATCAGGAATTTACCAGCGTTACGGTGTTTAGCAGATTTCAGGGTTCACCAGCATTACATTGGCATGACAACAAAGTTGTAATAATAGATATAACTTTACACAGAAGGTAAGTAAGTGATTTTATCACAAAAAAATCTAACACATATAACACTAAATGTTAACACATATAATGTTTACATCTTGTGGCTATACTTTTAAAACTGTGTGTATTTTAATGCTTATGGATTGGCCCCATTCACTTCCATTGTTAGTGCCTTATTGTAACCACAATTTTGTATATATTTTTTTAAAATAAACAAACAAGGGACGTTTGTTGAAGTTTTTTTTTTTTTTGTGGTAAACATCATTATGCCACAAACTTAACTTGTATTAAACCTGAAAGATTAACTGAATTAACAAACTGATAAAGTATTACATATCAAATTCTGTTAGTTAATGTTTCATTGAAAGTTATTATAAAGTATTACTGAGGAAATCTTGTAATTTTATATTGGGGACCCTGGTTTGGATGAGAGTCAGGGGGATATCCATGGGTCTGAAAATGTTTAAAAAACCTGGTTTAGCCAGTCAGAAGACTTTGAGGCACTCTCTGTATGTCAGTCATTTTAAGCATTCAGGTTTGCTCAAATGTCTTTGGAGGGAGGGAATTTGGAAAGAGGGGAAATTGGCTAACATCACTTACAGCACCTTTAAACTGAATCTTCTGCAGCTAAAACAGGACTAGAGGTTGTGTCTTTTCATCAGGAGTTGAGGTAAGGAGTTTAGTTTTTGCATTATTTAAAGCTCATACATTTTTTTCATTAATTTTTAGTTTTGCCATTTTTATTAATAGAACAAAAAGAAAGTGGACAGGAAAAGCTGAATTCAAACTCCAGATTCCCACATGAGCACCATAGCACATGTGTCTGAACACTTGCACTAATCACAAGGACTTGGCTCTAACGAAAACTACTACATTTTCAGAATTTTCACTTCAGCTACAGCTCTCAATAATACATCATTTTCGCTGCAGGTGTTCCCCACAGCAAAGCAGGATTGGGAGTGTGTGTGTTTGCAGATTTACCTGGTTAGGGATGTGCAGGTTAAAATCCAGGCCACAAACGAACTCCGAGTGGTGCTCCAGTGTCTCCAGCAGTGGCTGGTCCTTGGAGTAGTCCCAGAATCTGTGGACGCAGAACAACAGAAAGCACTCATGCTAATTGAACACCCGTTTGTCTTCTCTGACAGGGCAGTGGCGCAAAGTCCTGACGCAGCCCTGGCTCACCAGGCCCCGACTGATCAATTCAGCAAATGTAATTAAATCACCACTCTGAAAAAAAAAAAAAAAAAAAAAAACTCCCCGTCTATAGGAAAACATTAGGCAGGCATTAATACTAGCATTGCCATAGAGCAGACATGAAGGATATTATTAATAAGCGCAGTGGGGCGACAGGTGCTCGGGGTGTGGATG
This sequence comes from Myxocyprinus asiaticus, assembly GCF_019703515.2. NCBI lineage: Eukaryota > Metazoa > Chordata > Actinopteri > Cypriniformes > Catostomidae > Myxocyprinus > Myxocyprinus asiaticus. The sequence goes on along the minus strand of NC_059368.1, from coordinate 10,004,364 downwards.
TCTTTATAAAGAGTTGCTGATATCAATCAGCAGTATGGTATCAATACAATGAGTGTGTGTTAAAGGCTCAGAGACACAACAAAGCCAGAGAGCACTAAAAGAGAAAGTACTCAGAAAAAAATTAGTCATCCAACAATTATGTTGCAAAGCACAATTCAAAAAGCAAAACCTGAGCTGAATGACTAGACCTGTGAAAACAGAATTCTGCAAGAAGAGCCACAGAATCTGATCGCCAGTCATTCATAAAACTTCCACACTTCCCCCCATCTTTTGCATTTTCGCTTATTAAAGGTTATGCGTATACATTTTTTATGTTAAAACACTTTCTCCATTCTCTGTTTTATTTGCAGAGATAACTATAAATAAGCCATTCGTAGGTTCGTAGAGTGTTAACACTGTGCTTCTGGGGCACTTTAAAAACACTATGTTTCATGACAACACATGACAACTTCTGGCTCAACAAATGCATGATTTTGGGGGGTGGGGGGCTACCTGTTTTGAGTGTTTGTAAACACCTGTTTGAAAACATTAGTTATTTTCGCAATAGAGTGCACATTACTGTTTTAGCCGTCTTGGTTCCGGAAGTGTTTTTCCCATTAATGTTTTCCACAGAGATTTCAAAAAATTGTCCTAAGCCATGAACCAAACCAACCAGCTATGAGGTTAATCACAAGATTAAGAGCTTTAATTTGAAGCAAAAAGCAAAAAAAAAAAAAAAAAGAAAGAAAAAATATCGGACAAAATTACAAATTTAATGAAGGAATGAACCTACAAACCCATGAAGCATTGCGAATTGCATAATCGTACTAAAAACAATTGAAAAAATACAAAACTATTGATTTAAAGTTGTTGATTATAAGAAAAGTAACAGCATATTTTAAGTTCATTACAAAATATTCAGATTTATACAATGATATAAGTAGTTTGTGAGTGTAGTAAGGCCGATTCGATCCCGTCATATTCAGAGTGCATCGTGGAAGTGGGCGGTCGCTGCAGAGCTCTTTTGGCGCACTTTGTTTGCTACAACGCTCTTGTAACGGGTAAGGATGGGCAAGGAGGAGGCAGGAACCGGCTGAGCAATCAACGAAACTTTTAATGATATACCTGTAAATCAACTTAAATCAACTTAAACACACAGACCGCGTGTGTCTCTCTCTCTCGAACTGGTGCCTCCGGCTTGTCTTTATCCCCCTCCAGGCTGATTAGAACAATTCAGGGCCGGGCATGCGTCCTTACGGCCCAGCCATGCCCTCCTCCTCCTCACACTCCTCCACTGCCCGACTCAGGCCGGGGAAACCTCCGGCATGACGTAATCCCCTCCCCTCCCTTCCTGGAGGGGAGGTGTTGCCCTTCTGGCCGTCCTTCTGCCGGCATCTCTCTGGAGCCCTGGGAGAGACGAGGGGAGGGAGAGGGGAGAGGGAAAGATCGAAGAGGAGAGACAGAGAGAGAGGAGAAAGAGAGAAAAACTTGCTCGCCGGTCCCCGGACATGCGGTCGCCTGGTCCTCAGCCACTCCTCCGCCCTCTGGTGGACGACAGCCGCTCCTCCCCTGGCGGACGGCAGCGAGTCTTCCGACCCCTGGTGGACGGAACGGCTCCACCCCTTCCTGGTGGACGGCAGCAGTTCCTCCGACTCCTGGCGGCCGGTAGCGACTCCTCCCCTGGCGGACAGCAGCTGCGAGGACTCCACGACAGCGCATCCCTCCTCCCTCCTGGATTTCGGCACCAGTGTAATGGGTAAGGATGGGCAAGGAGGAGGCGGGAACTGGCTGAGCAGTCAACGAAACTTTTAATGACATAAATCAATTTAAATCACCGTAAACACACAGACACACACAGCGGCCGCGTATGTCTCTCTCTCTCTTGAACTGGCGCCTCCGGCTCGTCTTTATCCCCCTTCTGGGTGATTAGAACAATTCAAGTCTGGGCGTGCCTCCTCACGGCCTGGCAATGCCCTCCTCCTTGTCACAGCTCTGATTGGTGGAGCTTTATCTTTAGGATTTACGGGTCGTGTAGTTCACCAGAAATTCCACTTTTTAACATATTTTTGTTTTTACCAATAGTGGTGCAGAAATTACACAAATTAACTTAATAATATGGCTTATTTGATAATACTTTCAGCTACCAATAATAAATCTCTCAGCATGGTTTAAAATCCATTCCTAAGATTTTCGCAGATTGTCCCCCCACAGTCAGGGTAGAAAATGTAAAAATAAGTTCCAATTCCATCTGGGCCAACAAATGAATTCCAACTAAACTAAAACCAATAGTACCATACTGTGACATAATGCTTGTTTCTCTGAAATTGTAAACATTGGGAGGGATGCTCAATCAACAAAAGGCTGCACCTGACAGGCTGGTCAAGTCCAGGTCATCTTTTGTGAAGGAAGCAGGTTTGTTTAATAGATATTTTCTCTGATAGGCCCCTTTAGAACCAATAATATCATTGATTATCTGTCATTCAGTAGTTAATTTAAGGTATTGTGTAATCACTGAGCAAACTGTTGTCATGGGCTGACAAGACAAAGACACTTCCTTTACTAACACAATGCAGTAAACAATATAGAAAAATCCACATCCCTGCCTAATTCAATTTAAATAACTCAGGGAGAGACATACGTTTCCTTCTGTACTCAACCTGATTTAAACTAGCATGTACAGTATGCTTTGTGTGCCGCCATAGCAACTAAAAAAGCCAGCTGTTGTGTATGAAAGAGGACACCTTATCTCCAGCAAACGAGAGATGACAGAGCCAAAAGAGTGACTGAGTAGACTGGTTTAAGTAAATAGCAAAGTGTGTGTATGTGTGTGTGGCAACAGGTGGCTCTCATGTTCTTTTGAATGTAAACCCTTTAAAATGGCTTTGTATTTAAATAAACACCCTTTTCTCTATGTTGAAGGGGAAAAAAGATTAACGTTCTTCCATCCTCCTGTGCAAATCATTTCCGGTAATTTTCACGCGGTCTGCATTATCTAATCTACACAGTGTAAAAGTGTTAGTAGAATTAATTAGATGCCACCTGAGTGAAGTACGAGCACCCATCCTGTTCCAACAGCAAATTTCCTGTTTTAAATAAAATTGACTTTTATGAGAGCAAAACCACAAATACTAGTTCTACAGCTAACTGGCTATAATTCATTTTAAAAGAGCTGAAAGAATGATAACAAACTCAAAGTTCTTGCTTGAAATCTTAGACTGTCAATTCCAACTGTAGTCAGTAACAGTCAGAAGTTTGGACACACCTGACTGAATTTATGTTTCTAGTGATCTTAAAAACCTTTTGACCAACAGGCTTTGCTTCAATGCTTGAAATTAATTTTGTAGACAGATAAAAACTGTGCCAACATATGAATTTATATACAAATAAAATAATAATAATAATCACATTGGAAATGTTTTTGGATGAATTTGACTGGATTGTGAAGGAAAAGCAGCCAACAACTGCCCAGCATAATGGGAACTCCTTAAATACTGTTTAAAAGCATCACATGTGGATACCTCATGAAGTTAGAAGAGAGAATCTAAAATAAGCTAAAAAAAAAATAAATAAATAAATAAATACATAAATAATTTTTTTTTAGATTTGTTTAGCATTTTTGGTCACTACATTCATTAATGCTATTTCATAGTTTTGATTCATTTACAATTATTCTAAAATGTGGAAAAATGTGTGTGTGTGTGGGGGGGGGGGGTATATGAAGTATACAGGGGTATATATACAGGTGCATCTCAATAAATTAGAATGTCGTGGAAAAGTTCATTTATTTCAGTAATTCAACTCAAATTGTAAAACTCGTGTATTAAATAAATTCAATGCACACAGACTGAAGTAGTTTAAGTCTTTGGTTCTTTTAATTGTGATGATTTTGGCTCACATTTAACAAAAACCCACCAATTCACTATCTCAACAAATTAGAATATGGTGACATGCCAATCAGATAATTAACTCAAAACACCTGCAAAGGTTTCCTGAGCCTTCAAAATGGTCTCTCAGTTTGGTTCACTAGGCTACACAATCATGGGGAAGACTGCTGATCTGACAGTTGTCCAGAAGACAATCATTGACACCCTTCACAAGGAGGGTAAGCCACAAACATTCATTGCCAAAGAAGCTGGCTGTTCACAGAGTGCTGTATCCAAGCATGTTAACAGAAAGTTGAGTGGAAGGAAAAAGTGTGGAAGAAAAAGATGCACAACCAACCGAGAGAACCGCAGCCTTATGATTGTCAAGTAAAATTGATTCAAGAATTTGGGTGAACTTCACAAGGAATTGACTGAGGCTGGGGTCAAGGCATCAAGAGCCACCACACACAGACGTGTCAAGGAATTTGGCTACAGTTGTCGTATTCCTCTTGTTAAGCCACTCCTGAACCAAAGACAACGTCAGAGGCGTCTTACCTGGGCTAAGGAGAAGAAGAACTGGACTGTTGCCCAGTGTTCCAAAGTCCTCTTTTCAGATGAGAGCAAGTTTTGTATTTCATTTGGAAACCAAGGTCCTAGAGTCTGGAGGAAGGGTGGAGAAGCTCATAGCCCAAGTTGCTTGAAGTCCAGTGTTAAGTTTCCACAGTCTGTGATGATTTGGGGTGCAATGTCATCTGCTGGTGTTGGTCCATTGTGTTTTTTGAAAACCAAAGTCACTGCACCCATTTACCAAGAAATTTTGGAGCACTTCATGCTTCCTTCTGCTGACCAGCTTTTTAAAGATGCTGATTTCATTTTCCAGCAGGGTTTGGCACCTGCCCACACTGCCAAAAGCACCAAAAGTTGGTTAAATGACCATGGTGTTGGTGTGCTTGACTGGCCAGCAAACTCACCAGACCAGAACCCCATAGAGAATCTATGGGGTATTGTCAAGAGGAAAATGAGAAACAAAGAGACTAAAAAATGCAGATGAGCTGAAGGCCACTGTCAAAGAAACCTGGGCTTCCATACCACCTCAGCAGTGCCACAAACTGATCACCTCCATGCCACGCCAAATTGAGGCAGTAATTAAAGCAAAATGAGCTCCTACCAAGTATTGAGTACATATACAGTAAATTAACATACTTTCCAGAAGGCCAACAATTCACTAAAAATGTTTTTTTTATTGGTCTTATGATGTATTCTAATTTTTTGAGATAGTGAACTGGTGGGTTTTTGTTAAATGTGAGCCAAAATCATCACAATTAAAAGAACCAAAGACTTAAACTACTTCAGTCTGTGTGCATTGAATTTATTTAATACACAAGTTTCACAATTTGAATTGAATTACTGAAATAAATGAACTTTTCCACGACATTCTAATTTATTGAGATGCACCTGTATATATATATATATATCTACAGATCTATTTAGGCTGTCTCAATTGCTTCTGTCTCTTCTTGTAATCCCAGACTGACTCGATATTCAGGGGGGGTCTCTGTGGGGCCATGCCATCTGTTGCAGGGCTATATGTTCGTCTATTCTATTCTATTCTATCTGCAAAAGAAATGTTTGGGAGTCTAAAATGTATATTTCCTATTGACACACTAAAGCTGAAAATATAAATAACCATCTTAAGACAAATGTTTTTGTGAAGCATCTTATGTGCCTAAGACTTTTGCACAGTACTGTATATATATATATATATACCCTGTATATATACTGTATAAATTGGCGTAGATTCCGGGGGGCATGAGGGGGAGGTAACCCCCCCAATAATCAAAACAAGCAATTACAACCCCCCCAGTAGTTATACCATGATCATTGGAAACATATAAATGCTTCACGCTGCAACCCCCCCAATGACTGTATATACTCCCACACCTTATTCTATATTTTTGCTATTTTCCACATTTTAGAATAATGGTAAATTAATCAAAACTATGAAATAACATTAATGGAAGTGTATATCATTTATATATATATATATATATATACACACACACAAAATTCCAAACCCCAATTCCAAAAAAGTTGGGACAGTGTGAAAAATGCTAATAAAAACAAAAAAGATTTGATTTGTAAATTATATTCACCTTTTGCTAAATTGAAAACACTACAACTACACATTATATGATGCTTTACCTTGTGAATTTCATTGTTTTTTTTTTATGTACAGTAATTTCAAATCAGATTATTGCAACACGCTCCAAAAAAGTTGAGACGGGGCAATTTAAGACTAATAACATTTTGACGAGTTGAAATAACAAGGTGATGTGAAACAGGAGATGTTAAACAGGTGAGGCAATCATGTCATAGTGTATAAGGAGCCTCCAAAAACAGCCTAGTCCTTCAAGAGCAAGGATCATTCGAGACTTTTGAGTCAATTCGCCAACAGATGCTTCAGCCAATAATCCAGCACTTTGAGAACAATGTTATCCAAAGACAAATTGGAAGGATTTTGGGCATTTCACCCTCCACAGTGTACAATATAGTTAAAAGATTCAAGGAATCTGGTCAAATCTCTGTGCGTAAAGGGCAAGACGAAAACCACTTCTGAATGCTATCTCTGATCCCTCAGACATCACTGTCTTAAAAAACATCATTCATCTGTAATGGATATCATGAACATGGGCTTGAGATTACTTAAGTAAACCTTTGTTAGTCAACACCATTCGCCGCTGCATCCACAGATGCAAGTTAAGACTTTACTATGCAGAGCGGAAGCTTACGTCAACACTGTCCAGAAGCGCTGCCCACTTCTCTGGGCTCTGTCTCATTTTAGATGGAAAGTAGAGCAGTGGAACCGTGTTTTTTGGTCCGATGAATCCACATTTCAAATCGCTGTGTTCTCCGGGCCAGAGGTGTGTCAATGCCCATGGCATGGGTAACTTGCACATCTGTGAGGGCACCATTAAAGCAGACAGATATGTACAAATTTGGAGCAACATATACTGCCATCCAGTCTTTTCCAGGGACATCCCAGAATTTTCAGCAGGACAACTTCAAACCACATACTGGCCGAATAAGCAGAGAGTGTGTGTGCTAGATTGGCCTGCCTGCAGTCCTGACCATCTCCAACTGAGAATGTGTGGTGCATTATGAAGCGCACAATACGGCAACGAAGACCCCGTACAATTGTGCAGCTGAAGACATGCATAATGGATGAATGGGGGAATATTCCACTTTTTAAACGTAACAAACTTGTGTCTTCAGTGCCTAAATGCTTAATAAGTGTTATTAGAAGAAATGGTGATGTTTCACAGTGGTAAACACTCGACTGTCCCAACTTTTTTGGAGTGTGTTGCAATCATCTGATTTGAAATTACTGTACATTTTCAAAAAAAAAAAAAAAAAAAAACTATGAAATTCACAAGGTAAAACATCATATAATGTTTAGTTGTAGTGCTTTCAATATAGCAAAGGGTGAATATAATTTACAGATCACTCCTTTTTGTTTTTATTAGCATTTTTCATACTGTCCCAACTTTTTCCAGAATTGGGGTTGTATATATATATATATATATATATACTGTATATAAGGACTCCAGCAAAACATCCCTCTATGAACCATGATGGTGGCTCCCAGTTGACCTTTTTGGGAGAGAAAAGTAGACTAAATTTCCTTTAGTTTTAAGAGATTGTTCCAGATTCAAAGCAATTTTAAGGTCTTTTGACAGCATCTGTAACATACTGTTAATTATTATAAAAAATAATTTTTACTTGTCCCTCAGTTTGTAAAAAAATAAAATACATTTGCACATATTTTGCAGTAATGCACTAACAATGGACATCTATGGGCAACTGTACCAGAGGCTTTGAAAGCAGAATTTTTTTTTTTTTTTTTTTTTTTTAATGCTTATAATAATTATTCTGTACAAAAAGTTTATGTTATTTGATCTGTAAGGTTGTCTAAATTGTCCTTTTAGAGGTGGTATTACTGTCATATAGGCGTGTAAACTTCTGGTTGTGTTAGCAACGTAATTAATGTTGCTGGATTTTCTCCATGTAATCTGTTCTTGTGAGAATATCATGCAAATTAAGGGGTTTACTGTCATGACAGAAGTTAAAATCACACTAGTCTAATGTTAACATGTATAATGTTTAGGCATTTTGTTTTTGGCTATTCTAGTTTATACTCAAAACCTTTCAAAAAACAGCCCCAAAGATTTCCAATGTAATTGCATTTCTGTAAACACACTATTTTGATTTTTGTTACAAATTGAGAGACAAGTTGAAATAATTTTCTGTGGTAATCAACAGCATGCTGTAATCAACTTGCATTGAAGCCAGAACATTCTTCTTGGGCTGTCACTATCGATTATCTTTGTAATCAAGTAATCTAACGATTATTCTGACAATTAATCGAGTAATCAGAAAAATTATTCAAAAACTCTGTTTGCATAAAGTTGTCGAGGTAAAGTCACGTTTGGCTAAAATGCATTCATTAGCCTAAGTTTTGATAAACTCTACAACTGAATGATAAAAAAACATTGTGCAAACAATATCTAAAGCCAAATGACACCCAAAGCAGATCTATAATATAAAAAAATTATATAATTCAAGTTGACAGACATTGGCAACTCCACGTGTGCCCAACTTTTTTTAAATGCAAGATCTACTTTTTTTCATGAATTAATTCAACACGATCTACCCATTTCAGTTCAGAACTCAAATATGGGAAAACTGGTCATGGAAATAAAACATTTGATCTTTTCGGAAACAATGTATGCCCACCAATCTTGCTTATTGAGAATGAGTTATATTTTATGGAGATTTTGCTGTTTTTGTAACTCTCACCTTAAGACTGTCAGGATTCAGTCAGATCTATTGAACAGAAAATGTTTGTGCATCCGTAACTGCACGTGTAACTTTCATCAAGTCCGACAGACGTCTTTTTCATGACATTATTTTATGTTGCTTCATAAAAGCCTGTATTGCAAATGATTGTGTAGATAAAAAGGTTTAGAGTGCATTCCAATGTGTTTTTTGCTGAGTTCAGCGTGTCCCGTGCAGTAACGAGGACTCAACTTCTCTCCCATGCATCTGAAAGCAGCACTGCAGTTCAGCGGGTCTGTGAAAACGGGATGTCATCTTTTCAAGAGCTGCTGCATTGCTATAGTGATGAAATGGGTTTTCAGATCGACACACAACTATATTGTTTTTCAAATCTAAAGTCTTATACAGCTGACACCACTTGTCCTTAAGTTTGGACCCTCGTTCGTGGACTGTCACTTCCGCCTTATTTTCGATTCGTCGATTTGGCAATTTTACTGTATAATCGAGGAACTTATAAAATCGAGTAATCAAATTAAATAGAGTAATCATGACAGCCCTACATTCCTCAATCACTAACCACCTTAAAAAGATAAGAATAATATGTGTGGCACTGGTATAAAAGCATGCTATCTTTGAAATGATATTTAAGAATTCTGTTAATGGAAGTAAAATCGGTATGTTCAGATCTGATCATAACACTCAGAGAGTGTATTTGCATAAGATCTGGGGGGAAACACCATCTAAGCCAGGAAGCTAGGAAAGAATGAAGTCAAAAACATTTTACTATCAAAAATAAGATCTCTGTTGCTGAAGTGAAGTGAAGTTTGATTTGCAACCATGCCTACTGTTGATATGTCCTTGATGGCCCTCTAAAGATCCCTATGTAAAAATGAGCTGCATGTAGGGTTGCTCCGATACCAAAATTTTGGCTTTGGTACGATACCAGCCCTGGTACCTCGGTATTGATACTAAATTGATACTATAATCAACAAATAAAAAGCCTCAGATTTTTTGATGAAATTACACAGAAAATGACTTGATTAAAAGAACTGCAGAAAGTCTCACAGGTACAAATTATGCGTTTCCAATTTAAATTTTACTGGATTCCATGTTACATGTTTTAATTGAATGTTATGATCAAATGGTGTTTAATCAAATTGATACATACAGCTTTAATCAAATAAATGTTTTGGGGGGGAGGGGGTAAAATTAAATGCTGCACAACAGAGCTTCACAGTATTAATGAAAACATTAATGGGAAAAAAATGTGATTACCTGTGGCACAAGGCTGCTATGGCTGAATCACAACATGCTGATAAAACACTTGCATTTGTAATATTGCTTAAAGATACTACTACTACTACTACTACTACTAATATTAAAACAACAATTTCTTATTATATAATTGTTATTATAATTGAGTATTATTGGTACTTTTTGAATATTACATTTTTATACAGTAGTTACTTTTTTCGGTCTTCAATTTCACGCATCCAGTTGAATAGAGCTTTCATTTAAGTGGGACTTTTATTTTGACAGACCTTTGAGTTCTTCCTGTTTTTAATGTTTTGGTTATATCAAGCTTCCCATTAAAGCTGGGATAATCCCATCGTGACTCTCGAGCTGAAATCTCTGAGCTGCACCAATGGAGTTCATTTAAGTGTTAATAGCCATTTATACTCTAAACACACTGCATGAAAATTAAGCACCAGTAGTGTGTGTTGCATTTGTGTGAATGTGTGCGTGTGTGTGAAGCAGATGACAGAGAGCAGAGCAGCGCCTCTTGTTCTTTCTGTAGGGTGCAGCACATGTGACTGTATAATATTTAATTAAATAACATCCTTCTGCTGTTTAATGATCATACTTGGCCATATCCAGAGGGTTTTTATTTTATTTTCAAATTGTTATTGATTTAATCTCAAAACTGTCACATTTCATATCATTCGGTAATTAGGCAACAGTATACTGTAATATGGTACTGAAATTAGCAACAAGATGACATCGCACCATTTTTATTTTTTTGGTACCGAGATATTTCATTAGTACTGGTAATCCACACAACCCTAGCAGCATGCTCGATAAAAACACAAGCGCGCACTAACCAAATGAACTCTCGGAAAAAGGAATAAACCAATATACCCTGAAATGAGATCAATGTGTTTTACAGCCTCATTTGATAGACCAGAGCACCAGTTCTTCTGCTAAGGTGCCAGCAATGCAGACTTTTCCATGAATCCTATGAAAAACACTAACATTTCTAAATATGGATATTGTAATCCAAATGTCACTAGGAAACATCATTTGCCCACAACATGGTTGAGTAGATTTAGATAGTACAGGACATTTTTTTTTTTGGAAAGTTCTTTAGAAATGAGATATCCTAATGCATGCGTTGTTCATGCATCATGAATCATTTCGAAATGTGATTTGAATTATTTTTAGTTAAGGTTGTGGATATTTTAATGGCTGATGCCAATATCAACATCTAGAGAGGAGTGTGGTTGATGGCCGTTCTAATTGCAATATACTGTATAAAATACATCTTAATGATAGCAAATAAGATATACACAATATAGTTAAAAGATTCAAATACACAATTTAAAAAAAAAAAAAAATACTTTTTCCTATCTCAATTTAACACATAACTCAGTGTCAAAGGTAAGCCGTTGGTAGATACATTTTTAAACAGCCAAGAGGGCAAGGTAATTGGTTGATGCCAGTTATCTTAAAATAGGCAAATATTGCCCAACGAATTGGCCTGGCCAAAATATCAGTTTGATTTAAAATGTCTGAGTTTGCAGGGCACTTCATTTATTTCAAACAGTGTCAGTGATTTCCTTGAAATGCTGAGATAGGATGTTCCCCAAGACATCAGGCAAAGGCCTGATGCAGAAATCTATACTTGTTAGCAGGCTAAAATAATGTGTTATCAAAATGAGATCTCAGAGATCTACACATGTCTATTGATTAACTCTCTCCCTCTGCCTGACTCTATCATCTCAGCTGAATTAACACATAGAGATCACAAATATTTTATCTGCCTCATGTCCAGGGAGAATGAGTTTTCCATAATATGCAGAAGAGTAAATGAAAAAAGACAATGAATGGACCTCTTGATCACTGATAAGGCTGTTATAGTGCAATCGAAGATTATATAATGATCATTCAATAAAAATAAACCGAGATCATTTGAAAGCAATGGGATGTGATTACACTCAACAATACACAATCCCATGGTTCACAGCCCTCCTGTATTCTCAGTGCAGTAATACTCTTTATCTGTGCTTGTAGCTCATTATTTCACACTTTCTGTATTTCTTTTAACATTATCTGAAAGTTAAGAGCAAAACCATTAGTTTGAAACAGCTTGTGATTTCACTCTGACCCAGTGAGGGTAGTTTTCATGAGTGGTTATTTGGAGATACCAGGTTGCTTTTGTGACATAAGAGTCAATCGCAAATAAGGATGTTTGAGATGAAGAAAATGATCAATCTAGTTTAAAACGCATGTGCGAAGTTCTTACAAATATTATTTCTGTATGCATATTGATTTCATATGTTTTCGAAAAAACATTTATATAATTTTAAACAAGTTTTTATCTAATACGGTGGGTAAGGGGTCGTCTGAAAAGTCCACACATTGTGCCGAAACGTGGTAATACTGTGGAGGGTGTGATAAGGCACAGCCTGAAAAGTCCATACATCACATGCAACCCCCCACCCCCCATGAGAATTTTAATTCAGAAATGTAAAATAACATCACAGAGTCTATTTGAATTGCGTTTTTAATGTATTTTGAATAAAGTAATGAATCTGGACATAACAATTAGCATTATGACCAAAAAACAGGTGGAAAGACTGTTGCTTTTTTTTTTTTTTTTTTTTTTTTTAGGATTTACTCCTTCAGATAGGAATGGAGATTGTTTATATTGGAGTCACATGTCTGACAGCAGACTGGTCAGGTGCAAAGTGCACTGAACTCTGGGTAATGTTCGTAATTGGTGACTGTTTTGACACACAAGCACTTTTCTCCACAATTTTTCTCCAACTCAATTAAACACATCCCTAAAGAAAATCTGTTTACATAAGGAAATCCATAGCTGTCTCACAAAGCACAGAAACACATGGGGAGTTTCACACAGGCAGAAGCTGCCTCATGCCTCATTAATGTACTACACACTTGTTAAGTTAATTTAAGTCAAAGCAATGATCAAATCAATGTGACATTGAAAGGCAGAAGTAATGCATGTATATCCAGCTGACTATTAAACTGTTAAGTAATTTCACCCTCTTTTCCTGGAGAACTTGAGACAAAAAAAAAAAAAAAAAAAAAAGATTAAAAGAAAATACCAGAACTTTTTTCTAAAGTAGCAGAGATTAAACTATTGATACATACCTTTACACTGTGGATGGCATAGGAATGGCCCATCATCTGAGCTATAGGATGCCAGATGCTTCGCAGGTCCCACACGCGCAGACCACAGTCTACGGACCCTGTGACCAGAACATTCTAAAACAGAGTTAAATGTTTTGTCCAACATCTATTCTGTCATCTCAGATCCTGTTGCATACAGTAATTGAAAGACATGGAATACTACTTGTATACTGCATACTGTGCAGTACACAGTCTTAGCTGGTCTCCCGGCATGGCAAGAGCCCCAAAACCAGCAACAGACCAGGTTTACATTTATGCTGCCTTTATGACCTTGTTGGAGCTTGAAAATTATGGACCCCATTGACTTAAATTGTATGGACAAACCATTATGCCTGTAGAGTCTTTGTTTGTGTTGTTTGGAATTCCATGAGGGTGAGTAAATGATAAGATAATTTTCAAATCAGAGAGCGGCTGTATAGTTTTGATTCCAGAATTAAACAGTGCTTTTGCATATTTCAATACAATTTTCATCAAAAATGTATTCCAAAAGCTTAAAAAGGTCTTAACGTTTGGCTTTTTGACGCTTAAATGTCCATTGTATGAGAAACTTATTATGAGTTATCTTCAGTTTTGAAATTATAATTAAATACAAATCCAATATGTAATGACTGACAGTGAATAGACTTCTGCTTAAATAGAGGAAATACTTACCTGGTCATATTTGCACCAATCAAAGCTGAGGATTTCAGCCTTGTGTGCAGGGATAGCCAGCCTACACGATCCCACTTTCACATCCCATACTCGCAGTTTCCTGTCTCCTACCAACAAAGGTGAGCTTCAAATCTTAAATGTTATACTTTTAAATAATCTAAAAAAAAAGCAAGAAAAACTCTCAAATAAATCCCCAGTCTGCACTGTCTGCAGAACCCAGTGAACCATAATGCTAATTTCAAGGGCCACTCGCCCTCAGCATGAATGGACTCGGGGCAGGAGGGAACGATCGCTTGCCAAGAAACTGCATCAGACCCCACATTGCACGGGCCACAGATTTCTACAGGGAATCTTTCTTATTGTATCTCTCTTTTATTCTTGTCTTTACTCTCGGTCTCTGACCTTCCTCTAAAAGCACAGCACTTCCATTCAGTAGTAAATAGCCTCACCGTTCACCTTTTAAGTCGCAAGAAAACTACAATGTTAGCACTTTCTCCAAACTACAGAAAAAGATTCAGTCACTGGGGGAAACTCTGTATGGTTTAGATTAGAGCAATGCATAGGAACTCTGAGCTGGTATGATTAGCTCAATCTACAATAAATGTTGTTGACAAGAAATACTTTTGAGAAGTTGACATATATATATATATATATATATATATATATATATATATATTCTGTATACACACACACACACACACACACACACACACCCATATATAGATATCCTCAGGAATAAGGTTTATTATTCACAAGATATGAAGCTGGTGAGACAATGTATTTGCTGACGGGGGACATTTCCATATAGTCGCAATTTTCTTTGCATGCCCTCGCTTTAATTTCGAACACTTGATTTATCTAATCAAAATAAAAATATGCATTGAAGTGAGGATAAAAATATAGATGAATATTATCAATGATGACAGATTCAGATCACCATGAGGTGCCAGTGATTGTTTTATTTCACTTCTAGTGGCCGCTGCCATACTGTAGAATCAAGCTGTTTTAACTGTAGACTCTGTCCACAAAGGAATAAAGAGGAATAATAATAAAAATTAAAACAAATCTAATGGCAACTATCGGCATAGATTTTTGCAGATAACCAATAGTTCAAAAAAGCAACTATTGGCACCGTTATGCAAAACTGACAAATCAGTTTACCTCTAATTGAGGGAATACATGGTATATTTTTACTTTTAAAAATTCATTTGAAACACTGCAGAACTATTTAAAATGGAGCCATATCTAGGGATCAGAATATCACAGAGATTTGGTGGTGGGCTCTTTTGACTTGGACCAGTAAGTAACCCCATAGCAACGACCCAGAACACCCTAGCAACCCCATAGCAAGGTACTTAAAAAACTCAGAACACCTCAGTAATTGCAAAATAATGCCCTGGTAACAAACCACCCAAGCATTGTGGCAGCAAGTTTTGCATTAACAAGCAACACTCACATTGTCTGTAGAAGTTGTTGCACTAGTTGTAAAAGTATAGTATAAAATCTTGTCTGATCCTAATTACGAGATGTTCCTTGTGAATACAAACCAGGTCTGGGGTCCCAGCTGACAAAAAACATCTTAAAACAACATATGCTGCTTGGCTGGTCTTAGCTGGTCTGCTTGCTGGTTTTAGAGAGGTTTGGTGCATTTGTCAGCTGGCAAACCAGCTTAAAGGTTTAGCTGTTTATTTTAGCAGGGGATGATGTGGTAAATAGGTCCATATCAATACAGAATGAATCTCAGTTTCACAACACTAAAAATGGCACAATCAAAATAGGTTTACTTATTGATGATCCAATATATCACAATTCAAATGAACAGCCCTACTTTAGTTAATTATGTCTCAGGAGGCTTATGACTATTGTAACCTCTATTGATTAGGTGATGTGAAGCTGATGGAATAAATAAAAGCCACTCTGAAACATAACTCACAGGGGATTCCAGCCTGTGCCGCACAGTCCCAATAAATCAGGCTTATCACATACAAGCAGAGTGTGGGTGTATTTAAATAGCTCTAGGAAGATTTTAACAGATTGGTTTAGATGTGGTTCCATTTTCATGATTGGCCAACATGTGGCAACTTTTATGTAAAAGCAACTGACAGTACACTTACAGTATTCCAGCAGTACACTGGTTCCTCTAAGAGCAACGTGGGGTGAAGTGACTTGCTTAAAGACACAAAGGTTCATGGATCGCCCCTTGTGGAGTTTGAACCCTTCAGTAACCAACTCAGATCTTTAAAGAGATAGATCACTCAAAAATGAAAAAAAATAAAATAAAAAAAAAAGCACCATAAATGTGGTTAATACAACTCCATTTCACATCAATAACACCTATTCTGCCTTTCGTTATTTTTTACTCATTCCAAGGTTGTTTGTTGTTACCTTTTTCTATGAAACACAAAAGGAACATTTCTGAAGAATCTTCACAGTTTCTTTTTCATTGAACAACACCTCTTAGAGTCTATAAATCTGAGTTTAATGCAAGTTAAGCACAATCGACAGCATTTGTGGCATAATGTTGATTACCACAACAATTAATTTGGACATCATTTCTTCTCGAGTAAAAATTTAGGTTACAGTGAGGCACTTACAATGGAAGTGAATGTGGCCAATTTTTAAGGGCTTAAAAGGCAGAAATGTGAAGCTTATAATTTTATAAAAAACACACTTACATTAATTTAGTTAAAACCTGTGCATTATTTGAGCTGTAAAGTTGTTTAAATCGTTGTTTTTGCAGCAGACTAATGTTCCACATTACATGTCATTGCAAAAAGTTGCAAAATTGGACATAATTTTACATGGAAAAGGTTGGTAAGCGATTTTACCACACTAAAATCACGTTAACACGCATTTTGTTGATGTCTTGTGGCTATACTTCTGAAACAGTGAGTAATTTAATGTTTGCAGATTGACCCCAATCACTTTTAGTGTAAGTGCCTCACTGTAACCAAGATTTTTGATTTTTGCTTTTTTTTTTTTTTTTTTTTAAAGAAGGGAAATATTTTTGGTGGTAATCAACATTATGCCACAAATGATGCCGATTGAGCTGAAATTGTATTGAACCAAGAATATTCCATTTACACCTGATTTTTAGATGCTTCTTGGGTGATCCGATCACATGTGGTCAGACGAGACACATCGCTGTTTAAACCTGGTCACTTAAATGTGTCTCCTGTGACCACTTGCATTTGGATTTCGAGGGGAGGGTCTCTGATTTCAAGGCAACATACATCAATCACTAGGTTACTGTGTTACTGCATGATATTGAAGCGCAACAAAATAAGAAAAGACAAGAAAGCGTGAAAAAAAAAAAAAAACGACACACTGGTTCTCCTAGATTCATTTGAAATTTAACCTAAGCACAATAGCAACATTTCAAGCAGAATTTGCCGTTACTTAACTGGAGTACCTGAAAACCTGCTTCACTGGTGTCCAGGACACATTCAGGACAGATTAGTGTTTACACCTCAAATGCAATGTCTTCACATGCGTTTTGGACTAACTTCGTATCTCTTTTTTGTGATCACAAAACATTTTAGATCCCGTTTAGACCTGTATGTAGCGCTGATCACATGTGATCAGATCACCTGAAACGCATCTTTATACAGGTGTAAACGGGGTCAGTATTTACCCTTCCGCAAAAAAAACAAATACCATGAGGGTGAGTAAATAATGACAATTTTCATTTTTGGATGCACTATCCCTTTAAATAATTTTATGCAGAAAGTAACAACCAGCCCTCTGTAAACTGATGGCAAGCTGTGGCAGGTTGCCACATATAAAGGAAAGCAAAAGTCTGATGTTGGCTTCTTGCTCTTTGCTTATATAAGTTGTTCCTCTGATGAGAAAACCCAGCATATCAATAACCTATGTGTCTCTGATGATGCTGCATTTCACAGAACCTTTCTCCCATGATCACAATCAGCGTTGCCTCTATCCTGGGGTTTAGTATTGATTTTCAGACACACCTCATTATATATGTGGGGTCAACACCTAATAGCAAATTTAATAGAGGTTTTATGTACATGATCTCTCAAAGAACCAGAGATGGGCTAGATATGTACATTCAGATGTAGTCATTAAAGGATTGTGACATACACTGAGACATATTTTTTCTGTTGTGATGGTTATTGCTACATGCTCCCCCCTTATAATGCATTCAAGAACTGTGACAAGGAGTCAAGCACTCCTAAAATGCATAAGAGTCAACACTCAAAAACGAAAATTCTGTCATCATTAACCCAGTAATGAGACACTCATTACTTTCTTTCATCTGTGGAACACAAAAATGATTTCTAAATATTGACATGACTCAAAAAAGTGATCTTCATAGGGACTTGTCATTCTGTGGACGTGCTTATAAGGCCACAAGTTTAATGAGTCTGGGCTTCAATTGGAGAGCTCCGGTACATTTAACACTAACAGTAGAAGCACACAAATAATATGCTGCTGAAGGCCGTCTGTGATGCTGATAAGATCAGAACAGTGCAGTTTGGAGCTGCCGAACTCTAGGCTCTGACAGCAAAGTAAAGTGCTCACCAATCCCTTCTGTTTGGGCATACTCATGAGAACCTTGTGATCTCTTTCTCACGCAAACACAGATGCAGATATTCAACCAGTATCAAAACAAAAAGCAAACAGTAAATCTTCTGTAAGTTCAACAGTATGCTTCTGACCTCGAGTGGTGAATGATGGTACTACCCGTCCAAGTTTAAAAACTTGACAGCATTATTAAGTTCATGTACGGATGCTCTGGCTTTCAGGAACAAATTTGTGATCTTTTATTTTAGGCCTTTTTGCCACTTTTACTGAGAGGGATAGCAGAGAGAACACAGAAAATGATGGGGGGAATAGGATTGTAAAATGATGCAACACAACTTAATACATTAAAGCATGAATTCCAACCATTAGGCCACATCTCAGATACAGTTGTGATTGTAGAACTCAAAAATATATTTGAGCCTATTTTTTTTTTTTAAGATTGACACATTTCAAATTCGTAACAAAGTTCCATCAAATTTAATTGTGCAATATTTAACCAAATTAAATTAATAAAACTTAAAATACTTTTTTTAGTTTTATTAAAGTTTACTCAATTCAATTTGATGGAACTCTGTTATTAAATTGAAATGCGTAAATCTTAAAATGCAGAGTGTAACAAGTTGCTCTATGGTGTTTAATTAACCTGTAATTCAATTTTAATAAGCCAAGTATTAGATCAAAAATCAAAACATTGCATATGTATAAACATTTTACTTTATTAACCACTAAATATGTTGAACTTATGTTTACATGTATGCATTTGGCATTTTGCATTACATTCAAGCAATACAGTATGTGGGCTCCCAGAAATTGGAATCAGTGACCTTGGCATTGCCAAAAACATACCGATACATTTTCTTCTATTCATAGCTGCCCTAAAGTGATAGTTCACCCTAAAATGAATATTCTGTCACCATTTACTCACCCTCATATTGTTCCAAAACTATATGGCTTTCCTTCTTCCATGGAAAACAAAAGGAGATGTTAGGGTTAGGCAGAATGTTTACCTCAGTCAATTTTCACTTTCATTGTGTGAAAAACAGATGCAGTGAAAGTGTATGGTGACAGAGGCTGACATTCAGCCAATCATCTCCTTTCGTCTACCACAAAAGAAAGTACATCATATGGGTTTAGAACAAGACGAGGATGAGTAAATGATGACAGAATTTTTGCTTTTGAGTGAACGATGTTTTTAATGCATATGCATGTCTGATCACACTTAGATTCTTGAATATCTTATGGTATCCCAACACAGTAAATTTGAGGAGTAGATAAAGCAGCAATACCTCAGAGTTTCATGGGAGGACAGATAGATACGATATACTTTTATTCATCCCCACAGGAGAAATTCAATCCGACACAGTAGCACATAATAGTAATACATATACATAATAAATAAATATCCATAAATATACATAAACACATGCTTTAAACACAGTTAAAAAACCACACACATACATAAAAATTAAAACTTAAAATTTAAAATGTTTGACACTTAATCAATAGTGTGAGACATGCTGTGGACAGTGGCATTGAATAATCTAATGGCAGATGGCACAAAAGACCCTCCTAAACGTTTTGAAGCACAGGGTTGAATATATCTCTGACTAAACCTACTCTTCAATTTCCTCATATCCTTATAAAGAGGATGTGAAGGGTTTCCCATAATGTCTCCCAGCTTCCCCCTCATCCTCACCTCAATTACCCTTTCCACATTATCTAATTTTATCCCCACCATTGAGCTTGCTTTCCTCACTAGTTCGTTTATCTTATTGGCCCCAGTTGTCCCAGTGCCTCCCCCCAGCACAGAAAAGCAAAATAAAGTACACTGGCCACCATAGCTTGATAAAACATCTGCAACAGCTTTGTACTCACATTAAAAGACCGTAACGTCCTAAGGAAGAACAACCTACTTTGCACTTTCTTATAGACTGCCTCTGTATTATCTGACCAATCCAGTTTGTTGAGGTGCACCCCTAGGAATTTAGAACTGTCCACAATTTCAACTCCCTCCCCCCTGATTGTGACAGGAGTAGGTGGCTGCCTACTTCACCTAAAATCAACCACCAGCTCCCTAGTTTCTTTACATTTAACTGAAGATGGTTTCTGTCAGTTTACAAAGTTCCCTATAAGATCTCTATATTCTCCATCCATGTCCTCTGTAATACATCCGACAATGGATGAGTCATCTGAGAACTTTTGCAAATGGCACGCTCCAGAGTTATATTGAAAGTCAGGAGTGTATACAGTGAACAAAAAAGGTGACAGAAGTCATGTCCTGACTATACTTTGTGATCAGCTGAATGCCACTTTGGTGAATTAAAGTACCAATTTCCTCTTGAAACAGCAAAATCTGTACATTATTCCAAAGTTTTGGCCGCTAGTGTATAGTATATATATACCCTGCGGTGCACCAGTACTACTCAGTACCAGCTCCGATGAGCATCCCTGCAGTCTAACAAACTGTGGCCTATCTGTGAGATAGTCTACAATCCATGACCCCATACTCTGATCCACCTTCACCGTAGAACTTCTACTTCAACTCATTCTACTTACCTGAGGCTGAAGCAAAGCAGGCAGGTATGTGAGGAGACCAGATGGTGCTGTAGATCACTCCCTCATGACCCTGCAGGGAACCCAACAGCTGACATTTCTCTGGATCCCACTGTAGGAAAACAGGACAACCATCAAACATAATTATATGAAAAAAATAAAATAAAATAAAAAATCAATACATAAAAAAAAATCTAATGCTAGATCTGCCATTATGTTGGGGTATCATGCCTTATAATGCCATCATAATTTTAAAACAGACTCAACAGGAAGAAAGATCAAGGCCTTGTTTTTTGAAAACATGCATTTTTCACTCCACTTACCACTTTGGCTGTGTGGTCCCATGATCCTGATACCACCAGGTTCTCTTGCCGTGTCTGACTCCAGTCTACTGCATAGACCTATAAGATCATATGTTTTACAGTCATAAAAGTTACAAAGTGTTACATATGAAAGTAAATGAAAGTAAAGGAGCTTTAACATCAACTGTATTTGGAGTTGAGAGTGTGAACTCACCTCTTGTGTGTGCCCTTTCAGCACCTGCAGAAGACCTTGAGGGTTGGCTGTGTCCCAGATCTGCAAAGATCCATCACCTCCTCCCGTCACCAGCACATGTTCATTGTTCTCGCTCCATGTTACATGGAAGAGCCCATCATTCCAGTCAAAACGGCCCATAAGACAAAAAGATAATCATCCTTTCACTCACTGCACTGTAAACCCTAATGTTGTCATTACTGGAAAAATCAAGTTGTCTAAATATAATTTGAAATGTCATGTTTTGGGTTCATAACTCAAATATCTACATTCCTTGAACTTGTTTATCTTAAAAATCTATAGACTTAACATTTTAAGTGTTAATAACTCAAACTATTGAGTAAAAAGTTGAGGCGATGGGGACTACCCATAATGCCTTGCGCTTGATTATTTAATTATGTTTCCTTGGTCAAAGGGAACATATGGGGAATTTAAATAGTTGTTATTAGGAAATCATAGACGCTTTAGCTCTTTTGTGGTATTATTTAAGTTGTTTTGTTGAAAATGCAGTTGTTTCGTGTGATGTCAGCATTAGGGTGATCTGTGCCCCCTTTGGTCAAGTTGGACTCAGTTAATGTGCAACTGAAGTACATGTAAATACGCACTTCAGGGGAACATTTGATTTATTTAATGACTGACCAAGAATCGTTTAATCTTCTTTATTTGAGCTGTGATATTGTAAGATCTAAATTTGTGTCAGTTCAACTAAATTATTAAGTAGAAACAAAAATAGCCAGTCTGAGTATACTTGCATCTAGTTACCTTAAATAGTTCCGTTCATTCCATATGGACACCAAGTTATATGAACTTAATCACACAAGTTTTGAGGGAACGAGTTAACTCAATCAATTGAGTAAAGTAAACTTATTAGGGTCTTCATGTGCACCAAATCCTTGCAAGATGAAATAATGTACATGTAAATCACAAATAAATATTATGTAAATTTCACTGTATTAGAAACATAGCTATAGCTACAGTTTATACATGACTAACATAATTTTTCTTTGCAATTGCTTTTAACCAACTGATTCGCCTTAAAAAACAGTGAAAAATTATATATAACATATATATATATATATATATATATATATATATATATATATATATATATATATATATATTTACATTTATGCATTTGGCAGATGCTTTTATCCAAAGCAACTTACAGTGCCCTTATTACAGGGACAAACCCCCTGGAGCAACCTGGAGTTAAGTGCCTTGCTCAAGGACACAATGGTGCTTACCTTCTGCTTACCAGTTCAGTGCTTTAGTCCACTACGCCACCACCACTCCTACACACATATATATATATACATCTACACACACACTGGTGGCCAAAATTTGGAATAATGTACAGATTTTGCTCTTATGGAAAGAAATTGGTACTTTTATTCACCAAAGTGGCATTCAGCTGATCACAATGTATAGTCAGGACATTAATAACGTGAAAAATTACTATTACAATTTGAAAAAAAAATTCAGAACTTCTTAAACTACTTCAAAGAGTTCTCATCAAAAAATCCTTCACGTGCAGCAATGACAGCTTTGCAGATCCTTGGCATTCTAGCTGTCAGTTTGTCCGGATACTCAGGTGACATTTCACCCCACACTTCCTGTAGCACTTGCCATAGATGTGGCTGTCTTGTCGGGCACTTCTCACACACCTTACAGTCTAGCTTATCCCACAAAAGCTCAATGGGGTTAAGATCCATAACACTCTTTTCCAATTATCTGTTGTCCGATGTCTGTGTTTCTTTGCCCACTCTTTTTGTTTTTTGTTTCAAAAGTGGCTTTTTCTTTGCAATTCTTCCCATAAGGCCTGTACCCCTGAGTCTTCTCTTTACTGTTGTAAATGAAACTGGTGTTGAGCGGGTAGAATTCAATGAAGCTGTCAGCTGAGGATATGTGAGGTGTCTATTTCTCAAACTAGAGACTCTGATGTACTTATCCTCTTGTTTAGTTGTACATCTGGCCTTCCACATCTCTTTCTGTCCCTGTTAGAGCCAGTTGTCCTTTGTCTTTGAAGACTGTGGTGTACACCTTTGTATGAAATCTTCAGTTTTTGGCAATTTCAAGCATTGTATAGCCTTCATTCCTCAAAACAATGATTGACTGACGAGTTTCTAGAGAAAGCTGTTTCTTTTTTGCCATTTTTGACCTAATATTGACCTTAAGACATGCCAGTCCATTGCATACTGTGGAAACTCAAAAACAAACACAAAGACAATGTTAAGCTTCATTTAACTAACCAAATAGCTTTCAGCAGTGTTTGATATAATGGCATGTGATTTTCTAGTACCAAATTAGCAATTTAGCATGATTACTCAAGGAGACCTGTCTAGATTTGATCAAAAATGACTTTTTTCAAATAGGGATGGTGCTGTTTTTTTACATCAGTAATGTCCTGACTATACTTTGTGATCAGCTGAATGCCACTTTGGTGAATTAAAGTACCAATTTCCTCTTGAAACAGCAAAATCTGTACATTATTCCAAAGTTTTGGCCTCTAGTGTACAGTATATATATATATATATATATATATATATATATATACATACATACACACACACACACACACACACACACACACACACACACACACACACACACACACACTCACACACACTCACTCACTACCGGTCAAAAGTTTTGAAACACTTGACTGAAATGTTTCTCATGATCTTAAAAATCTTTTGATCTCTACCACCCCTGGAGTTCGCTAGTTCGAATCCCAGGGCGTGCTGTGTGACTCCAGCCAGGTCTCCTAAGCAACCAAATTGGCCCGGTTGCTAGGGAGGGTAGAGTCACATGGGGTAACCTCCTCGTGATCGCTATAATGTGGTTCGTTCTCGGTAGGGCGCACGTGTGAGCGTGGTTGCCGCGGTGGGTGGCGTGAAGCCTTCACACTCGCCATGTCTCCGTGGCAACGCGCTCAACAAGCCACGTGATAAGATGCGCCGGTTTACGATCTCAGACACGAGGCAACTGGGATTCGTCCTCCGCCACCCGGATTGAGGCGAGTCACTACGCGACCACTAGGACTTAAAAGCACATTGGGAACTGGGCATTCCAAATTGGGAGAAAAAGGGGAAAAATCCAAAAAAAGAAATAAAATATTTTGATTTGAAGGCGTATGCTTAAATGTTTGAAATTAGTTTTGTAGACAAAAATATAATTGTGCCACCATATTAATTTATTTCATTACCAAACTCAAATTTAATTTAAAAAAAAAAAATTTTTTGAAATTGATGACTTGGACCAAATAATAAAGAAAAGCAGCCAATAACTGCCCAGCATAGATGGGAACTCCTTCAATACTGTTTAAAAAGCATCCCAGGGTGATACCTCAAGAAGTTGGTTGAGAAAATGTCAAGAGTACATGTCTGCAAATTCTAGGCAAAGTGTGGTCACTTTGAAGATGCTAAAATATAAAACAGTTTTGATTTATTTTGGATTTTGTTTAGTCACAACATAATTCCCATAGTTCCATTTATGTTATTCTATAGTTTTGATGACTTTATAATTATTCTAAAATGTGAAGAAAAATAATTATAATAAAGAATAAGTGTTTCAAAACTTTTGACCGGTAGTGTATATATACTGTATATCTATCTACAGTATCTACTTTATCTATCTATACTGTATGCATGTATGTATGTATATATATATATATATATATATATATATATATATATATATATATATATATATATATATATATTATTATTATTATTATTTTATTTTGTCTGGGTGACATGACTCTGGCATTTCTTTGCGAGATTCACCATACTATATGCACACTCTATACAATGTACTGAAATACAACAAATTACCTCCTCACAAGTGCAACTTCTGCCTCTCTTTGCTCCAGCACAAGAAGTGTCCCACATCCTAAAAGGAACAAAAACGATTTTAAAACATTTAATTAAATGTAACTGATCAACTTATTAAATAATGTGTATTTATGCAAATTATATGATTATGCACAATATTAGCACTACCTGCTATTCCATAGTACTGAGATGAAGCACAGGCGAGTGTTGAAGGGAGAAAAGGAGATATCTCCACCGCATAACCATGACGCCCTGGAGACCTGAATAACTTCATACTCACTTTTTACTTGATATAACGCCAAGGTGAAGCTATTATATCACGATAATTAATCATTCTAGTCTATAAAACCCTGAACTGCAACGGTGATCGCACAATAAATTTACAATCGAAGCAATGACAGAATACGAAAAAAAAAAAAGAAAAGAAAAAAAATTACTAAGATATTAAAACATTTGACATAAAAGCACGTGCATATTAGTTACTGGAGTTTGTACTCTTGTATCGCTGTTTACTTACGCGTTTTGACAGACGTGGAAAACATGGCACTTTGATTGGTCAAAAGGGGTTATGAATGGTTTGCAGCAAAGGCTTTACAGCAAGTCAGTCCACTGTCGGCCATCTTTGGAACGCTTTCGGGAGGCTATTTCCAGTCATGCCAGTGCAGCTCCTATCAACTTGAATGGAGAAAGACCAAAATCTCAAAAACGGTTGGTCAAGAGTACGATCAAAGAATATATTTCAAATCATCAATAAAATATGACAATACTGGTATCATAAATTGTAATTCTTTACCCCATATTAAGCTAATAAACGAAATATTTCCGCCTTGTATAGTTAATGCGCATGCGCGTTCTACAGTTGCTTGACAGACGATGTCTGTATCTATAAGGTGATTGGCTCTTTTAACTGTAAGACGGGATTTTCTTTCTACAGCCGTTGACCATTGGGCGCTAGAGCTCCTTGGTTGAGCGTTTCAGTGTCTCCCATTCATTTAAATAGAAGTGGCCCGTCTCTGCTAAGTAATCACTGTATGTAGTCACTAATGATGACGCTTATCAGGTTATAACCACTAGATGGCAACATTTCTCTCGTGAAGACCACTGCCTCCTCAGACCTCTCAAACGTCCCCAAAAATCAATCAGTTCATTACAGTAATTTTTTTCTGTTTTTTTTTTTTCATTCAAATGTTTTTATGTTTTCAACGATTTAATATCATTAATATAAAACATAAAAGATAATTCGTTCTCTTAAATTATTTTTAATTTTTTTATTTTATTTTCTTTTATGCTTATTGTGATAGGTACAGAATGATTACCCTACCTGTATCATGGATCATGGTATGTACATGGCACTCCAAAGTACTTCACAGTGGTACTTCCAAAAATTACAAAATTACAAACAGTACAGAGACATGTGTTGGAGGGTTTAGATGTACGTATATGCTTTATAGGTATAGGATGTTATTGTTTAGTTATTTTATTATTTATTAACTTAATTTTATGCTAGATAATTATATAAACGTGCATTCCAGGGACAATTAATTAAAGCTAGATATAGTATATAATAACATAATTAGACAAACTACAAAAAAAAAAAAAAAAAAAAGAAAAGAAAAGTGTTGCAAATTTGCATTTTAAAGGTCAAATTCATGTGCCCCTGTGTGTGTGTGTGTATGTGTGTGTGTTAGATATGCCAGATATTGGCCCTACCAGTTTTGAGGTCAGTAAGTCAAAGCGACTGTGTGCAAACTCACTGTGCCCTAAAGCCTAGAATGAGATCTATCTGAGCCATGATCACATCTTTATACTCCTTATATCTTGCAGGCAGACTATATAAACCACATTTTGTAGAAGCTTAACCATTTTCATGTGTGGAAAATGATTCAGCTGACAGGCTTCCTGGCCACTTTCACACTGCTGACTCTCTGGCTGTGTGGTGTTTTGGGGAGATCATGTGTGCCCTTGATATATGACGGCCACTTCAAAGGCAGGGGCCCAGCGTGAGAATCAGCCGTTCTAAAGCAGATAACTGGCGGATTTATGGCCCCGCACTTTTCCCATGAATGTCGGTGGGCAGCAGGCGCTGTTTGCCTTAATCCCTATTCACTTGGAAATGCTGATACTTTTTCTCTTAAGGAATTTAATGGTGTGACAGTGATTTACTAATGTAAATCTGTCTAACAGACCCTGGCATAAAGGGAGTGGATTAGGCCAGCATAAAGACCCATCTTGGGGAGGAGAGACGGGCGTTGTTTTGCTTTCATGTGGCGCACACTGCACCCGGACCAATGGTTTGTTCACGCACACCAAAACTGCCACAAACGTTTTGACTTGAGCTTTCCCTGAGGGACCAGTGGGGGGCCTTGAGCGACCTTGTCTTCAAAAAACAATAAACATCCAATGAAAATAGCTTATATGTTTTTTGTTTTGAGAACTTGTTGCAGCATTCGATATATATATATATATATATATATATATATATATATATATATATATATATATATATATATATATATATATATATATATATATTTTTTTTTTTTTTTTTTTACCCAAAAAGGAATATTCTGTGACCATTTAGTCACACTAATGTCGTTCCAAATCTGTATGACCTCCTTTCTTCCATAGAAAACAAAAGTAAATGTTAGGCAGAATGTTAGCCTCAGTCACTATTCACTTTCATTGCATCTTTTTTCAGTACAATGAGAATGAATGGTGACTGAGGCTAACGTTCTGCCTAACATCTCCTTTTGTGTTCTATGGAAGAAAAAATTATATGGGTTTGGAACAACATGAAAGTGAGTAAATTATGACAAAATTGCTGGTGATAATGCAACAATACTGACTAACTTCTCAATTTCTTGATGGTGTATGTGTTTTCTTCGTTAAATTAGTTTATTGCTTACTCAAACTTGAAAGTTTGTTGACAGATTTATTAGTGTTGAAGTGGCACGTATAACTGCAGTTGTTTGTTTCATTCATTGGTTTCTTTTGCATTATTAGAAAAACACATAAAAGAACACAAATATTTTTTTCTACCATACAATTCCAAGAACTCAAATGATGCTATGGGAAAACAATTACTTTCTCTCATAACATTCCAGGATCTTTTGTGGTGAAGGAAACAGAATGATGGTTTTATGGCATATGTGTTCAAATGAAAAACAAAACTCTTTCAATTTCTTTAGGACAGCTGTTTTTTTTTTTTCTTTCTTTCTTTTTTTTTTTGCATAGAAAATGGTTACATCTTACAGAATGTGGCATGGTTATTAAAAAGGTAACAAAGTCACAGTAGTATTATTCAACTGAGAATCTCAGATATGAGTATTAATGAATGTTATTTTTAAATTGTTCAGGAGGTCTGTTGTGTAATATGGAGAAGATCCTGTCTCCCCAAAAACAGTAGTGACTGAAGTGCATCATACCAACTTACTCATCTATTTTCAATATAAACTCTAGTTTGAATCTTACACATATACAGATTTACAAACTGGATTGTTAAATCATTACAAAACTGATTCACGCCTCACTTTAGTGATTATCTGCAAAACCTTTGGTTTGTCTTTGAAAAAGTTTTTCTGTTTTACTCAAAAAAAAAAAAAAAAATACTGTGTGTGTAAGCATTTGTGAAAATCAGACAATACACTTTTTCTCTGAAAAATCTCAAAGCATTAAATCTCAAATGTAGCATATTTGTTTTAGGAGTGTTTTTGCAGGCACTGTTACACAGTATAGCCCTTTTCAAATGAAACAACGAAAAAGGAATATTCTGTATTCAATACAAATTAAGCTCAATTGACAGCATTTTTGGCATAATGTTGTTTACTACAGAAAAAGACTTCTACTTGTCCCTCCTTTTCTTAAAAAAATAAAAAATCAAGGTTAGTGAGGCACTTACAATTGTAGCAAATAAGGGCAATTTTTGGAGGGTCTACAGGGAGAAATGTGAAGCTTATAATTATCGAAGCATTTACTTTAATTATTGTGCATTATTTGAGCTGTTAAGTTGCTTAAATCATTTTTACGGTCATTTTAGGGTTTTCTGGTTTACGCCATCACAGGGTCATGGCAACAAATTTGAAAAATTGGATATAACATTGCACCGAAAAGGTTGATAAGCGATTTTATTATACTAAAATCATGTTAATTTGCATGTTGTTTACATCTTATGGCTATATGTTTGAAAACAGTGTGTATTTTAACATTTACAGATTGACCCCATTCACTTCCATTGTAAGTACCTCACTGTAACCCAGATTTTTTTTTTTTTTTTGAAAGACGAAATATATTTTTGTGATAATTAACATTATGCAAAAAATGCTGTCAGTTGAGCTTAACTTGTATTGAACCCGGAATATTCCTTTAAGCAAAACAGCCAAACTTCTCTGCAAAAACAAAGTAGATGAGTGAGAGAATAAAGAGATTGATGGGGATTTTTTCTTTAAAAATGGCATTGCTCTTCATCCTCAAAGGTGAAGTGTGTAATTTCACTAGTGTCACTAAACTGAATTGCAAAAATAATAATTGTTTACAAACAGCTTTCCCGAACACTTCCCCGACTTCTATTTGTCAGTGAAACTCACTCAAAATCACGCCATTGGTTGAACCAGTGTTGCAATGTCAGGCTAGTCGGAATATTCAAACAAACCAATCAGGGTTAAAAGCGCCACAGAGCCAGTGTTTAAATTTTTCATGGGAATCAATCAACGAATGGCTTACTTATAGTTGTCCCTGCATAATGGGATATGTACAAGTATTTAAACATTGAAGAAATTACACACATCACCTTTGAGATTTTCACATGAGTAAAAATCTTTTTTTTTTCCTTCCAGAGAGTTTTCTCATTTTTGATGTTGCATATGTGCAGAAGTGTGTAAAACTGGTCACAAAAAGCCCCGTGGTGGTGACCAAAACATCTTTTATGTACAAATAATGGAAGATTTCCAGCTGCAACAAGAGCTTTGAGCTAATCCAACACTTAAAACGCTCCCACTTCAGTTCCCCATGGTCGGTATGGTTTACTGCTGCTCCCACTGCTTCCGCTGCTCTGTTGGGATGTGGAAACAGAAGGGCTTACAACCGAAGAAGCCAATGTTGATGCTGTTATACTCTGACTGAAGAACGGGAATCCTCCAGGAAACGATAGAGGGAAGGTTTGTGCCGCGGCTGCTGCCGCGTGAACGGTAGCTGATAGCGAAAGGAGCGAGGAGGAAAGTGGCGGTACGCATGGAGTGACACTGCCTGTAGATGGCGCTCTTAGTGCAGTGTCATTGTGAGCAAAGGACGAGGTCAGGAGGGCTGCACCCCTCTGTGGGACCTCAGACAGCCTGCTTGAGGAGCTCTCTGAGGACGGAAGTCTGCTCTGTTGCAGGAACGCCACGGGAATGGGATGCAATGCCCAGTGGTGCGGGTGCAGGGCCTGCTGCTGATGGGCCATGGATGTGGTCATGGCGGCCGCTTCCCTCTGAGAGGCGCAGCTGCTGAGGTGAGAAACCAGACGGACGCGGAGGGGGTCGCTGGAGTCCAGACCTTCCACTGAGCTCAAATACCTGGCCACTTCAGTTAGACACTCCCTGAAGCCAATGCTCATGAAGTCCATTGCCAGGGAATGGGCATCAAAATATCCTGAGAGAGAGACAGAGAGTGAATAATTAAAAGCTCTTTTATCAGAAACTTTAAAATCCCTTAAACTTTATGAATCCACCGGTGGGTCCAATATCACGGCGCTATATCACGAAAAAAGATTGCGCTTAAA
This sequence comes from Myxocyprinus asiaticus, assembly GCF_019703515.2. Classification (NCBI taxonomy): domain Eukaryota; kingdom Metazoa; phylum Chordata; class Actinopteri; order Cypriniformes; family Catostomidae; genus Myxocyprinus; species Myxocyprinus asiaticus. Next base: position 9,973,381 of record NC_059368.1, on the reverse strand, counting down.
ATTTTAAAGTTCCCGTATACATATAGTAAGTCAGGCATATGAGGTATCATTGGAAAGCTTACAATCTGAACTTTTCAAAGAATACCATCACTTTTGCATTTATATTACATAAAATAACAAAATATGGGCTGAAAACATCCGTGTTGCAAATTAGTGCCCCCTAGAGGTAATAGGTAGAAATATTAATGTGAATATAAATGTCATTCACATAGCACTTAAATAGACAAGTCACATATCAAAAGAAAGCTCTCATTCTCAGGAATGCGGCTATATAGTTTATTTAATTGCCCTAATACCACAGTTCGAAAGATTTTCAAAAGCATCACAACCTGAAATATGATTTCTGTAAGACATCAAATACAAATGTCTCACTTATACGCTGATCATTGCTGCTGTAAGCCCCAAGCAGCCAAAAAAGGTATATCTGCTCTTACCTCAGGAAGTTTTCTAAAAAATAAGCCTTTTTTTTTTTTACTTGTCTTTGAGCTTGCTAGGCTGAATAATCCAATGTTATATCTTAGATGTCCGGAACAAAATATGTCATCCAGCAGGAAAAGTATGGTAAACATATCATCAGAAAAATATATTTTCGACTACTAATTATACAATGTTATACATCATTGCAAATGGGAGGACCTCAGCTTTGTAATGACACCTAGACTGAGCTTCTAGTCCATTTGGAGTCTAAGATATTCAATAAAACAATGAGGGTAATGCATGAACTGAAAATTAGACTGAATGTCTAAGGATGATCACATCTGTGAGGGCTGAAATGCGTTAGAGCGCCACCTACAACATTTCAGATCTATAAATTTTGATGGCATTTGATGAAAAAATTCGAATGCTTGCTGCCATCTTGTGAAATGAAATAAGACTTTTCAACGTGAGATAGAGTGAACAGAAACAGAATCACATGCTTACAAATTTAGGACAACAACAACAATAAAAAATCTTACTTTTTGTTCATCAAAAGAATGTAAACATACTGTACACAATATTAATTATGAAAAATTTGAGTCTTTTTTTAATTTGGATTATTATTATTATTTTTTAATTTTTTTATTTGACACATTTGTTTATTTTTATTTATTTTCAATTAGTCCACAGTTTGTGTGAATGGTGAGCTTTTAAATTTGAGTGTGAAAAATTGCAGGCGGAAGCCCAAAAATGCACCAGAGTGAGCCAACAGCTGGTGTTGGTCGTGATGAATCAAAGCAGAGATACGCCGTCAATAGCACCGACCAATGGAACCCCACAGTGCTCAAGAGACTGACTGGGATTGTGACCTGAACTGTTTGTATGTTTGTTGTGTTTCAGTGCTTCGGTTTTAACACTCATTGGAAAAGCCTAACAAACCCCAACAGTGCAGCCTGTGAATGTGTCCTCATTCCCCTCCCATGGATTTATGAAAGCAAACACATTCCCAGGGTCAAGTGCTTCTTTTGTCCTGCCAGCGCTTTCCCACGAGTTCAGTCCTACCATTAACATTGATTTGCACTTTAATCCTGTCAAATGGAAACTCCACGCTCAAATTTCACTACAGTGTTAGGTGGAGTACAAAACATGTAGCCAACAGCTCATACCTTTCCCTCCTGTGGCCTGGAGCATCTTCAAATGATCAACCGTCATCTGCAATATTTCTGCTTTCTCTAATTTAGCAGATCCCTAGGGAGAAGAAATGGGATATGCAAGGGGGAAAAAAACGTTTTATATGGTTTTAATATGATATCTTGGATGAAATCATGTGCCAACACCCTCTTCTATTTACGTACTGTTTATTTAGTGTTTTTATAATAACCAGTACTTTGAAATTGCATACATAAAGCAGACAGAAACTAGAGCAGAAATCTAACATGAACTCACCTGCTTCTCAAATGCTGTTGGGACCAGGCGACGCAGCTCCGATAAACTATTATTTATTCGATCTCTGCGTCTCTTCTCAATGATCTGCAATGATGATTACATAATAATCAACATATAATATATCAGTGTTTGAAATGAATCCACTTTTATCTTAAAATCAAATCAAGAACATGTCCAAAGTGGCGAATTACCCCTCTCCGCTTCTTTCTGGCCATAACTTGGGATGTTGTGGTAGGTGAGCCACATCTTATAAATGAACCACTGCTTTGACTTCAGGGAAGAAAAAAGTGAGGAAAGTGTATCAGTACACTGTAAACATGAGCTAATTCTACCTGATCTGACCCTTAAAATTACTTTTGTTGGTGTAGCCTCATGTAGTCGGGTTGATTCAGTGATATTAAATAATATTTTTGACTTGCTATTTTTTATTTGAACAGACTATACTAGAAGCACATTTTTTGGGATATACAATAAAACATTTCTGTGTGAACAGAGCTGTTTGTTAACACTTTATTATAACTTTGATAAGTCATTATAATCACTAGACTGCTTTATAGAGGCTACTTTAATAGGCCTATACATTCAAACATTGAGAAATTTCAGTAACACTTCATAATAACATTCTTTAAAATGTAAGCCTATTATAATTCATTAAACTTTAGGCATAACAGTACTTTATACATTTAAATATAAACATGAAATAAATGAAAATCAAAGTTGAATGACATTTCTGTTTCAATTTAACTTTTAAGTATTATGGTCTATGTTTGATAATATTATTAAAAGTTCTCAAAAGTTATCTAAAAATGTCAACCGAACCGAATATATCCAATTTCAAAGAATAACTAGCCTACAAAAAAACAAAAAAACAAAAAAAAAAAAAAACAAAAAACTAGACTTATTAATTATGTCTATTCCCAGCGACATAAGATATAACACCTAATAGTGAATACTTTGAGTGATGCTACAGAACGACAAACTGTGTTTCGCATGCGTGCTTACCCAGAGTAGTTATTCTCGCTGCCCACATCAATAGTTTCATCCATATCGCTGTCGGACGTGGTGTCTTCACAAGGCCGCTTCATGATGATGTCGTGCGCTCAGGTACAGTCACAAAATCCTTCTGAGCGGCTTTCCCACGAACTGCTGGAGCCTCAGTTTCACATTCACGCCCACGTCCTGCTTTGGGAACACCCACCGGAGAAGAAAAAAAAAAAAAAAAACAGCAAACACGCCCCGAGTCACCGAATGGAGGTCTCAAACTTCATTCCCCTTGATAATTGACTCTGCTCTGCTTCAACACTCGCGCGCTGCACCCGAGGGCCCCAGAAGCGTGAGAAACACTTTACACGAGAAAGGCGACGGGGATTCATCGCCTGACAGAGCTTGGCTGCGGTCTGCAGATACTGTAGGCAAGACATGTTGGTAAAGGGTGTCTGGCAAGGGTGAAATGAGGATGCAGACTTTCTAAACTGTGGTCAGCTTTAACATGAAAACGCATTATAATTTTCTTTATACACAATTTAACGCAAATTTGTCTTTTTAAAGTTTAAAAATTGCAATTACTCAAATACAAATAATCGTTCTGAAACACAAGATGATATATATATATATATATATATATATATATATATATATATATATATATATATATATATATATATATATATATTACATGTATTTGTTTATTTATCAAAAGTTTACAAATATTTATTTGCACATTTCTTAATGAGCAAGTATGCAAATAATTTATAAATTGCAAGTAATTAAATACAAAGAATCAGGTTAGGGAAAGACGCATTTTATTTTATTCTATTATTTTTGCACATTTCTTAATGAGCAAGTATGGAAAGAATTTATAAATCGCAATTAATCAAATACAAAGAATATGTTTGGAACAAGATGGTCTGACCGTTTATTTAAATGTCTTATTTACATATGTATATATTTGTTTGTTTGCTTTCTTGTTTTTACTTTATTTTACTGGTGATATTTGTATTGGAGTTTTTAAATATTGATTTGTTTGACAGTTTATTGAAATGTCTTTATTTTACTTATACTTAGTTTATTTATAAATGGATTTCTTATTAATTAATTAATTATTATTATTATTATTTTACTTTATTATAATGGGAAGAGTTTATTTTATGTTTATTTACACATTTATTCAAATTCATCAGCAAGTTTGGAAATAATGCTGGCTTTATTTTCATTTCAAAAGTTCCTTGACATATAAATTGACACTCAAATTCAGTTAGTGTCTCAATAAAAACTGCACATAGAGGGATGATAGTCGTATTCAGGTATTTTATTTATGTAAGGATTGGCCCAAAACAGTAGGCTGCCGAAATGAACACACACACACACACACACACACACACACACACACACACACACACACACACACACACACACACACACACACACCTGTTGTTGCGGCTATCCTTATGAGGACTCTCCATAGACATAATGATTTTTATACTGTACAAACTATAGATTCTATCCCCTAACCCTAACCCTACCCCTAATCCTACCCCTCACAAAAAACTTTCTGTATTTTTACATTTTCAAAAAAACATCATTTATTATGTTTTTTAAGTGATTTGAATTATGGGGGCACTAGAAATATCCTCATAAACCACATTTATGGCATAATACCCTAGTGATTACCAGTTTGTAACCTAAAAAAAATGTCCTCGTAAACCACCCAAACCTGTCCACACGACCGAGACACACACTTTCTCACATGGGCTTCTCATCCACTTGGAGGCCGCAGATGTAGTGAATTTTCTGTGTTAAAACAGTGAAAATGGCACATTGTTTGGGCTCACAAACACCCCCCCCATCATGTGCCTTCCCCCTGGTGGAGCACAGTCTCCCAGGCAGGCCGCCAGTGTGATGACTCGTTCCCACAGCTTGGAGCCCTGCGCTGAAACCCAATCACTATGTAAGAGACGGCCAGGAACACTGGGAGGGCCTGCAGGGCCGCTGCCACTGGGAGGTTACTGTAAGCCAAGCGGCACCCCCACCACTGCAGCCGCAGCTCATAACCCTATTCTTCACATTTTTTGTTGCATGCCCAATTTAACTAACATGACATAAAACCTCAGAAATATCTAGCTATCGTTGTAGAGGAGGGCAGCAAATGAGCTTTCGTTCATTTCTGCAACTTAGCATTGGAATCTGTTGAACTTGTTGAAAGATTTTTTCTGTTGTGCTGATTAGTCTGCAGAACATTTTATGTAAAGTTCATAATATATACAATAACAGCAGCATTTTTTGAAGATAATATTTTGACAGACCATGGATACTTTCAAATGCATGCATATTTATATAAACAGATTCTTTAGTAGGCTGGAACTTCAGTACTTATGCATCATCCACTGCCTTTAACACCCCACACCAGATCCAGTCCTCACCACAGATAGCTCCAATCAGCCTGTCAACAGCCTCTCATTGCCCTGGGCAGACTGCAGCTTTCCCAGGTGTGACCTAAAGTACATAAGGGCTAATTAAAGCAGTCTGTCCGGCTTCACAGAGCTGGAATTTCCCTCGTTTTCCCATGTTGATGGATATGCCCAGTTGCCCACTCAAGAATTTTCAAAATCTTTTTATAGGATAAACAGTATTATTATGATAATATTGACAGGAGAGCAGCCATACATTAAGCTGTAAAGCTTTGTTTCACTGCATTTAGATTGTAAATGCAGAATACATTGAAATTTCAAAAATAAATGCAAATATAACTGTGCTGTTGAACAGGGCAGCTCCTGATTTAATTCCTTCACTGTCTCATAAACATATACTCTTAAAGGAATAGTTCACCCACAAATGAAAATTCTGCCATTTACTCACCCTCATGTTGTTCCAAATCCATATGATGTTTTTTCTTCTGTGAAACACAAAGGGAAATGTAAGGGAGAACTTTAGGGACTGACAAACTCACTTTTAGGTTCAGAAATGAATGGGGGCTTAGGATATATTTTCTAATATTTTATTCTAAGCCTAATACATATTATCACATAATTTGAGTTGATGGTTAGTTGACGCTTAGTTGTTGTTATCAGCTAGACTAACGTTACTGGTGATTGCGAGCAGCTAAGGGTCTGGATAATTATGCGCTGTTATAGGGTGTTATAACAACTACAGGTGCCTTAAAAACTACTGGAAAATAAATGTCACAACAATAAGCCCCCACAAAAGCTGCCAATGCTGAAACATTTAGAGTCAAACCAGATGTAATAAGCAGAGGTTGCATTAAACGAATTCTCTGTCACTTGCCTATTTTTTAAAACATTGACAGATAATTCCAAATACTGTCCGTCATTTTGGAAGATAACATAGATGAAGCACATTTAAACCAAGCTCCTTGTTGTTTTTTTATCAATCATTTTTACAAGGTTCATATCTCATGTCACGCTGTGAGTGTATGTGAATGAGGTAGAGACAGAGTAGTTGTTGGCAGAGTGCGTGAGAAGGCGGCACTTGTTAATGCAGAAATAACGCCATAAATCGGAAAATTTTTAAATGGAACCTTTGAATTTTATTTTTCTTTCCTTTTCTCCCCAATTTGGAATGCCCAATTCCCAATGTGCTCCAATTCCTCGTGGTGGCATAGTGACTCGCCTCAATCCGGGTGGCGGAGGACGAATCTTAGTTGCCTCTGTGTCTGGGACCTTGTTGAGCACGTTACTGCGGAGACGTAGCACGTGTGGAGACCCACGCACAACTCACCACGTGCCCCACCGAGAGCGAGAACCACACATTATAGCGACCTCGAGGAGGTTACCCCATGTGACTCTATCCTCCCTAGCAACCGGGCCAATTTGGTTGCTTAGGAGACCTGGCTGGAGTCACTCAGCACACCCTGGATTTGAACTTGCGACTTCAGGGGTGGTATTCAGCGTCAATACTCGCTGAGCTACCCAGGCCCCTAAATGGAACCTTTGATGACCATACACCCTCTTTTCACGAACATGTCCTCTTTTTCAAACCTTAATAAAGCATCCGGTCAGATTTCTAGATTCCCTAAATGTCCGGGATTTGGCTGTTTTCATATTGAAGTGCACAACAAGAAACGCAATGAAATCTAGCTCATCATATAAGTGAATTCTCTCTCTCTCTGCATGCTGTATGTCTGTGTCTCTCTCTCTTTCACACACACACACACATACAGGGTGAGTGCAGAGAGCACTGGGAATCCAGTAAATTTACCATGCAAATATGTGTGATTGTGTTCTCATCTATTCGGGATTGCCGTCGAAACCTAATGTCCATACGTAGACATTAGTGAGAAAGTGATTTACGTTAAGTAAACACAGACTGTTCTTCCATTTTTGACTGTTGTTAGTGATATTTCAGTGCTTGGTAATGGGAATAAGTTGTGAAGCGGAAGTCTGTTGCATCCGCATTGGAAGAACAAGCTAAGCATAATGGGTAATTTCTCTGCCTATGAAAAAGGTGGATAAGAAAGCAAATTTCTGTTCCTGGTCACAATCAACCATAATTATATGGGAAGGTGCAGCATTAACATTCTTAAAATTCAAATGGGTTTGGAATGACATGAGGTTGAGTAATTAATGACAGAATTTTCTGCATTTCTTTTTTGTCTGAACTAGCCCTTTAAAGGAGTCGTGTTTTTACTCAATGTGAAGCAAACGAAAGTTTCCCTGACTCCTTGGTTTCTGTTTGTGTGTGTGTGTGTGTGTGTGTGTGTGTGTGTATGTGTTTTATCCTTGGCTGATAGAAAACAACAGCTTTTGATATCAATTCAGGCCAGGACTACAAAACAAGAATCAGAAAATGGCTGCCATCAAGTCTGCCGGAAAGCAGCGTGGAGCTACAAGCTCATCAATGTCACTTCTGAGAATTTTGCGGCTTGAGCATGTGGCAAAGTCAGTCCAACCTTGGGATGCAACTTGGTGTGGATGTTTGTGTGTGCTTCTTCTATTCCCAGGCAGGAGGAAGGATTCCTTTAATCCCAAACATACTTGCTTGCAGAAGGCAGGCAGCCCTGCCCCTGGGCCCGGCAAGAGGGGCCCAGCCCTGGTGTGCCATGCTATCAGTGGTTCCCAAGGCTGGCCAGCCTGGGAAAAGCTGGGTGGACCCGTTCCAAAATCAGCATTACATGCATTATTGTTCTTACCCTCCCCGAGTCCCAAGCACACAATGAAAACAACAGCAACAGCCACAATCTCAAGCCCTTCTCTGAACACAAGGCTGCCCTTAGTCAGTCGCAAACTGCCTTTTTAAAACAAAGTTAACTGCTTCATGGCAACGGACACTATTTGCCCCGGCACCAGCTTCCTCTGCTTGGCCTCTTACTTGAGAGTACACTGACCTGTTTGTGATTCAGGGCGAACAAACATTTGTTTAGTTAAATTTAAGTATAGTGAGAATAAAATTAAAACAAGTCTGTGTTTAAAACAACATGGGCATTTAGTACCCCTCAGTAAATTCTCCTCAGAACCAGGATTCACAAGTCAACAATGATTATAGCTGGAGTGATGATAGCAAATGGAGCAAAGATCTGGACCGCCAACACAAAGACTGAATGTTCAATGTCAAGAGAGCACAACAGTCTAGTTCTGGAAGTGAAAATCTGATTCAATTTCTCAATAGGGGAATATATTGGGCCTGGGTAGCTCAGTAAGTATTGACACTGACTACCACACCTGGAGTTGCGAGTTCAAATCCAGGGCGTGCTGAGTGACTCCAGCCAGGTCTCCTAAGCAACCAAATTGGCCCGATTGCTAAGGAGGGTAAAGTCACATGGGGTAACCTCATCGTGGTCGCTATAATGTGTGGTTCTCGCTCTCGGTGGGGTGCGTGGTGAGTTGTGGGTGGATGCCATGGAGAATAGCGTGGGCCTCCACACGCGCTACGTCTCCGCGGTAAGCCACGTGATAAGATGCGCTGATTGACGGTCTCAGACACAGATGCAACTGTGATTCGTCCTCCACCACCTGGATTGAGGTGAGTCACTACGCCACCACAAGGACTTAGAGCGCACTGGGAATTGGGCATTCCAAACTGGGGAGAAAAGGGTAGAAAATCTAAAAAAATAAAAAATAAAAATAAAAAATAGGGGAATATATTTTTAACGATAACTTAAAAACCTTAAAAGACAAACCAATTGTACCTTGTGCTCTGCGGTTGCTGTTTGATGGCATTTGTTTCTGTTGAAGCCATAATTCTGAGTTTTATCTTTATTTTAAAAAGGTTCTGTTTAACAGCAGAATTCCTTATGAAGAACTACTCTAAAAGCGATCCACCAATCAGAGAAACAGGACAAAGTGCGCCAGACAAGCTCTGCAGTGACTTCCCACTCCCGTGACGCAATGCGGATGATGCAATTGGGTCGGTCTTCCTACACTCTCAAACTACTCATATATGCTTCTATCTAAATATTTAGTAATAAATTAAAATATATTATTTACTAGGGCTGTCAATCGATTAAAATTTTTTATCGAATTAATTACATGGTGTCTCAATTAATTAATCGCATATATAAATAATTGCTGAGAAAGCCCCTCAAATAAAAATAATTCATTATATAATGATGAAATAATTACAGTTATCTTTATATATATATATATATATATATATATATATATATATATATATATATTATATTATATGCATTATATTATTAAAGCAGAGGAGTTAAGCATTGATTTTGTAAGGATTGATAACAAAAAACCGGCTTTAGAATCCAATGTATTGTTTAATTGCATATTATTGAACATAAGCCAATTACTGGCATACAGTTCACAGCAATCCATTTTGCAAGTCAATCAGTCAGTCAGTCAGAGATTTATAATGAGGGCTTGTCTAAGGACCCGTCAATGCACACCTGCGTCAAACAGATGCTTTTGGCGTGTCTCACTTTGGTTGCGTCGCTCTATGTTTAACATAACACAGCAACCTAAAAATGTTATGTTTTTGAAGCAATGCAACCAAAGTGAGGTGGATCGCAGTGGTGATTTCTCAGGGCCAGCAAAGCCTTCTCTACTGGCATAACATGCCTAATAAATAAATATTTTTTCATCCTTTCATTCTCATTGATCTTTTTGCCTATGTATTTTTCAATCGCTTTCCACTCCTAATTCATCTACAAACGAATAGCAAAAAACAAAAAAAAATTTAAAATCAGAATTTATTCCTCGATGCTTACAAGCAAAATGTGACAACTGTTTCACAAATCGCATGGCCGAAGCCATGCTCCTTAGCCGAAGTAGCACGTGAGTCTGAGCTCCACCCCGTCAGGCCTTCAGAATTTCCACAGAATCCCTCAACACTGCAATGAATAGGCATCTAAAGTCAGATTGTCAGATTCCTCAGCCAATCAGATTGATTTATTTGTTCTTGGTGGCTGTGGTCTTTAGGATATGTCCCAGTCCAGGCCTTCTAGCTGGTTTTGAGTGACGCAATCACGCTTTAAGTGATGTATGTAATTTGAAAGCGAAGTGCGCAAGATCTTGCTGAGTCGGCTATCGTCACTGATGTTATTGCCACTGAGAAAGAGATCGTTATGGATTTAAAAACCTAAGATGTTCTGCATGATCGTGCAATTGATTAATTAAACAGGAAAGGAGGACTGATTTTCACTTCAAGTAAATTGGTAAGTGCTTTTTGCATTGTTATAGCAACATCAGGAGTTTTCTAAGTGTAAATTAGGCTGCTTGAGCATTCAGTGTCGGATCAAGTTTTGAAAAGTAACTGTGTACCCTGATGAAACAAAATTTATTGCAAGCAAAATTTAAATCGCAAATATTATTAGAGAGCTTTTTCTTGGTATTAGACCTCCTTGGTTCTGGCTTTCGTGCATGGACATGTTTTTAAAATGTCAACTGGTATTATTAGTTGACTGCCACGTAATGTATGATAGGCATACGGTGTCTTATTCATTGTGAAACTGTGTTTTCTTAATGGCATGAATGAAAAAAGATTTTTAGAAGAATATCTCAGCTCTGTGGGTCTATACAATTCAAGTGAATGGTGATCAGAGCTTTGCAGCTCCAAAAATAACATAAAGGAAACATAAAAGTAATCCATAAGACTCTAGTGTTTAAATCCATATCTTCAGAAGCGATATAATAGGTGTGGGTGAGAAACAGATCAAAATGTATGTCCTTTTTTACTCTAAATCTCCACTTTCACTTTCACATCTGAAAGTTACATGTGGTGCCTGTTTAGTTTCGCTTTCTCATCTGAAAGTGAAACTTAAAGTGGAGTTTTAGAGTAAAATGGACTTAAATATTGTTCTGTTTCTAATCCACTCCTAATATATCACTTCTGAAGACATGGATTTAACCACTGGAGTCATATGGATATTATTATGTTTCTTTTATTTGATTTTTGGAGCTACAAAGGTCTGATCACCATTCATCAGCATTGCATTGTATTGACCTACAGAGCTGAGATATTCTTCTAAAAATCTTCATTTATGTTCTGCTGAAGAAAGAAAGTCATAGACATCTGGGATGGCATGAGAGTGAGTAAATGATAAGAGAATTTTCATTTTTGGGTGAACTATCACTTTAAGTACACAGTCTTTGCCTTTTTGTCTGAGTTTCAAATACATTTCTGCTTAAAATCAAAGTTTTAAATGTTGTGATTGACCTCCGAGCTGGTTGATTTGGTTCATGGCTTAGAACTCTTTAATGAAGTATTTTATGAAATGCCTATGGAAGAAATGAATGGGGGAAAAAATACTTCCGGAACCAAAAGGGCTGAAAAAGTGGGTGAACACTTTTGCACTCTATTGAAGTAAAATAAATTGGGAAGTTACTGAGATCATAACCCTATCCTAAGCTGGTTTTAAGTTGGTATTCAGCTGGTTTTGCTGGTCAGCCAGCTGGTCTCTCAGCATGATCAGCTGACAAGTGCCCCAAACCCTTTTAAACCAGCAAAACACACCAGCCTGTCCAGTTTGGGAGATAAGCTAACCACCTTAAACTGGTTTAAGGGAGTAAAATACAGTTTCCTTTGTTTTTGGAAACTTGTATGACTTTAAAGTATGTCACCAAAAAAATTATTATCACCAACCTGGTTATTTCCCTTGATGACATTCTGAATTTTAGCACAAGAAGAGATTTCATTTCAGTGCCAAACTAAAACAATTAACCCCCGAGTAAATAATCATACTTCTTTCTTATTGTTATCCAATCTGAAACACACAGGCATCTGTTTATTTTTCCTGTCAGTGGAAGAGCGAACTGCCACAAACTGACAATATCCTAGGATTGTGGACTTTTGACTCCAAAGTCATATTATAGGCGCTTTATTAGTTTTTAAGGTCACAGAGAGACAAGCAAGTGCATCCTATATCAGGAAGCGTTGTGCGTCTCTGGAGTGAAATATTTGGCTTTTAGTCGAAGCGCTGGCTGTGAGTCGGAAATCCTGGTAAGCGAGTTCATGGCAGACAGGCTCCAGGCGTCGTATGGGCCAACGTTGAGGAGAATGGGTCAGAATAATAGGGCCCTTCCTGCCATTCTCAGATTCAGGGCAGTATTTCTTTTACGGCTTTCCATCGCAATGTGGACGACATTTGGCCATGGCACCCATCAACCCGCATGCTTAAAGGGTCCGTTCGTCCACAAATGACAATTCTGTCATCATTTACTCACTCTCATGTTGTTTCAAATCTGTATGGCTTTCTTTCTTCCGTGGGATGCAGAATGAGATGATAGGCAGAATGTTAGCATCAGTCACCATTCACTGTATGGAAAAAAGATGCATTAAAATGAATGGTGACTGTGTGGCTTGACACAAAGTGTGTGCCAGCATTATGTCACAGTGTCAGTACAAAGTCACTTTGCATGACTATCAAGAGAGTCTATACTCATGTCAACATGCTAATTATTTTAAGAAATAAGTTCTAAACTGTTACATAGTGTGCAGTGTGGATTCACTGTATAATATATGAATAGCTTGCATAATTATTGGCATTTATGGGGCCACTCAGCCCGCTTCTATCTCTTTAAGAGAACACACACAGACAGGTGCCCCTACTCTACTTCCTGTCTTATGACCTGAGCTTCCTGTCAGGATACATGAGCTTGAGGAAGCCATGGGGTTTCCCCCCTGCATTCAGCTCTCATTGTTCAAACTTTGTTACTCAATTGTTGTGCATACCTTTTATTCACTGTGGCACCTACATTATATACACAATAGCTTCGTTTCCACTGTAGGAACTTGGAACCCAAAGGTTCTGAAACATTATCAGTTCTTACGACAAAGTTTGAGGGCTAAATACTACTTTTTTTTTCCTTTTTTTTCTTACAGTGCAAAAAGTCAATTTCTTATTAAGTATTTTCATCTTACAGTAAAAAATATTTAAACATCCTTAAAACAAGATCAATTTACTTGAGAAGCAAAATTGTACAAAATAAAAACAAGTTTTTCAAAGAATAAGTAAGGTTCATGAATTAGTTTTTTTCTTGTTTTAAGCATATACAGTACCTCACTAAATTCTGTTATATTTATACCTGAAATGAGAAAGAAATTGCCAATGGGGTAGAAAAATAAACTTATTTCATGATATATTCTCTGAAAATCAGTCTTTATTTTTGCTCATTCATTTTTGCTTATTAAGTAAATTTATCTTGTTTTAAGGATCAATATTTTCAATAGTTTCAATATTTTTACTGGAAAACAGGACAATAATACTGAATATGAACATTATTATTTTTATTATTATTATTATTTATTTATTTATTTATTTTGCAGGGGAACATCAGAACATATGGGCCAAATAAATAAAATATCAAATAAGGGCTTGAATCTAATTAATAAAAAGTCCATTGTAGTACAGTATTTTCATGTGTTCAATTAAGCTCACTGTTTTCCAGTTCCACCAATGGAAAGCCCTATTCCACAGCATATCTATTACAGATGTTGTGATGTACTTTTGTTTAAAAAAAAAAAGCTTCAGCATCTTTTCATTCAACCAAATATTCATAATCATCCAAATAAAGTTCTCTCACTGGAGTCATCTGACTGGAGCTATTTTTTTCGTTATTGTTGCTACTTTGCTTTCAGTGTTGTCCAAAATGTTGTTGTTGTTTTTTAAGTGACACACTAAAACAAATGTAACCAGCTCCATCATTTTGAGTCACTTTTGAGACCCAGAAACACATTTAGATATTTATGCACTGGAGTAAAAAGGACAAAATGTGTTTATGGGTCAATAAATGACTCAAAATGATGGAGCAGGTTACAAGTACATTGATGTTACTGTACGACACTGCAAATTTGCATGACTGCAAAAGCAGTCTGGCTCTGATCCCAGATCAGTGGCTTCAGGCTAACTCTGCTTGGAGGGAAGCAGCTGCCCTGAACACCCCCAGTCTGAGCAGAATCAAGAGGCAAATGTGTAAAAGTAATTAACAGACAAGAGAAAGGAAGTCATCAGCATACACATTAAGTGACCCGACCACTGTGAAATCACTACTTGAGCCGACAGGATACAACCACAGTGAGAGATAGAGATATGCTTTAATACGAAACACCAGTCAGTGAAGGCCAACAAGATTATCTCCTCTTCTACACAGTGTAGAAATGCAAACAGAAGAAAGGAAGGGTATCCTCTTCTGGCACCTGTGCTAATCACAATCTGGTCTCATGGAATCGTGTTACTATACCTACATTTTTGCAAAATTATTTTGCGTTGCTCGTGGTGCATATCGCGGCAGTTTGCTGGTGAAATAAACACTGAAGGCCCTAGGGGTGTGCAGAAAAGCAATTATCTGTATCTGTTTCTGTTCCTATTGCAAAGTTATCTGTATCTGTATCTGTATTCGGATAGAACCGGATGTGAATGAGCTCAAACCGGAAATGCGTCAGGGGAATAACGAGCATGTTTCAGTTTCTTCGTATTACATGAGCAGGAATATTCTGAATAGATGTACATTCTATGGAGCATTTAAACCTTTATGGGGCATTTAAAAAATGTTTTTGGAATAAAGTTTTAACCATATAATTACCTTAATCACTGATGTGGATATAAATGTGGTCAACTTCAAGAGAAGCTCCGCTGAGAAGTCACCACTTCAGGTCAGGAATTTACATTGCGCTCAGGTTGTTTTATAAATGAATATTATTTATATAACATTAACGTAGACATTTCAAGAAGTGAAAAAAAATCTATATAATGTAGTATCTTAGTTAATGTTTCTCTTGACAAGCTCCAGAAGTGCACAATAAACAGAGACTGCAAATGGCGTCAAGGCCATGGCCATCCGATTTGAAATCACATCGTGCGCATTTTCATTCATACGGTTTTCACTTTGGTAATATTTGATTCACAAACTCATAAATTAATTGTAATTTTGGGATGTGTCTATTTAAAACATTGCTTTATTCTTGTGCTTCTTGGATAATCAGTCAAACAAATTTTTTTCCTAGTATTCACATGAATCATTTATCCATTTTGAAATCATTATTTGTGCCATTTCCGAATACGGTATTTGGTTTCGGGCACATCAACATTAATGACTTTTATTCCCTCTCACTCAAATCACAAGTAAAACATCAGATTATCAGTTCATAAAAATGTACTTTTCACACTGTTCCTCGCAAAATGCTACCTTATGACATCAAAACACTTGTACTATAGTGCATGACTTGTAAGGCTGTGTTAAATGTTAAATTTTACATTTGCATTAAACAACCAACTACATTTAGAAGCTTGTTTGATTGTGATCATATTGCGCAATAGAGCATTAACATAAAAACCTCATCTGTTTGGGAGAAAATTTAACTCGCTTTTAATGCCACTCACTGGAAACTTGTTGATTAAATGCATGCTATTACTTTTTGAAGTGATTAGACTAGACTAGATTTTCACCTGGCGGACAACAAGACAGTCGAAAAACCCCCATAAATTTGCATTTGAAGGACTGGCCAAGCCAAATCTAGTAACCAGAATATCGTAGAATCTTGGGGTTGGGCACTTTTGACTTTGGCCTGTAAGCAACCACATAGAATACTCTAGCATCCACCTAGCAACGCCTTGTCATACACCCAGAATAACCTAGCAACCGCAAAGCAACGCCCTGGCAACCACTAACAACACCGTAGTATCGTGTTAGCGAGCTTTGCCAGGGCAAGTACCACTCACATTTTCTTCAAAAAATGTCCAAATATAGTTCATAATATCAGAAACAAACAAAAGGAGGTCATGTGACCTGGTCTGGTTTTATTGGTAAGGCCTTCCTGGCTGGAAATCTATGGAATTTCTGTTGTTTACAGATGCCTTAAAGACTACCAAGGAGTGTCTGAAAGGAATAAGAACTCTTTATATATTTTTTTGGATTTATAGTTGATACACATGGAATCTCTTAAAAGATAACCTTTCATTGTTCACATTTATCTATGAACAGGGCGAAATTTGTTTTTCAAAACAGCTTATGCACAGAGTTTATCTTGGTCTCTTATGATGTGCAAAAAACAAAAAAAAACAAAAAAATAAACCTTCAAGCAATAACACAAAGTTTGGCCTCCTGGCAACAGCCCCAGCCATTCTGTGTGATTCTCCCCTCTGTTTGTAAGACAGGAGCTTAATGCTTGCTTGGTTTGGGTATCACCGACCCTGAGGAAGCACAAGGTTGGAGAAAGAGCCAGGAAAGAGCTCTCTGCTAATCTCTACCAGGGTAAGACCCCACAGAGCCACAACATTGATAGGGTTGTCACTTGCTGGTGATAAACAATGCTGCATATTGTTGTTTTGGGCTGTGCCCTCTGGTTCTTTATCAGCATGCATCCTTCCACTCCCCATGATTGTGAAATGGCAATGGGTGTGCTATTACTACTGAGTGATGGACTTTTGTAATGGAGAATCATGGGCAATGCATTTAGGATATTACAATTTTTGGAACCATGATCTCATGAAAATTAAGAGACTGTGGTGAATTTTTTCGAAACTTCCCAGGTGAAATGCCCACTGTGTGGATCTTAAAGCATGGACCTTAAAGCATTTTCTCCCAAACAGATGAGGCTTTTAAGGTTAATGCTCTAATCGACTTTCAAATCAACAAAACCTACCCTCAACATTAAACCTAAACCTAACCAATAGTGTCATAATAAATAAAATGTGAGACGAAAAACGCAACTGCTGAAGCAACCACGTCATTTTGTGATGCTTCTATGACACTTTCGCATCACGTGTCGACTCGCATGCTCTTCTGGCCTTTTGCATCACAACGCTTCATCAGTTGATCTACCGTGCAATTTACTCACACTCGAACAAGCTCATAAATGTAGTTAGTTATGTAATGAAAATGTTAAAAATGTATCGCCTTGAAAGTAATGTGCTATAGTAAAAGTGTTTTGATGACATAAGATAGCACTGTGAGAGGAACAGAGTGAAAAGTGTTTCTGAACTGATAATCTGCCTTTTCGTGATTTGCGTAAAAGGGAATGAAATTGTTGTAATAGTACCTCTAGTGTTCATTTTACCAGGCGGTATGTAGAACAAAACATTAAAATGTAAAAATTATCTTGCAAAAATGTAGATATAGTAACTTGTTTCTATGAGACCAGGTAGGAGATTTCAGTTTTTGTTAGCACTGTGATCATTAAAGGAACAATTTATCTAAAAATGTAATTCTGTAATTAATGTTTGACATTCTTCCTTCGCCATAGCTCCCAAATCTCTTTCACACTTGCGCATTTTCAAATTTGATGCTTGAATTTTGGACATAAATGATGCCAAAGGTCAGGGGTGGTTCTAGAGTCAGTGAATATTCGGGGCTTAGCCCAGACCTTTGTGGTTATGTATAGGGCCGATGAAATATTGGAATATAATACACTTTATAATACAACTTTAAATGTTACATCTGTGAGGCATCATTAATATAGTTAATCTTTAAATATTACCGAATCTAAAAATAAATCTGTGTGTGGTTTATTTTAGGCACGACTGACTCATCTTCCGTCATTGTTTGGGAGTCCAGAAACTTTGCCTTATCAGTGTGAGCAGTTGAAAAGCACTAGTGCACATGCTTGACCTCCAGACACTCTGGTCTTGTGCTATCATCCGAGACAGCACTGTTGATTCTGGGGGAGAATGTGACAGCAGCAGGGTCAGCTCCCCTTATCAGTCTGAGTGAGGGCCACCGGCTGACCATATGCAGACCCCAGATCAACAACACATCTGCCCGTTCTTCACACACCCTGCAGGGGAAAACCTGGCCAGAGGGTCTGAGCCAGTGGTTGTGGTGGTCCAGGTCTGGAAAATACCTGTCATCAGAAGAGCCGCGATCAGCTGCTGGAATCTTGCTACATTTACACCAGGAGTAACACAGAGGAAGAGGTGTCCACGACAGCTACCAGATCTTTCAAAAGGGCAGAAAACACACTGCCCAAAAACTCTGTGTCAAAGTTGTTGGGTAGGGCAGAAGGTCTATTAAAGAGAAAAAAGATTATATATATATATATATATATATATATATATATATATATATATATATATATATATATATATATATATATATTTTTTTTTTTTTGTATAAAGAACCAATTTTACTGTGTGAGAAAAATAGTGTAATGTTATAAAGGTAACATGTTAGCGAAATTAAATAATTGGCTTTTATTTTGTCATTGTACTAAAGCTAAAAGATATGATTAAAATATCATCTGTACAATATTATGTCCACAAATATTTATTTTGTATTTACAACCCTTTTTATTACCATTTTCACTATTAATATTTGTATGTAAATAATGTTCAATTAAATTCAAATGTATTTGTATAGCACTTATACAATTGTTCCAAAGCAGCTTACTGACAATGTGGCCTAAAACCCCCAGTAAGAAAACAAAAGGTTTGTGATTTTTTTTTTTTTAATCACAAACATAAATTTAAAAACCTATAAAAACATTCACTGTTATTAGAATAAAAAAACATAATTATTTCATGGTTTACAACCAGTCTTTAGAAAGCAGAATTAAACAGTAATAATGTCAAATTTGTTAATGTCAAACTTTGTTTTTATTTTTATTTTATTTTTTTACATTATGTAATTATCTATTTATTTGTTTATTTATTCATTTATTCAAGGAGGTCCTCAGACCCCAGTTTGGAAAACCCTGGATTAAGCAATACAAGGCAATGCAAGGTAAGGTCAACCAGTGGGCCATTCTGATAAGATAACATATTAATACAATAACAGTTAGATATACTTGTGTTAGAGCGACACTTTGTATCAGGGTCCTGATTATTTTGCAATAATGAATGCCTGACTGTACATTATCCTGCTTTTTACTTAACAAATAAATGAACAAAATTAACATAATATAAGAAAAAAAGAGACCATAAAGTGACAACTATATTGGAAATCTGTTAGCTGGAACAACAGTCAATTATACAATTTTACAATAATTATTGACTGCAGAATGCCTCGACTGACCAATTAGTATAAAGTAATCCAGAGAGCCGTGTAATAAATTTGTTTATGTGCAAAATGGCAGTATTGACCCACGTTGTGTAATGCATCCACATACGTATTGACTGTTCTAAGCAAAAAGACTCTTATTCAATGGACCGAACTGGTTGTGGTGTAAATATTGTGTGGGTTTATTGTTTGCATCTGTGCGCACTGTATTTTGTAAACACACATGGCACACTTCGAAAATTGGCTTTTGAGTACTTTTTTATTGCCTTGTATGTGTGGGATTTTTTGTTGTTGAAGATACAAACCATTATGGCTAACCAGTGCCGAACAAGTTTTTGCATTTCTTTGCTCTGTTTTTTCATTGTTAACATGAACTAACAATGAACAATAATTTTACAGAATTTATGAATCGAGGTTAATGTTAATTTCAACATACACTAATACATTTTTGAAATAAAAAGTTGTATTAGTTTATATTAGTAAATGCACCATAAACTAACATGAACTAACAATGAGCAATTTTATTTTTATTAACTAACATCAACAAAGATGAATACATTCTGTAAAAAAAAATATGTTGTTCATTATTTGTTCATGATACCTAATGCATTATTGTTAATGAATGGAACCTTATTGTAAGGTGTTACCAATTGTTTTCCTATGTAAATATGCGCAAGACAGTTGTCTTTGACCAGTGTGCTGCATCTCACTGTTTATTCAGTGTCTCATGCAGGAGCGCCGTGTTTTTAGACTCCAGTTAAAAAGAACTTGAAATTTTCAAACAGATTTTGAGACACCCGTGTTCTGTTATATTCGCTGTGGTGAGTCTATCTTTTTTTAGCGCAAGAACATGTTTGACTTTAACGCTTAAACTGAAGGGTTTACTTAAACGGAAGACTGGACTTTTGGGTTCTCATTTCAGTAGCCTGCCACACACCATTGGGTTGTGATGTAAATATCGAGTGGGTTGTAAGGGTTGGATGTTTGCTTATGTGTGCGTTGTATATACAGTTTAAAAATAGGCAATTGAGTACTTAAATATGGCTATGTGTAGCATTTGCTTTTTGCTGATGAAAAAAACTCTGTATTTATGTAAAGCTGTAGATAAGGCTGAGTGTTGACATTTGTTTACCTCATAAAAGGAATATGGACTTTACATTTAACTGAGGCAATGACTAAAGTGGCAGGCCATTGTTTAACTAGGCAACAGGATAATTTCAATAATCTATGTTATGTAATAAAGACATATTACACTCATTCTTCAAGTGGCAGATGTGTTGGCAGTCTTAGCAGTGACTGGATGCAGCGCGCTACTGTATGGGAAGGCAACAGCTGTGGCTTCCATTGTTTGTATCCACACTCTCTTTCTTCCTGTAATGTAGTGTTCAGGTTGACTGTGGCTACTCTGGCTTTACTGCAGCAGAGGAATGGCCTCCGGTCAGAGACCAGAGAGCTGACTTCCAGAAAGGGCCAGTAAGAGTAACTAACAGGAGCTGACAGGCAGCTGGCATAGGCAATAATGAGGATATTGCCATGCTAAATTAATGAAAGCGTAAGCAGTAGTTCTGTCTGGAAGAATTGGGATATTTACGCATTCATTCAATTCAGGAATCTCATCCAATCACAATCCAGCCTCTGCTTTATAAACTCTGCACAGCTGTCTTTCATCACTCATTATGCCTCTGTTGTTTTCATCTCCCACCACCGCATCACCACCAGTTTAAATCCCGTCCTGTCATAGGGGTAAGCTCCTCTCCCCTGTCGTCATCGCCTTTCGGCAAGATCTGACAGCTGAGCAAGTATTCGAGAGCTAAATCGTAAGATGGGGCTTACGCCAAAGGAAACCAATTTATCAATGTGTTTGTATTAATTCTCAATAATCCCAAGTTTTTCTGGTACAAATAATTAATGGTTTGTAAGAACAGAGCCTCACTTACATGAACATACAGAACAGTTAGCCTCACTTACATGATATCATATATATATATATATATATATACAGCATCTGACTGTTTACCTCAAAATATTCACTAGTTAGTATTTAAGGTCAATTTATTCTTAGGTTTTCGTTTGACAAAAATGAAAATTCCGTCATTATTTACTCTATTATTACCCTAATGTCGCTCTAAACTCCTACATAAACACCATACTAACATACTATACTATCATGGACTATACTCCAAGTCTTCTGAAGTGATACGATCACTTTGTGCAAACAGTACAAAATTTAAGTTGTTGTTCACTCTCAGATCATACCATGCCGATAAACATAGCGGCTACGTTGATAACAAAATCTCATCGATTCTTATCACATTTCGGGACCAAATATGTGACATGATGTCATGATAATTTGTCACAGGACGCGATGAGAACCAATGAGGTTTGAGAGACCATTTATTGAAACTAAGCTGCAAAAATGGCCCATTCGCCCAAAAATCAGAAACCTGAAACATTAACACAACTGTCCACATTTACATGTCAATGGCCTCCATTCAGTATTAGCATCTTGGCCTGTCCAGCTGCAGTGAAGTAGGATAGATACCATTATTTCTAAACACTAGACTAGAGGAAGATACGGCCATTCCATTTGGTATAACTATCAATAAGAGTAAGGTTCTGTATAGGGAAAGTCCGCCAAATGTTGTGCTGTTCCTGATTGTGAGTAGCACATGCTCTGCATATTGTTAGAAAAGAGTGGCTGAAGTTTATTTTCAATTAGGTTCCTGATTACATCATTTCGACCTTTACAAATTGTGCAGCACATTTCAGCATGGACTGTTTTGTGAATGTGTCACAATGTAATGCAGGCTTTAGAGGCCGAATTAATCGGCTCGTTCCACTCAAAGGGTCAGAGAGAGGATAGAAAACGTCATTGGAACTAAATTACGACTGTTTGTGGTGCAAGAAACCTTAACTTGCATTACAAGTGGACAGGGATAAAAATAAAACATAAACAGTTTGAGTGAAGTTTTGGGAATCCCTACATCCCTTGACATGTCTTTGTAAATTTCAAGATAAATGGCAGAGACAAGCAGGGGAAACATCACTTGACACCCTCTTACTGTCTGAGCTGCATATATCGTAAAGCAATCTCTCCTGGAACATGATTGTTTACTTTAGATTATAGTAGATGCTTCCACACTTCTGAGAACTCACATCCTGACTGACAAACTGATACGTCCCGTCGATCTCAAACATTCACAACAAGATTCCCTCTAGAACTCCCAAAAAGTCCCTAAGAAGTCAAACTTGCTGAGTCTCAAGGTTGAAAACACAGAACAGGCAGTTCTGCTTAACCTTAAGAAAAAAAACAAATATATTACGTTTTATTAATTAAATGTGGTTAAACATTACACAATTCCAGCTGATGTCCAAATTTGTTTGAGTGAAGTTTAAGATAAATTGCAAGAAAATATTAAAATATTGAAATATCAATGAAACATTCAAATATTGTTTGCCAACATGCCACAGAGGTACAGGCTCTGCACTCCATGGAAAGTCCCTAGGATAGTGTAACAGTGCTCTCTGACCCTTTGTGATGGTCTATGAGACAGAGGCGTTCGAAAGGAAGGTCTAGGGGATATCTGATCAGCTCTGTTTGATGTAGCTCATGGCTGCTGCTGCACCCTTGTGAAGATGTTTTTGTGTGATGGCAGCTGGAGACACAATCCTCTCTCCACACAAACCTTTCTGACCGAGGAAACAGTGTGTGTGTATATATATATATATATATATTGGTATTGCAATCTGAAAATAATACCCTTATAAAAATTTACCATAGTGTTGGCATGCTAACTGTAGTTCAACTGTGGCATTTGTAGTAAGACCATGGCAACCAGAGGTTGGAGAGTGAGCATGGATGGCTCCTCATTCCATGGTCAGGTCTATGTACTATGGTTTCACTATGACATTTTTATAAACAGTGGTAACCTAAACACAATTAAAAACTTAAACTACCACAGTTATACCAATAATAATAATAATAATAATAATAATAATAATAATAAAGTAGATTCCCTCGGCCCTTTTAAAGATTATTTAATAGAAATGGGTCAGTCCTACAATTTGGTGACTTTTTAGACCCCCTTACAAGTTATGGTATTTATAATATTTCATTTCAACAGATCACAATTTTAATAGTCTTTTTAAGCCTATGTAATGTTACACACTTCTGTGGGCCTAGAAGTCAAATTTTAAATAATTGAAATCATTTTAGTTTATTGCACTAGTGTCAAGTCCTCATGTCCCCAGAGCTGCATCATACACATCTTTGACAAAGATAAGTGCTGAACAATACAATTTTGTTTTTCCCCCCCTTACAGTTAAATGTTTAGTATTACATTCTCTCAATAGCATGTATTCCTTTGTGGTAAATGTGTACTTTTAACACTATTATGGAAGTTTTTTTGTTTTTTTTTAAGTGTCTCTTGACTTGATTGTCCATCCCATGATGTCATGATACTGCGACCTTTAATTAAAGGTCTATGTTATTAAATGATGTCACACTTTGGAGGTGGACATCAGCCATTCAGCTAAATAAACTTGGTGTTACTTGAAGTGTGTAACTCTTCTGTTTTCTATGTTTTCCTTTTATTTTGTGATAGTCATATGTGATGAAAGCATAACATATCCACCCTGTTATGGAAAGATATAGGGAAAATGTATGCAATTTAAAATTTCTATATATTTATGTTAACCTAAATAAAGGCATCACTATACCTTTGCTAGCTGGATATCTTTCACAGATAATGTAGTTGCTAATTATACCCACTGAATGTCCACCCTCTGAAATATCAAATAAAACAAAAACAAGCCCATATTTTAAATTCTAATTATGCCTTTTATTTTTTAAATTGCATTTCTGGTCTCTCATTCATTTCAAAGCTAGACTAGCTAGACTGGTTCTATTCCCTATTTTAGGCAACTGACAACAATGTTCTGCTCATCAAAGGGAAGCTCAGGTAGTGAGCAGCTAGCTGCAGGTGCTGCGCTGGTCGAGACTGCAGCACTCAGTGGTAGTGAAACCAGTGGAAGGAGTGAGGGAGAGAGGGGTTATCGTCGCTCTGTTGGGAAAATAACAGCCCCAAGGTAGACCGCGGCAAACAGGAAGGGTGTGGACAGGATCTGAGCGCAGCTGCTGCCGCGCTGAGCGGCGTCTGTTCCCTCAGACTTTGATGTGTGGGCACACCGCGCTCTGTGCCACAAGATAAACACTCTGGGAACGAGGAGTTGTTTGTGTTATGCATAGCTCCGTAATGACATGAAGCCTGTGAGAAAGTCAGCTGCCACCGACAGACCCGCGGGAAGCGCGTGTGTAGACCGTCGTCCCTGCTAATGGACGAGTGAAATCATCGATGAGTCATCATTGATGGCTCCCCAAATAATACTGAAATTCTTTGCCTTGCTCATTGCACTCATCTGTAGAATGAGTCAGTGATGCACTGATGCAGAAATGTGTACATTTCCTTAATTTTCATAGGCTATTGATATACAGGCAAGGAGCAGTTTACCTACAAATGAAAACGATGTCAGAATCATAATCCAGTTTGCTGAGTTTACAGTTTTAACACTTATAAAGTTTACATATAAAGGACAAAAAGAGTGATTAAATAATGCATTATTTTAACATTTACATTTATTAAAGTGTTACTGAGTTATGTCCTTCTAACTTCCATCATATTCAAGACTTGAATAGGCAGTGTGTTGAAAAGCATCCCTCAAACCCCCATAAAACATTACATGCACCTTGGGAATGCTGAATATGGTGAAAAGCTTGTGGCAATGACTGGGCAGGAGGTGGATATTCTTCAAGGGTCTAAATAAAGTCTGTGAGACACTCTTTCTCATGGGCCCTATTAACTCTTAAGCATCAACAGAGGGCAGAATGTGTATGGCCTTAAAAAAGCACTTAGCATTTGAAACAGAGAGTTCATTTGAACAAGTGACTTGTCTAGTGGTGGCAAAGCACTGTGTAATCATATGGAAATATCCATATGAGCAGGCCTACTACATGTTTGACCAATGTTGCGCTCTTGCAAATGGAAAGTTTATAGTCATTTGGCTTCGTACCTCAATGGTCATCAGTGGTCAGCGAGACCACTGGCTTTGGGGTACTAAAAAGAATAAGTTTATCTTAGTGCCTTCTTAGATCTTGACTTACACTTGACTGAATTTTTTTTTATTTTTTTTTATTTGTCATGTTTGTTTCCATCCATTTGACAGGTGGCAATAATTTCTGCCTGATTATATGAGGTTTTTAGAGTTTCAAGGTGGTTTCTTTCATTAGCTTAATCATTAGTAAATTCATTATGTGTAATGAAATTAGCACCATAAATTGTAACATGATGTAGGCCTACTTAAATTCCCAGTACATGCTGTGGAATGAATAAATTATGCAGATTATGCAGGATTTTATTTCTGAATATTGACTCTCTAGTCTGGCTTTTGCAATCCAATGTGTACATATATTCATTTATCTTGAATAAGTTGAAACGACGAAAAAGCAAGTGAACAGAGTGCATGCATTCTATTTAGTTTTTTGTTTTTCCAACATGCATTCCTTAGTTAAAAAAATAAATAAAAATAATACATACACTCAAAAATGCATTTTAAGATTCATGCATTTCAATTTCATAACAAAATTCCATCAAATTGAACTGAGTAATCTTCAACAAAATAAATTAAAAAAATTAAAATATTTAAAGTTTTATAAATGTAATTTAGCTAAAAATTACAAAATTCAATTTGATGAACTTTAAATGCTTAAATCTTAAAAATAGGCCAAAATGTTTTTTGAATGTAGTTAAATCAACTTTCTGAGCAACACTGATGAAGTGAACAATCAAAAGTCAAACTACTTTACAGTATGGAGCTTTTTATTACATTTTAAAGGCAACAATTTTAGATTATGAAATTATTATTATTATTTTTAATCTGTCATTGAAATGCATGTTACGACTTTTAGCATTTGGCTGGTCAACAATTAGGCTACTGATGGGAAAAAGGCCAAGACATAATTATGTTTTAATAAGAACCATACTTTGCTCATTAATTGTGGTCAGCTTTACAAAGAGATCAGTGTATCAATGTCAGTATCAGTGTCCTTCAACACAATGTCTATTTTATGCTGAATACAAGCTTTTTAAAGCCAGACCTTTTCTTCCTCTGGCACTCTCCATTGTCATTTTCACTCTCTGGTTTGTGACACTTTTGTGGTCTACAGAGCAGACCATTTTCTTTTTTTTTTTTTTTTTTTGTCTGAGCCATTGTTTGGATCTATTTATAAAGCGAGAGAGTGGTGAGAGACAAACAAGTTCTCAGGTCCCATAGGTATTGCTGTAACCAGTGTTTCCAAATACATTAGTGTGCCTTAAACCTCTAATTAGGCTATGGCTATTGGGAATAATGGAATATTGTATTTGTTTTGACTTTTCATAATGAGTTTACCCCGAACAAATATCTTATGTGGTATTGCATGGAATCAGCAACATTCCTTAAAAATTGTTTTAGAATATAAAAACGTTTAATGTTTAAAACGTTTAATCAGGACACTCTATGGGAATTGGTATAGACTGGCATTGAAAATAATTCTGGGCTTAAACTGTGTAGTCTGCAAAGCTGAAAATGTTAAATATGAACTGGTTATACAGTATGACATGAAAGCCATCCAGACAGCAGTCTCAGTGCTGGACTGGTTTCACAAGCCAGTGATTTGTTATTATAATGAAATCAGAATTATTCATTACAAATTACCATCGCAATAGAGCCTTTGACTAGCTGCTCGCCATTTCAATATTTAAATCTGCCATATAAACCTAAATCTTAGTGACAGTGCATGACAGAAGTGTGTAATTTGGTCACGTTTGATGAAGAAAAGCTTGATTATCTGCGTTCATGGACTACATCGCCGGCTTTAAGGCACGTACAAAACCCTGGCCCACTTGTAGAATGAGAGAAGGTGGTTCGTTTTTCGGACACAATGGGCCAAACCGTCAGCACAGCTCACATTTATGCAAAATAAACCAGCTACTTACACGACTCAACCTTTCATTTGCATGACCTTAGTGTGTCAGAGCACGCATTGTGGCTGTGCAACCCCACACGTTCCTGAGATGCAAGCAGTGGGGTGCAGGATGCAGAGCTTTTGCTCGGGCACATTCCTGTGAGGAACGCAGGGGGTGTGGGAAAGACCTTGAGGTTGAATGCCCTCCCTGGTTCAGCTGATTCATCCTCCTGTTTAATTCTTGGTACAGTTTCCATTTGTTTATGGGGTCTGTTTCTATCACACAGGGTTCAGGGTGATCAGAACATAGACAGTGGCTGCCACAACCTCTAAATTGCTTCGATTGTTCTCTTGCAAATGTATGAGGCCTAAATAAAATGGTCTTTGTATGTTGAACTGGGTTTCAAAGACACACCAAAGATATTCCGAGACCACCGCCACTCTAATCAGAATGAATCACTGGGCCAGAATGAATCACTGAGTCAATTACAGGGCTTAACTGGTTTCTATTTCTTTTGAGGTATTAAAAAAATGCTCTTTTATTCCCCATATATGCAGACAAAAGAGCAAGACAATAAATCTGGTACAACATCAAATTTTTGTGCAAATTTATTTTCGCTAAATATATATTAAGATTTAGTGTTAATTTAGAACCAAAATGGCATCCTTAAATCATACCCTAATTAATGAGCATGAGAGTATGACAGTGGAAATTAGAGCGTCTCAATGACGCATGAGAATAAGCCGAGGGAGTTAGCTGCTCAAATGACTGTGAGAATTGTGTGGAGCGAAAAATGTAATTATGCTCTGTGAAAGAGAATGCTGCAGTGGGTCAATGATTTACTATTTAGCAATTTATATTTTACTGTAAGAGCTACAAGATCTTTTGGAGAGGATTTCTCAGATAACACACTACAAAATTTTAGTATCATTCCTTGAAAAATATGTCAGAACCATGCATGTCAGCCGAATTGAAGTGCATGAATTTGGTTGTTACATTTCAATACAGGCTGCAACTAGATTTTTATTTACAATTTCATTAGAAAAATCTTTGCTTACTGGCTCAAGTCTCTATGATATTCTTATCATTAAATATGGTTCGGGTCCCTCCAATCCAGTCTCATGACAAGATGTAATAATAGTATGAGATGGTGAAATTGTAAAAAAAAAAAAAATCGAATGAGTGGACTTGAACAAAAACATGCGACTATTAATTCCTTCAAGAAAAAAAGAAACAAACCAACAAACACTGTTATTATAATTGTTCTTAAGCTTAACCCCAACCCAAAACTAAACCTCACCATAAAATGTAACCACTTACCCAAATAGGAAAATCACTGTTGTTTACCACAGAAGAAAGAAAAACATCAGAGTTTTGAACGAGTGTTCTAAAGATTTTTATAAGTTTAACCCCTAATCCAAACCCATACCTAAACCTAACCATGATTTAATCAGAAAATTAATTTTGTGTTCCACGGAAGAAGGCAAACATCAGGGTTTGGAATAAGACAAGAGAAGCGTATTGCAGGTTATTGACATATAGATCAGTCATTTGTATTGCATGAATAAATATAGAATGAAACACATTTGTTCATAGACATTTCCTTTCTTAAAAATAAAGTGTTGGATAGGAGGCTAAAAAAAAATTGTTATGCCTGTATTGTATCTATTTGAAATTCTATAATACAGTAATAGAAGTTTATATATATAGATAGAACTTCTATATATATAGAAGTTTGATTCTATTGGAATAAAAGTACCTTTTCATACAAGTCAAGTTACAAATCGTACTATTTTGACATCTGATACAAATTATTATGAGTTGTCATGAGACTAAGTTGGTCCCTCCTTCAATGTAAGTCTATGGAAATTTTCAGCCCGCTTTCCAGGCAAAAATCATAAATCTGATCACAAACGCATGATTTGAAGTATCATTCATGCCTGTTAGGGTTTAGAACAGACCTCTAAATTATGAGCAATAAAAATAATAATACTGATGCTTGTCTTGGCAATCACCACCACTAATAATAGCTAGAATAGAACGAATTGCAAAGCTTCAACGGGCGGAGAGCAAAGTTCAATGAACCAGTGAAGTTCTATTATTACAGAAATTGTTTTATTTACCAAAAAAAAAAAAAAAAAAATGGAAAAAACTGGGACATAAAGTGTGCCAAGCAAGTAAAAAATGTGGGATTAAGACGAAGGTCATCTAGTAAATTCCATTGTTGGGGTCTTTAATCCACCTAGGATGTGTTTCCCAAAAAGCATCGTTAGCCAACTATGGTCGCAAGTTTAATCGTTACCAACATAGTTCAACGATTTGGTGTTTCCCGAAACCGTAGTTCCAATGAACATTCGCAAACAGCGTCGCAAAGTTGTGTAGTTGGAACTACATCTCTCCACCTGTGGTTAGAAGCATAGTTCCTTGTTAGTTTGCGTTGTTGACTTCATTGATTTCGCTGCAGCTGGGGTGTGTTCTATTCAGACTTATCACCCCTATGCCCAATTCCTTTCAAATACTTCACCATCCACTTTGAGAGCTTTGGAAGGCTTGAAGTTGTGGTGCTCAAAGTTATTTTTATTGGAAATTCAGTTTGAAACGATCTTCCAGTGTGACTGTTACAATTGTTCTACCTTCGAAGTGCCTTCCGAAGGCATTATTTATGACGCTTGGAACACAGGATTGGCTTCGTTTTTGTGTAGAAAAGGTGAGTTATTTTATTATTTAATATTTACAAGCGAATATCTTTGTTACAACATTTTCCAAAGAGAAATTTCACATATGGTTAAATATGTAAAACACAATATGCATGTTAAAGGTTTTCACTGATATAAAAAGTTATCTGTACTGTACATACAGTATATGCAACATATCTGCTGTACTTTGAACATAGTGTCAGAAAAGCACTATGTAAGTGTAAAAAAAAATTGTAAGTGAGGTGTTCACACAAGTAGAATATAACAGAATATGGAATATTCTCAATAGGCTTTGTTATAGAAAACAAATGTATACTTCTTGTTTACAGTAGTCTTTCAAATAATGTTTGCAGGGGGAAAAATAGACCAAGGTAGGAAATTGCACAAAATGTTTATTAACACAAGTTATGTCACTCAGATGAAATAATAGAAAATACAGTAACCAAACTGTATTTAAAAATGGAAAAATGTAACCAAACATTTTCTGAATTAAATGTTCTCTGACTTCTGCTCCTGCAGGATGCATTCTGCCTTGATGTGGCTTCAGTGGATCATCATCATCAGCAGCAGCAGCATCATCATCAGCACCAGCATGACCCCCTCTTCCTCCTCAGGAAGTTGAACAAATTTCTGTGACTGCAATGTTGTGACTGGATTGTTTGAGGAGTTTTGGGGAAAGTCAGCATGGTGTTCATAAGTTGTAACAGCAAAGGTGTTACTGCTTTCACAGCCTTGATGACCTAAGACTTGCTGAGCCACAGGACATCACCAAACACCTCCATCAAAATTCCCACAGCACAATAATGCAGCTAAGAACTGCACTGCTGGATTTAAGGTGTAAAGCCTCCATTGTTGAGCATTTGATACACACATAGATAGTGTATTTGTTAGGAGAGTCATTAATACACATGCTACTGATGCACCTGAGGAATGGATAGAAACACCTTGGTGGCTAATAATCATCTAAATTAACTAGCCAAATGTGAGTGTTTCATCAATGATTTGTGACAGTAATAGGGCAGAGCTTAATTTGATTCATTAAATAAAGGATGTGTTTTGTGTCATGTTTGGCTTATATTATCATGGCTATTATCTTGTGTATTGAGAAAATCTTTACATAGCCAGCTTTAGTTACTTGACTGTTGTAGTGTATGTGATGGTGGGTCATCACCACTGCAAAACAATAAAGGTTTGTATTTCATTCCATACATAGGATTCATAATCACATGTACAGTATATAATTTATTAATGACATTATTCTGGTAGTTGATAATGAAGTAATGACGTTGCATGATATGATTCACATAATAATTGCTTACATTTGATCTGGCATTCCAATGCTACTGTGATGCACCAAGTCACAAGTATCACCTATTATGTGCTCATTTCTACATGTTAAACCACTGGATGAATTCCCAGTGTATTAGAAAAGCACTAACTCAAAACACATGTTAAAAAATGACAGAGTATTTTTGGTCATCAAATGGGATATTATATTTTGTATTTAAATACAGATTGTGAAGGGATTTAACTTCTTTGTCATTGAAAAACAACTTGAAAATCGTATGTTTGTTGCCATGTAGCACCACACAGCTTCACCAGAGGCCCATTTGCCAGACCCAGTCTGTATCTTTCACTCCATATATATATTTAATTCTATATCTTTCATTGTGTCAAGAATAAAAGTGCCGTTCTTACTGGTTTTTGAAGAGTGTGCATATGTGTGTGCATATGTATGTATGTGCTCAAGTGCGGTAAATTGAGGTAAGAGGGAAACCCCACCATTGCAGCTCAATGCAGCGAGAGGTTGTGATGAAAACAAACACAAGAGCAACAGAGGGGCATGTGAAAATAAAGCAAAACAATGGAGAAAAGAAAATAACAAGTAGTCCTCAGATGCCAAGGCCCATATTCGCTATTTACAGCAGCAGCGCGGGGAAATAATGTTGCTGTGGAGCTGCTTACTGACTGAACTCCTTGTATACTGTAGTAAAGAGTATGCCACTTACAAAGTACATATAAACATAAATGTCTGTTTTGTGTCTTAAGCAGTTTTTGCACAATAAACGGCTTTCTGTCCATGTAAATGAGCTGTTATAATTTGATATCCACTTGATCTCAGCAGAAATTATTACTCCACCCCCTGAGTAACGTCTTTAAGGACAGCTCCAGAGCTGCTGCTGCTGTAACCCATCATGCCATTGGCCGCTTTTTTAACCTATCACGCAATTGACCAATAATATACTTTAATGTGATTGGCTGCCGCAGTTATCAATCACACGATCAGTCTGTGTAGTTATTTGTGCATCCGGTGAGAGTTGAGGCAGTTCGACATGAATAAGCCCCTTCACAA
Source organism: Myxocyprinus asiaticus (assembly GCF_019703515.2). NCBI lineage: Eukaryota > Metazoa > Chordata > Actinopteri > Cypriniformes > Catostomidae > Myxocyprinus > Myxocyprinus asiaticus. The sequence continues at coordinate 9,941,067 of NC_059368.1, read as the reverse complement.
TGTCAACATCTTACATTTATATTTTATACATTTGTATACTTATACTGGGGTTGCAGATGGGGTGGCATTGCCTTTTCTAAGGGTGGCATTTGCCACCATTTGCCACCCCGGTAGATCCGCCCCTGACTCATGTTAAATACTGTAAATTGTTATTAACCACACAGCTTACGTAATGTAATCTGAGCTAACCACAAAGCCCCCTCAGTCACTCTAATGATCTATCATATAACTAATGATCACATGACCGGGGCACAGGTGAGCATATGCTCCCACCACCTGTTTAATATTTAACAATGGGAAAGAGGACTCTGAGGAAGCCCCATGGCATCTGTGGGGTCTGTGTTTCTGTGGTAACGCAATTGTTGGTGCTTGCTGGATAGCGCAAGGTGGCACGTCCGACACAACACAATTAGTCTGGCCGGCAGCAGAGGACCGAGCTAATGCTGATTGTTATTACGTGTTGATCTCAAGGTCTCCTTCTCCATCAACAGGCTCGTTTAAAAACAGATATCCGTTAGCATTCTTATTGTTTTCACATAGAGTTCCCGAACGAGACCGCAGCGATGATGTTGCACTGGAAGTTTCTCATAGTGCAATGACTCAGAGTACCAACTGTTTAATTTATCTATATTCAACAGAAGTGATGATTTGTTAAAGTGATGTTAAAGCTGAAGTGTGAAATTTTTTTTTTTTTTTTTAACAGCTTTAAAAATCTATTAAAAATAATTTATAGTAAAAAAGCTATTTAATTTCCTCATTTAAGTTTTTGGTTGATCTCCACAAATCATATTCGACTCAAACTTCTTACGTCTTTGCAATTCGTGTGTGTGCTCCGCTAGACTGAGCTATGGTGCTTAAACAGGAGACGCAAGTTTGAATCTGGCTTGCAACAGTTCCTGATCTTGTCCCATCCCTATCACTACTTCAGTATTAAATGAATCAAGATGAATCCATAGCAACTGGCTGATGGCAGAACAGAGAGCAACAGTGCCCACCCACTTTTTCAGCCGCCTTTTGGAAGTATTTTCCCCATAAAAAATTTTTTCCATAGGAATTTTATCAAATCCTTCATAAAAGAGTTCTATGCAATGAACCAAACCAACCATTTCCAAGGTGAATCACAACATTATAAACTTTGATGTGAAGCAAAACATATTTGAAAATTGGACAAAAAGACAATCAAACGTGAATGACGGTATCAAATTAAAAAGGCTAGAAAAACATAAAACTATTGATGTGTTTGCTGTTTGTTAGCTTCTAAAAATACCAATTACACTTAAAATAAGTTTATATTAGTTAACATTAGTTAATTACATTAGTTAACATAATGAACAAAACGTATTAATCTTGGTTAATGTTGCAGCATGTTGCAATGTTTATTTCAACATATAATAATACATTTTTAAAATTAAAAGTTGTATATGTTAACATTAGTTAATGCGTTATGAACTAACATGAAATAATAATAAACAATAATATTTTCATAAATTAACATTAACTGAGATTAACAAATGTGGTAAAAACATATTGTTCATTCATTGTTAATTCATGATACCTACAGCCTTTACTAATGTTAACAAATAGAACCTTATTGTAAAGTGGTGCCAAAATAACATTAACACAACCATCATTCCAATGGATGAAAGCTAATGCCCAGTCAAACCATCTGTAATTGTCAATGGAATGCATAAGTACCTCAAAGTTCCCAGATTCTCTGTACTATGCTCAAGCAAAACAAGCATCGTATATAGCTGCCTTAAGCAAGCAACTATTTGAGTGTTTATTTTTCCAAACCACAGAGGAAATAGGTGCACAACTTCAGTGCAGGGTATAGTCCTGCCTACTCACCTCACCTTAAAGGCCTTTAAGAGTGGTGAGTGTGACGTGCTTTCATGACGTGCTTTCCTTGTAATGGTGAGCCAAGAGCCCAACCAAAGGCAAAAGATCACTTAGAGGAGGTGTCAGCTTTTGGCAAGTTAGAAGATGGCTGAAAAGATTAGTTTGTATTTCCATGCTGGTTTTGTCTGGTTTATGCTGGTTTTTGGTAATTTAGTGCTAGTTGGTGGTGGACCAACACCAGCAAAATTCTCTGCAGAAGGCTAGAAGTGAGAACCTGTGGATACAAACTTCCAGGAGCTGGAGAAAGCTAGTGTGAGTGAGTTCTGCAATATACGATGCAATAGGAAGAAGGTCCTCCACCTTCAGGGCAACTATGCTTTGAACAGGGGCCCTGCCCACACCAGAGCTTCCTATGCAGACAACTCAAGCTCTGCCAATTTGGCAACCTCTGTTACTTACAGTGCTCAGCACTGACAGTGATATTGATTCTGGCATTGTGGAGTGCCTCCTGCAGCTAGCCCTCTCCTCACTTGTGTGGAGTGCTGTCAAACTAGTTGACTCTCACAGGCAGTGTCGCACACTTTCCAAGGAGTTGGCTGCAGATATTGACTTGAGTTTAATGCAATGGGAAAGTGTTTTTGTTTTAAACCATAATGAGTTTTTTGTTGCCTTGACAGATACAGATCACATAATGCTCAAAGAAATGAAAAGTATATATATATATATATATATATATATATATATATATATATATATATATATATCTCATTTAAAACTGACACAATTAAAACTCTCTCCTCCAGGAAAATGGACCAAAACTATTGATGACTCATCAAGTGACCCAAAAGTATCTTAAAAGTAGTCCATCCAGCTTGTGCATGACATTCTTAGTCTTCTGAAGGTATACAATTTTTAGGTTAAGTTAGCCAGAAAGTTATTTTACTAGGGCTGAAAAAAAAAAAAAAAAAAAAAAAAGAAAATCGGATTAATCGGTATCTTCAATTGAAATGACAGGCAAGTGCGTGCTTTACAAGTATGTCTTCTGAGCGCGCCGGTGGAGTTGCGGATAAACTGTAAAATGTACTTCAAGGTCAGGTGTTCAAGTAAACAAAGTAATTTACTTTATGTCTAAAGTCTAAAGGTAAACGTCAAAAAGCAGGATAAAAAAAGCAAAATTGTATCAAAGGGAGCTCCCGGTTTTGTCCATAATTCTTTGGGTAAATATAAAACTCTACACAAAATGTTGTTAAATTGCATTAAATATGTTCACAAGAGTCGTATGTTAAAATTGAGTGTTTGTTATGGATTATTTTTGAAGGATGCATATGGTTTGCATGTGTGGAGTTTGATCACGTTTGCTGCACATGCAAGAACTGGGTATGTAAACTGTTACACAGTACATTTCCTTAAAGCCTGGTTAAAAATGCATAAAATGCTTTGAGTGATTTAAGCATGTGTTATATGCATACAATACTGTGAGCGTTTAAACGTGTTAAATGCACTGAATGCTTTGAGTGATTTAAGCAAGTACTTGAATGTATAAAATGCTGTGAATGATAAAAGCATGCATGAAGATGATGTATGCTGAAGCATATGGGTAGGCTAATGCCCTGTTTGTATTTTCATTTAACATTAGCCTCTACCATATTTCATTTGTTGTATTTAGCTTAACCATATTTCATTTTTGTATTTCTTTTCCATTTTTTATATATACGGCCCCATTTTCTTTATAAACAGCCATCAGAATAAAACCCCAAAAAACATTTTTGTATCCTGTGTGGGCTACAAAAATATCAGTCTTGAAGATGTAAATGCAGCCTAATAGACCTGACATTGTCTAGTATATTGTTAATATTAATCAAACAACAATAACAAGAAAACGAGAAAATCACTCACTGCTTTTAACTGGATACCTATAAAAGCTTTAAAAAGTATTAATGATCATACAGTTAATTTACAGTAATTTAAATAGCTTTCAACACTTTTTTCCATTTCTGAATACTTGATACTCGTCTAGAATAATTACTTGATAACTTGAAATCTTGACTTCCTTTTGCATATCACTGAGTGAAAAGTGAAGTGTAAAGTTGCAAAGTTGCTATGATTTATGATACATTTGGGTCCTTTTTAATCTTTAAAGTGAGGCAATACTCACTGTCATTGTATTGAAATCAGCAAAAGGGAAATCCTTTACAATTCCTTTTGTGTTCCACAGATGAAAGAAAGACATTTGGGTTTGGAATGAGTAAATGAAGACAGAATTTTTGGGTGAACTACTATATTCCTTTCACTTGACACAAATTTCCAAGGATCACATATTCATTAATTTCATCCATCTCCTAACTTTGCTCAAAGAACAGCAGAATAGGATCAAAATAATTTGTGAAGCTTTGACTTGATGGTCTAGAGAGGAATGATAAGGTTAATGGATAGACATGCAGAATATCTCCCAGTCACAGTTCCAGGGTCTGGGAAAGTATCCCGTATGAAAGGAGACCTTCATGAATGCCACATCTCTCTGATTCCCATCACTTGTAAAATAAGAAGCATGAGAAGTGGCGGATATTGGTGACTTTCATCTTTTTGAACAATACTGAATCTCTGTATGGGAGACTGCCTTCATGCCTTAATTGAATTACCATCTTACCATTGGTCTGTGGGACACTGATTGTGCCATAGTATGATGATCCAGACAGTGGCCAATTTCTTGAACCATTTTCCCATGTCTCAGTGCAAGTCAGTTGGCACAGGTCCTCAATGTTTTCCCCCTTAGTAATCCAAAATTTTTGGTCAAGTGTGTGTTGAATGACTGAGTGTGTGCTTGAAGTTACTTAACATGTTTTATTTTTTGATCAACCATCCCACTGGGAGTAGCCCCTTGTCCTCAAACTACAAGGTCCACACATCGCACATCGATTGAATAAATCCACATGCTCGTGCTGGGATAATAGACCCTTGACGAGTAGAAAGCATAACAACCATAGCAGTCATTTCCTGATTGGTCTTGAGAGCTCTGGTGCTGCAAGCCAAAGTGTCTGGTTGGAAGGCATTCAATGAGTTTCAAAAAATGCCCAGATTAATCTATCATCGACACATTTACACTTGTCTCTTATCTCATATCGGACAAGGGCTGGGTCTTTTCTCCCACAGGTTGAGCAGATGAAATAATGCTGGAATGCTGCTTAGAGTTTTGTGTGCAGTGGAAGACAATGAACAAATGATTGGATTCTGGACATAATTACAGCACTTACTGTAACAGCTGGAATCCCATGCACATCTGATGCAGATATGTATATCTTAGTTATTCAGTGCATTTTGAGTGTTCAGATGCTTGAACTTTACTAAATGCATTCTTCCAACATTCTTACACTGTTGTCTGATTGTGAGCTGTCAAATGGTTATGATAGTATTGCTCTTAGATTACATGAGGTAACATAAAGCGTTAGTTCACCCAAAAAAAGAAAATTCTGACATCATTTATGCAACCTGGTCTAATAGAATCACATTATTATACTTAAATTTGTGAAAATTATTTTAACATAACTTGTCGTACATGTCACCACTAAAAGCATTTGCAATGTAAAGGACCAGAGTCCTGAAGTCCTGAAGAGCACACAAGTCGACACGGGAGGAGAAAGTGTTAAAAAAGCACCAGAAAATTATGTGGTTGCTTCAGCAATTGTGTTTTAGCCACTCAGTGGATATATAACTGCCGCAATACATGTCAGGACTCAGGAGCCATGCAATATTATTTTGTAAAAATGTTTTTCCTTTTAATTTAGCCACATATTTAGCCCATGTATCATAACCTGATATTGCACACATGACACAGATGATGTAAAGCCACTCTCCACATGAGATCGATTTATTCATTTCTAGCTTAATTCAAAGACCGACTTACAGTATTTACACACAATGCAAGAGAAAGCTTTGTGGCTTAGCATGTCAGCTCCTGTGGAGAATCGAGGATAATTGTATGAAAGAGAGTTATTAATTTTTTACAAACCAAGAGGAAAAGTGGTGGGAGGTTTGTCAAACTTTTTTTTTCACCTAATGAAAATCAACACAACAGAGGTGGTTTGGAAACAACTGGAACATGCAGTGACATGTAGGCCAGAAAATATCACAGTGGATATTTTGTTGTTGATGTTAACTTGTCAGTCTCAAGACATGCTTCATTTGACTGCTACAAACTAATTTACAAAATGGGCAGTCAGACTAAGACTAATCAGACTAAGTCAACGGATCTGGAGCCACTGATATTCCTGTGTTTGTTTCTTTAGGCTGTGTGTAGGCCACACTTTGCTTTCGTCCTTTGACCTGCCCCACAGTGCCTTGCAGTTTTGAATAAGGCTACAGAATCTAATTCAGGAGAGGCCCTGAGGGGCAATTGAGACTGAATGCATTCTTGCGCAAAAAAAAAAAAAGATCAAAATGCAGGTGTCTCGAGATGCGTTTTTAAATGGGGGAACATAAGCAGGTTCCAGGGGTGCACAAATGAATTGGATTTTGCTTACAAAACTAATTAAAATAAAACATTATAGAGATTATGGATGGATAAAAATTACAGATTTATCAATTAATCGTGATCTTTATTTGAACAATCAATATTGATTCTTAAAATCCCAAGATCGATCTTTTAATATGCAGAGTTAAGCACCAATATCCTTTCACTGTGTGTTGAGAGTAAAATTTTGATTTGACTCATTCCGTTTAATGCATGTCCAAAGACGAGATCCATGCACTCCATTTGTCATTGATAATGTCTATTTAAATTAACTTTCTGTTCTTTACAGTCAGTTTTTGATCAAAAACCTATCTGCTATGAGATGATATGCAGCTCTACCTGTCGTTCTAGCCTGACGACCCCACCGTCTCAGCTCGTATCTCTGTCTGTCTCTCTGAGATCTCGGCCTGGACGAAGGAACATCACCTACAGCTCAACCTTGCCAAGACAGAAATTCTCGTGATCCCAGCCAATCCTTCTGTTGACCACAACCTCTCTATTCATCTTGGTTCGACTACACTAATGTCAACCAAGACAGCCCGAAACTTGGGAGAGTTGGTGGATGACCAGCTTAACTTAACCGTCAAAGTCTCAACAACCGCCCGGTCCTGCAGGTTTGCAATTTACAACATCAAGAAAATCAGACCTTTCCTGTCTGAATATGCTTCACAGCTCCTGATCCAAGCTCTGGTCATTTCAAGACTGGACTACTGTAATGTCCTGTTGGCCAGTCTGCCAGCTAGCACGATTAAGCCACTGCAGCTGGTCCAGAACGCTGTAGCGCATCAGGTCTTCAATCAACCAAAGAGGGCTCATGTCACCCCACTCTTTTTTTTGTTTTTGTTTTTGTTTTTTTCTCCCCTTTTCTCCCCAATTTGACATGCCCAATTCCCAATGCGCTCTAGGTCCTCGTGGTGGTGTAGTGACTCGCCTCAATCCAGGTGGCGGAGGATGAATCTCAGTTGCCTCCGTGTCTGAGACAGTCAATCCACGCATCTTATCACATGGCTTGTTGAGCGCGTTACCGTGGAGAACTAGTGCGTGTGGAGGCTCACATTATTCTCCACAGCTTCCACAACTCACCACGCGCCCCACCGAGAGTGAGAACCACATTATAGAGACCACAAGGAGGTTAACCCAACATGACTCTACCCACCCTAGCAATCGGGCCAATTGGTTGCTTAGGAAGCCTGACTGGAGTCACTCAGCACATCCTGGATTCAAACTTGCAACTTCAGGTGTGGTATCCAGTGTCTTTACTTGCTGAGCTACCCAGGCCCCATGTCACCCCACTCTTGATTTCACTCCACTGGCTGCCAGTAGCTGCCCACATCAGATTCAAGGCTTTGACTCTGGCCTTCAGGAAAGCCAATGGAACACCACCCTCTTACTTTAGTTAATTCGTCCAGGTCTATGTCCCAACTTGCTCTCTGCGGTCAGTGAACGAGCGGCGCCTGGTGGTCCCATCTCAAAGAGGAACAAAGTCCTTTTTATGATCATTCACTGTCTGTTTTCTTCTGTGGTGGAATGAGCTTCCAACCTCCACACCATCTGCTGATACGATCTCAGCATTCAAGAAACAGCTGAAAACACATCTGTTCCGTGAGCACTTAACCAATCCACACTAAATGCACAAACTATTTAACAATAAAAAATAAATAAATAAAAATGAAAAAAAATCCTTGTCTTTCTCTTTCTACTGCACTAGCATCTTTACTACTCAAGCCACTTTTAGAACTTGGCAGTGCAGATATTGTTGACTTTTGTATGATAAATTGCTTATGTTCCTCATTTGTAAATCGCTTTGGATAAAAGCATCTGCTAAATGACTAAATGGAATGTAAATGTAAAAACACCACAAAAAAATAAAATTAAAAAAACAACAACAAAAAAACAACAACAACAAAAGCATTTAATTACAATAAAGAAGCCATGGGACTCTCTCGTAAAAATGCACTCAACCAAACAAAACACTGAACTGCTGGTTTTCTTAAAGAGACTGAAATGTTTTAGCACATGTAAACACTTAAATAGCTTAAATTAACTATTGATAAAATACAATTTGTAAAATTAATATTTCATAATGTACCAAGTTAGAAGGTCCCCTGTATAATAAACAGCATTAGTATGTATGAATCTGCATTTCAAGGCTCATTTGGCCCAGTTTTATTTTTGTTGTTGATGAATAAAGATCTTAACTGGAAAACTTCATCTTTTAATTTTCAGGGATATTACAATATTAATGATGACATTAAATAATTTTTAACCTTTGGTACACAACTTTGATTTGTGTCGATGAAAGGGTACTTGAGCCTTACTGATGGTGCTGTGGGGGTACTTACGGCAATAAAAGTTGGGAAACACTGGTCTAATAAACAGCCTGATCTCATGAAATTGACATGACCATGAAAACATTTCGGCAATTCAAAATATACGTGCTGCATTACATGTTTGGCTGCAGTTTTCCAATGAAATGTCCAGCTGGGGGTGCCAAAAGCAATTGAAATGATGATGTCATCAGACAAGGTTTTAAGGTGAATTTAAGGTGGATGTTTTAATCAAGTCAAGTCAAGTTTATTTCTAAAGCACATTTAAAACAAAAGAAGTTGACCTTAGGATCAGTGATTAAAACATATCTCACTAACCTAAAACTTTAGCTTAAACCTAACCAATAGTATATTAAAATGTAAATGAGATGTTAAAAAAGACATCCTTATCCAACCAACTCCTAAACCTAACCAATAATGTTTCAAAATGTAAAAGTGAAATGAGAAGCACATTTTCTAAAGCAACCAGCCAACCTATGCCTAATCTTTACCGATAGTGTTTAGAATGCAGAAGTGAAAAGGACATTTTCTGAAGCAACCGCATAATTTTGTGTCACTTCTATGACATTGTTGTGTCATGTGTCAGCTTGCATTCTTGACTGGTCTTGAACTGCAGCCCTCTGAGTTCAAAGTCCAGCACTCTATCAGGTGTGCTACTGTGCAAGCTAATCACATTGGAATAAATGTATATACTGTATGTAGGTGATTATGTAATATAAGCGTTAAATGTCTTGCATTTCAAATGATGCGTCAGAGTAAAAGCGTGTTGAAATCACAACATAGCAGGTTCTGAGTAATAGAGAAAAATAAATATTTATAAAGACATAATCAACCATCGAAGTCGTGATTTGAGTGAAAGTGAATAAAACACACAGTTGTTGTAGTGTCTCTATTGTTGATTTCACCTGGAAACTGCAGGGAATTTTACATGGAGACACATTTAACAAGTTTTACAAGAATTTATATAGAGTCACATTTTCACTATGAGACCAGGTTGAAAAACATGGTGCTCCTGCACTAGAAGTTGAGTAAATAGCTTGATGCAACACAATCAGTCAAAGATGGCCATCTACAGCACATTTACTGTATATAGAACGGACTTGGGATGTGCATGAGTAATCGATTAATAAGGTACTCATTCAGCTTTAAATATTTGACTAGTATAAACACTACTCGAATATTGAAATTTGTTTTTCCTTTGTGCCTCTGCCTACCGTGAGCAACAATGAACGGCTTCTCTCACCTAAATACTGCCTTTACTTGCTGCATTGGTTTGGCGCTGTGTGAATGCATGCTGTTGCTAAAGGATATAGTTCAGCCAAAAATAAATTCTGTCATTATTTAAAGTGAACGTATTGCCTCATGTTTCCTTTTTGGTGAGGGCAAATGTTTTTTGTTTTTTTTAAATCTAGATGTTCTTGTTTACCCTAAAAAAAAAAAAATTTTTTTTTTTTTTGCCAATTTTTAAGATTTGCGCATTTTTATTTCATAACACAATTCCATTTAATTTCAAACGCTTAAATGTTCAATACAATTATTAAACTTCTAAATATATTGTTCTTTGATTATAATTTTATTAAAGATTACTCAGTTAAATTGGTTGATTACTCAGTTAAATTGATGGAACTGTGTTATAAAATTGAAATGCGTAAATCTGTAAATTATCTTTTGAGTGTATGCATAGTGCTCATTTTTTTCATAATAGAAACAGGTTCAAAGGTTTAACTTAAATTCTAAATTTCAAGATATCGATTACTCGTTATGTTTTTAAGTGTTATAGAATACCTGACTGCAAAATGACTCAAAATGTCCATCCCTAGGACAGACGCAAAAACGTTTTCTGTGTGAACGGCACCTAAGAGTGTAACAGACTGCTGCATGCAGGGTAGCTACTAAGCTAAAGCTAGCAGCCCACTAATTGATTATTCAATTATTCAATAAGAAAAAGTTTGGGTTTGATGGTCTTAGCTGTTTTAAGATGGTATAGCTGGTCCCAGAGCCTGAACAGCCAAAAGGTACTCGAAATCCCCCTAAAACCAGCAAACGAGACAAGGCTGGGAGAACTGTGAAGACCAGCAAACCAGCTTAGGTTGGTTCAAGCTGTTTTTTGTTTTTTTTCATCAGGTGACAGCAAGGCAACTCACTTAGTTTAAAAACTGAACTAATATGCCAGTGTCCAAGAAGGAGGGATATAAAAAGTGTTTCACATTTTTTGCTTTGATAGTTCCCTCAACACCCTAATGTCCCAATCTTTGATGTCCTCCCTACACACTTGCTATCTCTCTGTGAAGGCCTCCTGTCACACACACAACTGCTCCTGTTTCACACACAGCACTCTGTGTGCTTTCCCTCCACATGGACAAAACCTCTTTATTTCTGTCCCTCACACACAGC